>NC_138316.1:2120000-2552500 GCF_965601325.2 Salmo salar
CCGCAGTGCGTGTGTCAATCGCAAGATGCGCTTTGTGGTTCCGATGACAGAACATACATGAACATTTGTCAGTTTAAAGAAGCGTACTTCTCAAATTCAGCACTCAAGATAAAGCGCAAAGGTCCATGCAAAACAGGTAAATCGCTTATAATGATGCTATGGCTTTGATGTGCGCCTAGTGCTGTCTCAGTCAGTGTACATTTACTCATCAACAGTTATTGCTCATAAACCGTGATTAAATTGGAAGACAGTAGACAAAAGATTACTTGGGGAAACTAACATCATGGCCAAAACAGAAACAAAGCCTATTCAGTCAATCTGCCAGCGAAATAATCATTAACGTGATAATTTTGCATACAATACACACTTTATTGTTCCATGTAACACTTTGCCACGTTGGAAAAAAAAACGACACAGACCATGAGTCAGTCAGAAAGGTTGCATGAAATATGGATTAGGGCAAAGTGGTTTCCTGTCACCAGTCTTAGATTTTTCTGACAGAGTAGCAAGAGAACTCACTGAGACTGATCCAGAGGAATCTTTACTCCACCCCCAGGTTTGAGGATTTTGGGGCTGGCCTGTACTTTCCGCACAGGCATTGGGAAAGATGTATTGTTTTAACCAGTTCCAGGAGTCAAGCTTGCTGCTCAGGAGCTGTGTGAGAGAGGAATTGGCTCGTAAACACCCCAACTCTACCTCTTCTTTTTTCAGTGCCGATCATCAAGGTCCCACCCCAGAACCTGGTGAATGTTACGGGTAGTAGCATGGTGTTCCTCTGTGAGGTCTTTGCCTTTCCAATGGCAATGATTGAATGGAAGAAGGATGGCAGAGACATTATTCTTCCAGGAGATGACCCACACATATCTGTCCAGGTGAACCATGTTTAGAGGCTTCAATCAATGCATCGAAAACCATCCTCTACTGTTGCCTTAGTATATTCTTTAATGTTTCCATCAACATACATACTTCTTGGATGGTGCAGAAATATTGTGTGGATTAGGCATAGGTCCTTGGTATTTCATGTTATACATTGTGTCATAGAATTATGTACATTCATTCATTCAGTCCCAAACAGTAGGCTATGCTTAAACATGTCCTTTGTCTGCGTTGTGCTGGACAGTCTCGGGGTGGTCCCCTGAAGTATGAGCTCTCTAGCTGGCTGCAGATCGAGAAAGCTGGCCTGGCCGATGCTGGCACCTACCGCTGTGTCGCTCGGAATGAGCTCGGCAGTATCTCTGCAATGGCTGTGTTAGGAGTTCTAGGTCCAGGTAATGACAGTTCTAGAGACAGTTCTAGAGCTTTATTTCATTTTTCTTCAGCTGTCACACAAATCTCTCAAAATGACAGACGTGAGATTGACTCCTCTGGTTACGATGCTAGTGTAGGCTAATAACCCCATCTAATACTTTTTCAGAAGAGATGTCTGTCTACTTGACGGAGAATATGACAGAAATGATGGAGTATGGCAACTCGGAGAGAGAGTATGATGAGGATTACTACTAGTGATGTCCTCCGTTCTAAGGAATCAGCCCTCACTAACGGAAGTGCTGATGGCATCCTGAAAGTCTTCACAATTGTTGTAGTGTTGCACATGCAGATTTTGTACAAACTGTTCAGCTTAACCCCATGTTTTCATCTCTACATCTGTAGTCAAGATGGTGAAAGTGAAGATGTGGATGTGATATATAACAAAAGCATAGGTGAATATGTGTGGAAGTTGATTATGGAAGCGACTGATCATTCCTGAAGTCTATATTGTACACTATATTGTACTGAAAGCATAAGGAATGAATGTCTCTTTGTTCAAAAGCTGTTCAAACCCATTTTCCTTGTGACTATAAGTCTACATTCCAAACCATATAAATGGTGTCTTGCAGGAAAGTTGTCCTGTTACTGTCTGGTAAAAGGTTTAGCCATCCCCTCAGGATGAACCTGGCATGTGTGCATCCAATATGTGCAACTGGATGTACTCTATATGGAATGTCTAGGTGCATTGTTGTGTCTCAGAACTGGAATGTACTTTTAGCTAGTTTATAGGTTTCCATCTATCGCTGTAATGCTTGGGCAGATGTGTCAGTAAGCCAAGCTCAGCTCTGGTCGTGGTGGAGAGAAGCCCACAGATGGTTTTAATGTTTTGTGCAGCTCAGACATGAAGAGAAACACCAACTCCTTTGTTCTTGTGTCAACAAGGTTCTATGCATTTCCTTTTATAAGAGATTATGGACTACCTTGTACTTGATCTAAATATAGCCATTCCTACTACATCTACGCAAAGGAAGCAACATCAGACTAAGAATATTATGAATATATTATGAATATGAATAAACAAATTATATTACAAAGATTTGTTATATTATGCTACTTCTGAATATTACAATATATCAAATAATCTCAAAGGGGAGATATGTTTTTCCAAATGATTTCTGCTTTCATCTGGATAAAAAAAATCTGTATTGACAAATTAAATGTAAAATGCGTACATTTTGAAGCGATGATGGCTTACTACATACTGTTACTGGAGTGCATATTGCATTCCCAGAAGAAAGAAATATGCAATAAATGAAAAACAGTAATCACAAACAGTCTCTGCGTGCATTTGTGTGCCAAAGTCCCTTCAGCAACACTGACTGTTAAAGTAATTACAGTCATACTAGTGTAAATCAATGCCATGGTCTGGACCCCTACTCTTGAAATAACCAGATAATATCATTGTTTGTTTGCTTCCATTTTCTTTTGCTGTGTTATTTCAAGCAGAGCCCATCATTGGAGGAAAACCCCAGTCAAGGAGTAACTCCCCAACTCTTGGAATCCATTCATTTTTAACTGTATGGAAAACTTTTAGATATCAAGAGGATTGTTTGAGGCTCAGATGGGCATGGGGCTTTCAGTTCCCTCGAGCTCGTCTAATATCCTGTCCACTGAAAATACATTACTGGCAAAGGAGGAAAGCAAAAAAGTTTGAGGGAAGCAGTTCAGGTCTGCTTGAAACATAGCTACTTGGCTTGATTGACAGTCACAGACAGGACCAGGGTGGAAAACATAATAAACATTCAGGGCCTGTTTTATTTCAGAGCTATGTTTTAGTGATGCAAAGAAAGTTGGGAAATTGACATTCCTTGAAAGGTTGCAGGAATTAGGAGACAAAGCAAGAAAATATACAGGGCCTTGCAAAGGTATTTATCCCCCTTGGCGTTTTTCCTATTTTGTTGCATTACAACCTGTAATTTAAATTGATTTTTATTTGGATTTTATGTAATGGACATACACAAAAATAGTCCAAATTGGTGAAGTGAAATGAAAAAAAATACTTGTTTCAGAAAATTCAAAAAAATAAACTGAAGAGTGGTGCGTGCATGTGTATTCACCCCCTTTGCTATGAAGCCCCTAGATAAGATCTGGTGCAACCAATTACCTTCAGAAGTCACATAATTAATTAAATAAAGTCCACCTGTGTGCAATCTAAATGTCACATGATCTGTCACATGATCTCAGTATATATACACCTGTTCTGAAAGGCCCCAGAGTCTGCAACACCACTAAGCAAGGGGCTCCACCAAGCCAGCGGCACCATGAAGACCAAGGAGCTCTCCAAACAGGTCAGGGACAAAGTTGTGGAGAAGTACAGATCAGGGTTGGGTTATAAAAAAATATCAGAAACTTTGAACATCCCACGGAGCACCATTAAATCCATTATTAAAAAATTTAAAAAATATGGCACCACAACAAACCTGCCATGAGAGGGCTGCCCACCAAAACTCATAGACCAGGCAAGGAGGGCATTAATCAGAGAGACAAAAAAGAGACCAAAGATAACCCTGAAGGAGCTGCAAAGCTCCACAGCGGAGATTGTAGTATCTGTCCATAGGACCACTTTAAGCCATACACTCCACAGAGCTGGGCTTTACGGAAGAGTGGCCAGAAAAAAGCAATTTCTTAAAGAAAAAATAAGCAAACATGTTTGGTGTTCACCAAAAGGCATGTGGGAGACTCCCCAAACATATGGAAGAAGATACTCTGGTCAGATGATACTTAAATTGAGCTTTTTGGCCATCAAGGAAAACGCTATGTCTGGCACAAACCCAACACCTCCTATCACCCCGAGAACACCCTCCCCACAATGAAGCATGGTGGTGGTAGCATCATGCTGTGGGGATGTTTTTCATTGGCAGGGACTGGGAAATTGGTCAGAATTGAAGGAATGATAAATACAGAGAAATAATTGAGGGAAACCTGTTTCAGTCTTCAAGAGATTTGAGACTGGGACGGAGGTTCACCTTTCTGCAGGACAATGACCCTAAGCATACTGCTAAAGCAACACTCGAGTGGATTAAGGGGGAACATTTAAATGTCTTGGAATGGCCTATTCAAAGCCTAGACCTCAATCCAGAATTAAAGATTGAAGTGCACCAGCAGAACCCATCCAACTTGAAGGAGCTGGAGCAGTTTTGCCTCGAAGAATGCGCAAAAATCCCAGTGGCTAGATGTGCCAAGCTTATAGAGACATACCCCAAGAGACTTGCAGCTGTAATTGCTGCAAAAGGTGGCTCTACAAAGTATTGACTTTGGGGGGGTGAATACTTATGCACGCTGAAGTTTTCAGTTTTTTTGTCTTATTTCTTGTTTGTTTCACAATAAAAAATATTTTGCATCTTTAAAGTGGTAGGCATGTTGTGTAAATCAAATGATACAAACCCCCCCCCCAAAAAATCTATTTTAATTCCAGGTTGTAAGGCAACAAAATAGGAAAAACGCCAAGGGGGTGAATACTTTCGCAAGCCACTGTACAATATACAGGATAATACAGGATTCCCCTGGGGCACGTTGTACTTCTACCACATAAAAAACATCAGGAAATACTTTCCCAGAGATTCAAATAATGCAAATGTATTACAGAACTTTTTACGCCTATTAATTATATTTTTTAAATAGATGCTGAGCAGACAGATTCAGTATCAAAATCCATAGGACTTAAATATCACATTTATTTTCAGATTTATGACAATTAAGTAACTTTTTTTTTTACAAAACATCCTGCTTCAAAGATTAAAAAGTACTTACAAAGAAAACTTGGAGTCAAGCTGTGTTGGTACCTCCTGCTGGCCAAAGACTGTAGAACAGCATACAGTGTAAAACATATATATGAGTTATTGTAGGTGTATTCAAGACCTTCACAGCAGAAATTGGGTATACGATAAACCACGACTAAAATAAAATATGTTGGGCATAGTGGTTTTATGAAGCATCAGGGAACAGTAGTCAACAAACCTTGAGAAATCCTCTGAATTCAGTTTTACAATGGGCTCACACAGTATCCCAGACCTTTTCATGATGACATCTTTGGTGTGGGCGCCCTCTGTTTTCACATTAGTTCATTTTCACCCTCACGTTATCATACGGAGAGTTTTCTTCCTCTCCATGTTGGGGTGTATCTGACGGAAAAGCTCTCTTAGGTGGCTTGGGGACAGCGTAGTCATCAACGTGAGGGTTGTATGGATACTCGTGGCCATTGGGGTCAGCTATGGTGCCCATGATTTTCCATGCATGACCTCTGACCTCCTCGGGGTCATCGTAAACAGAGGTGGGGCAGTTGGGCTCCAAAGCTATAGCTGCAGCACAGCCCTCCGGCTCATCGTAGATGTGCTCTGCCTTCGTGTAGCTGACTTTAGTGCCCTCAGACCTCCTTAGGCCTGATCGGATGGCCAACTCATCAATGCTGTCGTAGAGGGGATCTGGAGCATCGTCCTCCTGGCAGCCTGACTTCTTACAGCCTTGCGGCTCCACCCCCAGGGGGAGGTGGACACTAAGCAGCATGTCCGCCATCAGGTTCTTGGCAATGGTGTCAAAGGGGAGAGAGTAGTCTGAGTCCTCGGAGGAGTGGTTGGGTCCAGCACTGAGGCTGAGGGAGGGCTTATCCTCCTGCTGCCTCCTCTCCAGAGGCATGTTGATCTCAGAGTAGGTCTGACTCTCGCTGTTCATCAGAGGGCAGCTGGAGATGTTCTTTACCTGGTTCTTGCAGGGAATGCCTCTGGTGTCCAGTGTCAGGCTCTTGACCCCGGTGAGGAGTTTCTCCATGGGGGCCTCCAATTTGGCCTGGGGGAGGTGTGGGGGAGAGGATCCGTCCCTCTGCAGGGCTTCATTGACGGTGCTGTAAACACCCGGCTCCCCTGCTGGCAGGAGCCTGGGCCCAGGGTCCATCTCCTGGCCTCCTGAGGCCTGTCGGAGGGGTAGGCCTGCACCCCTCTGGAGGTTGATGGCTGACTCCAAGGCCTGGAACAGCATGTTGCCCTGTTTGGTGTCAAACTCAAAGCTACCTTCACCAGAGTCACATCTGCGACCCGCTTCAAAGGAAAATGTCACCTGTAAAGAAATTTGTGTGAGATTGCGTAAGACTTCACTCAGAAGGAAAGTTTCTTACGTATAATTATCAGCTATTCACTCATAGGGAGAAACCTTGTTGTGCTTTATTTAAAGACTGTAATGTATTTGGGTCGCCTTTCTTTAACACTAAAATAATTGTCCTCAACTAGGGTTGCAAAAACTTGCCCAAAATTCCCAGGTTTTCCAGAAGTCCCAGTAAGAAGATTAGTGAAATCAGGAGGGAAAAAGCGGGATATCCAGGAATCCCCCAACAAGGATTTCTTGAAAACCTTGGAATACTTGCAAAGTTACCGGAATTTTACAACCCTATCCTCAACCATTCCAAGAGAGATTTGTTGAGATTTTAGATGTTGTTGTGATTACTGGGCTTTTGTAGTTGACAGTTTGATGAGGATGTCACCTTGTCTCGTCCGAACCTCCGGAGGAAGCGGTAGGGCCAGGTGAAAAGAACCTCTCCTGACTTGGGCTCTTTGAGGAGGAGGCTGTCGAAGTCTGTCCGTAGAACACAGGGGCCTCTCAGCTTGCAGCGCTCTGCTGCCTCCGTCCTCCTCACCACCACCCTGAAGTCCTTCAATGCTGGGAAACAGACAGACAGGATGTAACAGACAGACAGTCTGGGAAACAGACAGACACTCTGCTCTAACTGAACACAAACAGTATCACACTGACTCAAATTGCAGTGTCCTTATTACACATGGATTTTTACACCTAGTGATAAAAGTATGTAAACCCAAATACAGTTTTTATAGTATTTCAAAAGTGATATTGCATTGTGTTTGGTTGTCAATGCATCCAAATATCAACATATGAAGGAGGTGCATCTTTTGCTTGAATAGTTCCATCTGTGCCACTGACATAGTCTGGCTTTAATTCCAATGTGTCTACAAATTAATAATTGATATGTTCAGTGATGTAGTGGTAAAAAAAGAATTCACTGAACGCCAGTGCAGTGAAAAAAGTCACTCTTCCTATACTTTAAATGCATTTTTCTGCAAATTGTGGGTAAACTTGGCAAAAAAAAACGGGGGTAAAATGCGCTTACTTGCATTTGCCCTCCACTACACTACTGGATTTGTTGGATCACGTCTCCATCTCAAACAAAAATCTAAGTTAAAGAATAGGACTAAATCAAATCAAGCTTTAAATGCACTTTAAATGAAGTTTGATTTGATTTAGTCCTATTCTTTAACTTACATTCTTGGTTGATGGAGATGTGAATCCAACATACAAATTATTAGTTTATACAAACTGTCCTTCAAATGTTGATATTTGGTTGCGTTGACATTATATACAAAGTTTGTCTATGTTGGAATTTGGTTACCATGATGACATACAGTGCCTTCAGAAAGTATTCACACCCCTTGACCCGTTGAGATTTTGTATCACTGGCCTACACTCAATTCCCCATTATGTCAAAGTGGAATTACGCTTTAAGACATTTTTACAAATTAATAAAAAATTCAAAGGTGAAATGTCTTGAGTCAGTAAGTATTCAACCTATTTGTTATGGCAAGCCTACATAAATTCAGGAGTAAAAATGTGTTTAGCAAGTCACATAATACGTTCGACTCACTCTGTGTGCGATAACAGTGCTTAACATGATTTTTGAAAGACTACCTCATCTCTGTACATCACACATACAATTATCTGCAAGTTCCCTCAATTTGAGCAGTGAATTTCAAACACAGATTCAACCACAAAGACCAGGGAGGTTTTCCAATGCCTTGCAAAGAAAGGTACCTATTGGAAGATGGGTAAAAAATAAAAAATCCGACATTGAGTATTCCTTTGAGCATGGTGAAGTTATTAATTATACTTTGGAGGGTGTATCAATATACCCAGTCACTACAAATATACAGGCATCCTTCCTAACTCAGTTGCCAGACAGGAAGTAAACCGCTGAGGGATTTCACCATGAGGCCAAAGGTGACTTTAAAACAGAGAGTTTAATGGTTGTGATAGGAGAAAACTGAGAATGGATGAATGAATACAAAGTGTTATGTTCGGGGAAAATCCAACACAACACATCACTGAGTACCACTCTTCATATATACAAGCATGGTGGTAGCTGCATCATGTTATGGGTATGCTTGTCATCAGCAAGGACTAGGGATTTTTTGGGGGGGATAAAAGAAAATGGAATAGAGCTAAGCAGGAAAACCTGGTTCAGTCTACATTCCAACAGACACTGGGAGACAATTTCCCCTTTCAGCAGGACAATAACCTAAAACACAAGGCTAAATATACACAGGAGTTGCTTACCAAGATGACATTGAATGTTCCTGAGTAGCGTAGTTACAGTTTTGACTTAAATCGGCTTGAAAATCTATGGCAAGACTTGAAAATGGCTGTCTAGCAATGATCAACAACCAACTTGACAGAGCTTGAAGAATTTTTTTAATAATAATGTGCAAATATTGTCCAATCCAGGTGTGGAAAGCTCTTAGAGACTTACCCAGAAAGACTCATCAGCTGTAATCGCTGCCAACGGTAATTCTAACATGTATTGTATTGACTCACGGGTGTGAATACTACTGTAAATTACATTTCTGTATTTCATTTTTTATACATTTGCAATTAGAAATTTTCAAAAAACATGTTTTCACATTGTCATTATGGCGTATTGTGTGTAGATGGATGACAAAAAAAAATCTATTTAATGAATTTTGAATTCAGACTCTAACACAATAAAATGTGGAATAAGTCAAGGGATATGAATACTTTCTAAAGGCACTGTAATCCAGTTTTTGAAATTTCACTGTCAAAACAAAAGTTTACGTTGATTCATTTTTTTCAAATACAATGTATTTTCCACGTAGATTCAATGTCACAATATGTTGACAAATTACGTTGAAATAACATTGATTCAACCAGTTTGTGCCGAGTGGGCAGTGTCCAAAAACTGGGTCTACATTGAAGGTTGTGGGTCTTCCAGCAGGACAACAACCCCAAACACACATAGAAAAGCAGCCAGAAATGTTTAAGAAGAAGTGTTGGACTGTTTTGGAGTGGCCAGCGAAGAGTCCAGATCTGAATCACATCTAAAAGCTATAACGAGATCTGAAAACAGCAGTTGGTGGAGGGCATCCCTCAAATTTTGAAGAATTAGAGCAGTTTGTTGTTAAGAAGTGGGGCAAATTGTCAGGATAACGGTGCAGCAAGCTCATTGATGGCTACAAGAAGTGTTTGTCTGCAGTTATCTTGGTCAAAGGCTGCACAACCAAGTACTAGCCCGGGAGTGCCAATAATTTTGTCCATGCCATGTGTCTTTATTTTCTCAAATAAAAATGTAAACTTAAGTTTCCAGAAATGTAATTGGTTCTTCAATTTTGATAATCCAATAACAAGTTTTATTTAATTTAAAAAAAGTTGTTTTAGAAGAAATAGTGAATTATTTAAGAAAAGTGCAAGTGTGACAATATATTTGGCCGCAACTGTACAGTACAGAGTTAAACAACACCAGACTCTCTGTCATGTCCTAGCATATTGTACTGCAGGCTAACTGATTTCCCAAAGAATTCCAGTTGTAAAGTGATCATTCCAGTGCTGGAAAAAAAACACTGCTACTGTGGTTCCCATGATGAATGAAACACAAGCCAAATTACAGTCGGTGCAATGAACATAAGCTATGGGGGAGAGCACTGCACTTTTTCAGTTGCTCTGTGGGAGGGAGATCAAATCCCAGTCACAGCCAGAGGCATATGACTCCTGTTTTCCATTCACTTGGATAACAGTCTTTAAGTGAGAGAAAAGTGGAATGCATTCTTATTACCAATCCTAGACCTACACAGAGCCATGTATTTAGAATCTAACTTTGGCCTGAATGCCAAGCGTCACATCTGTAGGAAACCTGGCACCATCCCTACAGTGAAGCATGGTGGTGGCAGCATCATACATCATGCTTTGTCATTATGGGGTATTGTGAGAAGAAAACAACTATTGAATCAATTTTAGAATAAGGCTGTAACCTAACAAAATGTGGAAAAATTCAAGGGGTCTGAATACATTCTGAAGGTACTGTACGTACGTACGTACATTTTCCAAATCCCTTTAGAGAGAGCTAATATAATGGGAGTTTGAATATACTGTAGATCAGACTCACAATGTGTTAGCATGGTTTCAAAGAAGATACTCTCCACTCATGGATGAAATGAATGAAAACCGACACTTGTGAAAACCTGTCACATCCATCACTATTCCTTCCCTTTAGGGTGCCTTCATACCAAAATTCATGAAACACCCCAGCTAGCACAATGGATCTGGGCCGATTCCGGCTGAGAGTAGGGGCACTCGGCTGAGAGTCAGACATCATGTGGCCCGAGTCTGGGCCTGAGTATTACTTATTACTCATGTGGCCTGAGTATTACTTATGGCTAGGATACGGGGATTGAGCTTGGGTTGATTCCGGTGTGAGTTATCTGGACCATATGTATTACTTGGGGCTCGGGCTGATTACAGTGAGAGTTATCTGGCCCAAATGTATAACTTGGGGCTCGGGACAATTGGGGCTACTCTCTGGCAGATGATTACACATGCTTTAAATAATTAACATTTCATTATTTATTTTTCCATATTTTGTCATTGTTTCTGTGTCCCATCGCACTGTAGCAACTCCTGTGGCGGGCCAGGCACATGCACACTGACACGTTCACCAAGTGTATGGTGTTTCCTTCAACACAAAATGTTTTGTTTGTGGATGGGTATAATTTGTATGTATAAAATTAATAATAGTAATATTTAAAATTACTAAATCGGGTAATTTTGTATACATTTATTTAAATTTGCATCGGGCCGCTTCTGGGTGGATTCTGGTAAGATGCCAGCAAAGTCGGCTGAATTCCGGTTGACGGAAACGGCCCGATGTACTTGGGCCGATTCTGGGCAGTCATTCATTTTGATTCCAGGCCGAGTCTGACACCCGTTTCCGGGCCGATTCAATCAGTTCTGGCCCCCCGGAAGAGGGCCGCTTCTGGGCCGATTCCTCATTGCTAGCTGGGACATGTCAAACGCAGTGGTTTAGTAGGGTGGGGAGAAATAATTAGCAAGAAACGGTGTTCTAAATTTTTTATTGGTTGTGACGGACATATCTTGGCAACTTTTCTGATTGACAGCACACCACAACCCTAGGCCCTCCCCCAACGCATTGCTCCCATTGAAAACCATTGGGTTGCTGCATTTTTTTACAGATCCATTTGTCTCGTTTGAAAGCACGCTTGACTGAGCTGATCTTCACTGTAGCGTCTTTGAGCAGCACCTGAGAGAGAGACTATGTAACAGAGCTGAGCAGAGCAGCATGTTTGTAAAATGTGTCTTAGGAAGCCACAGACATATTGCTGCACTGAGTAGAGGATGTTTCGTTGAGAAGATGCACTGGCTTGTAACCTCTCAGCACTTCCTCAACCAACAAAAAGAGAGAAGGGCCTATTGACTTCCTGTTGCATCCAAGCCCTATATGACAGACATACCCTGTTCTTAAAATAAACTCGCTGACTTCTCTATACAGTAGCTCAGCTCCACCTCTTTGCCACTGGTGGATGAGCCTAAACCACTAAACCAGTTTCTCACCAGAATTTATTTTTAAAAAAAATGTTCCGTTCTACATTGCCTTCAGGTCATGTGATACTTTGCCGTCCGTCTGTAGGTCTATTTGGAGGCACATTGAACTAAGCGTGGCCCTGTTAAATGCTATGGATAAGTGTTTTGGTTTTTGGGTTCATTTCTTCCCAGGTGCTTGGTTCAGAGGTTGAGGTTGAGGAGTTGCTTCCTCTGCCTGGTGCACCACATGCGTTTGCTGTTTGTTTATGAGAGGTATGGGATTGCATGACTGAAAATGGCACATGAAATAAAAAAACTGAGAATTCAGAATGGACACAGTCACTGCAGACATTTCAACTCAAGGTGCCACGACTACTACATATACTGTGAAATGCTGATAGAAACACATATTTTTGAAGCCCAAGCACTACTTTCACATTATAAAACTATGCTTGCTTTGGCTCATACAGTATCTGCCTACAATCAGCTCAGTGGAGATATGCCTATTCATATCACACACAGAGATCCTGTTACATTTTTGTAATCCTACAGTAAATACCATAAACAATCTGAAACAGAGTGTGTGTTCTACCCTCAGAACGATACACTGGTTGCAGGCCTGTCAGCTGAAAGTTGCATGCTGAAGTTGTTAAGCTTGTGATCTCAAATGCAGGCTCTGGTTTACCTCACTTGCATCTACAAATAATTGACTGCACATAGGTTACAGCCACTCAGAAATAGAGATACTGGTATACTTAACCCAAATCACTGCCACAATGCTGTAGCTATTACGATGTTGCTGCTAAGGACATATCTGGTTCTAGTTTTTATCAACAAGGAACTAATGACAGTTGTAGACAAGAATATCCAAGATCCAGGATGAGAAAAACATAGCTAAAAACCGGACACAGATTAAGTCTTTGATTAAAAAGCATGCTCAATGGAGAATATCCATTGAAATAGCTTTTTAGTCCAGGACTTATCTATGTCCGAGAAATCAGTCCTAAATGTTGTTGGTTGAAAGGATGTGATATTTAACAGATCAAATGTATATGTCAAAAGTAATGTATTTGCCTCATTGCGCTTTTAAAACATAGAGGGAACAGAAAACAGTAGAGAACAGGATGTAACTGACTTCTGACTGATAAGTAAGTGGTCAATGTGCAAACATGCGGACACTGATGGTGCAATGCTCGTCAACCACAAGACAGGAAAATATGTCACAATTTTCCACTATGTATAACAGTCAAAATAAGACAGAGATGAACACAATGTGTCTGTGTGGAAGAGGCCACAGAAAATATATTACAAAATGCAGTTTGGTTTTATATTATATATTGACATTTATATTTTATTTTATTTTATATACTGTATAGTCAAGTTTTTTGAACATATGCCTCAAACAGAAAATATAAAGAAGCACTTCCTCTATTCAAATTAGTCCTGTTACTGTAATGCTCCTATGTACACACCCCAATATGACTTACTTATTTAAAGCCCTAGGTTCTTCAACTTGAGTTCTGTATACACTCCAGTATACACTCCAGTAACTGATCAGAGTGGTGATGAGTTGAGTCACGTCAGGCACCTTTATCCTCTAATTACAAGACATTAGATGAATGTCAAAGAACAGTGTCCCATGACCTGAAAGAGCTCAGGGCTGTATTAAATACAGTGGGCCACAGCAAGTGCTACGTATGTGGACATACAGTATAAGTGACACTTTTCTCTGCAGTTATTTTAGAATGTCCTGTGTGTGTGTGTGTGTGTGTGTGTGTGTGTGTGTGTGTGTGTGTGTGTGTGTGTGTGTGTGTGTGTGTGTGTGTGTGTGTGTGCTGTGTGTGTGTGTGCGTGTGTGTGTGTGTGTGTGCGTGTGCGTGTGCGCGCGTGCGTGCTTGCATGCATGCATGCAAGGGTGTATGTGTCTTGCTAAATACAATTATTTCGTTTTCCTTCATGGGGTAAATAGCAAGACTTACCACTGTCTCTTCTGCTGTACAGAGAGTTGTCCTCCATCCCCATTTCTGCAGCATCTGCCTTTGATCGCTGCATACTGTTACGTTTCATCCCTCCTTTCTCACCCCAGTTCATCTGCATTGGTCAAATATACCATCAGAAACATACAGTGAACGTCAACATTTCCACATATTGGAAGAAGAAAACAGACTGCAGGGCTTTGGAATGTTTGTATTGTTGGTTGTGCTTGTGCGTAATAATAACAGTGTTCACTTGTGTACTTAGCAGTTGTTCACTTGTGTACTTAGCAGTGTTCACTTGTGTACTAAGCACTAGATCTGTACCAGCTGTTTCACCAGTGTTAGTTGGATGATGGATAATGTGGGCTAGCTACTGCTTTGGCACTGTTTTTGTCCTCCTGAATTGTATTTTGCTAATACAAAGCATATAAGGGAGAGACTGTTAACTAAGTTCAAAACACAAGCTGAGTGAGCCATTACTCTTCAGCAGTCAGCTAAAAACATTTCAAATTAGTGGGTTTTCTTGGTAAACCCTGCTACTGTTTTTCACATGATGGTAGAGTCAACCCTCAGAAGCCAGTGTGTGACAGAGTATTTTTTTTATAGCATGACAGTTTTGAGTTCCTGAGTTATCTGCTTGCTTTTCAAAAATATTTTGAACTGTAATGTCATATCTGTTGTCATAAGTGTAATGTCATATTTTGCTGTATGCATGTTTACAGTATATCAGTTATGATTTAGGTCCCCAGCCCTATGTTGAACTGTACATGAATTGGACATGCAGCATCATATAAAGTGTGATCCCTCTACTTTTAAGCAGAATCAAACCTGACAGAACAAGGGATCTGACTGAACGTACAGGGAATGCAATTTCGCACAGTTTCTGTGTCCAGTCGTCCAGCTCGACCATCTCCGCAGCAAACACAAAAAGTTTGTCTGCAGTCTCCACATGGAACTGGCCACAGTCTTTCGGGGAGCCCTCCATGTCCACCTCTGACACCCGGATACAGTCGCTTAGCTTGATCACCTTCTTGCTCTCCTGCTGCTTGCGGAGGTTTTTGTCTGATTTCTCCAGGGTGCTCGCACCATCTTTGCATTCAAAGAACTCCAAGCGTGAGATGGAGCAGGTACTCTCCCTGTACAGGATCGACCAGACCTTTTTCCATTTCTGTAGGGGAGTAGACAAAGCATGGGGTCAGACAGCAACAGAGGCACAGAAGGCCAATATTCATATTTTAAGGGATGTCTCTGCGTGTTTCATGAGGCTACTGTAAACCCTATTACTAGTTTCACTTCCTATAGCCTGGAATAGGTTTGACAGTATCCAACTGGTTCAGCAGGTGAAAAGAGGAAGATAAAGTGAATCTACCATTCTGAATCCATTGTCAACACTGCTCTTCATATGGCATTGCTCAATACTGTGGAGGGGAAAACTTGGATGCTTTGCTCTGTGAAGCCCCTTTAAAAAACTAAATATTTTGCAATACTACAAAGAAATGCGATTGATTTAGTCTACCACAGTGGAGATGGGTTATGCAGATTGGCTGCTACTGCTGCTATTGCACCATTAAAACAAAACCCTCTATGGGGAATTTCGAGACTGGTCTGAGACCCGCAATACTACTCCTGGAGCTAATACAAACACGTCAGGAAAGTCTAGCCTGACAGGAAATTGACCTTAACTATAGGTTATTCCCCCTGGTTTAACTAAACAAACTCCTTAATCTACATAAGTCTCTGGTACTGAACTATGGAAATCTTTAGCTTTACCACATAAAAGTTATTGGTTGCTGTTTGTCTTTATAACTGGATAAATACCGCTGGTGATTCCAACAGATGACTATCTCAAGGCAAACGTCTCATGAAGAGATTGAAAACTGTGAAAAAATAAATATGTGTGTAAAAGAGAGAAATAGTAATTGCATCTTTTTGTAGTAACTAACTCTGCCATGGGGAAATGAATGTCATTTTTGTAGGGGCTTTGGATAAATGCCGAAAATAAGGTCTGTGGTAAAGACAGGCTTAGGAGATCTTATACGTTTTGTTCTGAGATCATTTTCATCAGCTAATGTAACTTTTTGTGAATTTTGAAGCATTTATGTCAATTAAAAAAAGCACATAACATGACCTTTATGAATTATGAAGGCTTTAATTTGCTGATATTATCTCATAAAACAAAACGTATAAGATCTCCTCAGCCTATGTTAACCTCAGACCTTATTTTCAGCGTTTATCACAAAATCCTATTCTTTCCCCATTCATTTTCACCATAGGGATGACTGAACGAACTAGAGGTAACTAATTTCCGAATTCTAGGACTACAAGCTGGCAAAGTCTGGACAACACAGCAGGGTATTTAACACTCTCTCTTCAATCATGTGTGGCAACATCATTATACTGTCTTTCTTGATGAGTGTTAGCAATATTCTACAAAACAATCAAGTTGATTCAAAGTATTATTATTAAGTAACTGGTTCCACAGCCATTTTTTTATTTACTGAACTTTACTCAAGTGTTACCAGAACTAGAAAATAATTGTTGGCCCAAAAATTCAGTCAATTTAAAACTACAGTTGAAGTTGGAAGTTTACATACACTTAGGTTGGAGTCATTAAAACTTGTTTTTCAACCACTCCACAAATTTCTTGTTAACAAACTATAGTTTTGGAAAGTCAGTTAGGACATCTACTTTGTGCATGACACAAGTAATTTGTCCAACAATTGTTTACAGACAGATTGTTTCACTTATAATTCACTGTATCACAATTCCAGTGGGTCAGAAGTTTACATACACCAAATTGACTGTGCCTTTAAACAACTTGTAAAATTCCAGAAAATGATTTCATGGCATTAGAAGCTTCTGATAGGCTAATTGACATAATTTGAGTCAATTGGAGGTGTATTTGTGAATGTATTTCAAGGCCTAACTTCAAACTAACTGTCTCTTTGCTTGACATCATGGGAAAATCAAAAGAAATCAGCCAAGACTTCAGACATTTTTTTTAGACCTCCACAAGTCTGGCTCATTCTTGTGAGCAATTTCCAAACGCCTGAAGGTACCACATTCATCTGTACAAACAATAGTACGCAAGTATAAACACCATGGGACCATGCAGCCGTCATACCGCTCAGGAAGGAGACGCGTTCTGTCTCCTAGGGATGAACATACTTTGGTACGAAAAGTGCAAATCAATCCCAGAACAACAGCAAAGGACCTTGTGAAGATGCTGGAGGAAACAGGTACAAAAGTAGCTTTATCCACAGTAAAACGAGTCCTATATCGACATAACTTGAAAGGCCGCTCAGCAAGGAGAAGACACTGCTCCAAAACCGCCATAAAAAAGCCAGACTACGGTTTGCAACTGCACATGGGGACAAAGATCGTACTTTTTGGAGAAATGTCCTCTGGTCTGATGAAACAAAAATAGAACTGTTTGGTCATAATGACCATCGCTATGTTTTGAGGAAAAAGGGGGAGGCTTGCAAGCCGAAGAACACCATCCCAACCGTGAAGCACGGGGGTGGCAACATCATGTTGTGGGGGTGCTTTGCTGCAGGAGGGACTGGTGCACTTCACAAAATAGATGGCATCATGAGGCAGGAACATTATGTGGAAATATTGTATCAAGACATCAGTCAGGAAGTTAAAGCTTGGTCACAAAGGGGTCTTCCAAATGGACAATGACCCCAAGCATACTTCCAAAGTTGTGGCAAAATGGCTTAAGGACATCAATGTCAAGATATTGGAGAGGCCATCACAAAGCCCTGACCTCAATCCTATAGAAAATTTGTTGGCAGAACTGAAAAAGCGTGTGCGAGCAAGGAGGCCTACAAACATGACTCAGTTACACCAGCTCTGTCAGGAGGAATGGGCCAAAATTAACCCAACTTATTGTGGGAAGCTTGTGGAAGGCTACCTGAAATGTTTGACCCAAGTTAAACAATTTAAAGGCAATGCTACCAAATGCTAATTTGTTTGATTTATTTATTTGATTTTTTATTTAACTTTATTTAACCAGGTAGGCCAGTTGAGAACAAGTTCTCATTTACAACTGCGACCTTGACAAGATAAAGCAAAACAGTGCGACACAAACAACAACACAGAGTTACACATGGAATAAACAAATGTACAGTCAATAACACAATAGAAAAAGTCTATATACAGTGTGTGCAAATGGCGTGAGGAGGTAAGGCAATAAATAGGCCATAGTAGCAATGTAATTCCAATTTAGCAAATTAACATTGGAGTGAGTGATGTGCAGATCATGATGTGCAGATGATGAAGTAGAAATACTGGTGCGTGGAAGAGCAAAAAAGTAAATAAAACAATATGGGGATGAGGTAGGTAGATTGGATGGGCTATTTACAGATGGTTTGTGTACAGCTGCAGCGATCGGTAAGCTGCTCAGATAGGTGATGCTTAAAGTTAATGAGGGAGATATAAGTCTCCAACTTCAGCGATTTTTGAAATTCGTTCCAGTCATTGGCAGCAGAGAACTGGAAGGAAAGGCGGCCAAAGTAGGTGTTGGTGTTGGCTTTGGGGATGACCAGTGAGCTATACCTGCTGGAGCGCGTGCTACGGGTGGATGTTGTTATGGTGACCAGTGAGCTGAGGTAAGGCGGAGCTTTACCTAGCAAAAACTTATAGATGACCTGGAGCCAGTGGTGATCGTAACTGAACAAAAACTGGGAATTTTTACTAGGATTAAATGTCAGGAATTGTGAAAAACTGAGTTCAAATGTATTCAGCTAAGGTGTATGTAAACTTCCTACTTCAACTGTATGTGTTTGCTCAACTTGTCTCATATGTTCATTCAACTATAAATTATTATTTTGGCATCAAAACTAAAAAAGGCTGTGCAACTAGTTACACACACACACAAAGTGCTTTTAACTTTCATATTGTACACACTTTGACATACATGATTACATTGTGCATGCTCATTTATATAGTAATTATATTATTCAACATGTTCTAACCTGGGATTTGAACTCACATGGCATTTAGATCTTCCTGCTACGCCACCATGTATGGCAATTATCAGTTCATCTGACTATTCTCTCATCACTGTTTTGATTTACTTATTTCAGCAATTTTGCGCTTTTCTGTATAGTTGTATAATATTGGTGGGGCATATTACTCTGTTTTAATGTTAAAAACACTGTGTGTTTGTATAGCTAATTCCACAGCTTTTTTGGGGTTAATTTGTAGTTTAATGAACATATGAGGCAATTTGAGCAAACACATCATTTTAAGTTGGCTGAATTTTTGCCTATGTTTTCTCAAGTTTGGGCCAACAATTTTTTTGTTCAGGTAACACTTGGACCAAAAAGTGGAGTAAACCAAAAAAAGGCTGTGGAACCATTTACTAAATAATAAATACTTGAAACAACTAGATTGTTTGTTTTACAGTGTAGATGATTTCCCAACCTCAATCAATTAGCAGCTGTTTCTTACATGATAACAATACCACTAATTAGATTGATAGATGACTCATGCTCATGATATCGAGAAGGCAGAAGCCATTGAGTTTATGTGTGTGAGTAAGCAACACATATTAATATAGTGTGTTCAGGCCACACAGAGACTCTGAGGAGAGTGCCACAAAGGAGCTGTGGCAGATCTTACCTTGCCAAACCTATGTTGCTGTAAGTAGAGCATTCCTTTCTTCCTGATGTCCTCCTCCATGGTGTACCAGCTCTGTTGCCCCTACTCCTCTCCACTTTTATGTCTGTTCAACACGACGCCCTGCTTGTGGTATCTATCTACAAATGACGCAAACCCCTCAAGTTCCCTGTCATGTTGACTTCCTGTATGCGCAGCTGCATCACAGAACACAGCAGTTCAGTACTAAAACACTGTGTGTGTGTGGTACATTTTTGTCATTTAGCAGACGCTGTTGTCCAGAGCGACTTAAAGGAGCAATTAGAGTTAAGTGTCTTGCTCATGGGCACATCAACGATTTTTCACCTAGTCGGCTCAGGGATTCGAAACAGCAACCTTCGATTACTGGCCCAACTCTTTTAACCACTAGGCTACTTGCCACCCTGTGTGTGTGTGTGTGTGTGTGTGTGTGTGTGTGTGTGTGGTGTGTGTGTGTGTGTGTGTGTGTGTGTGTGTGTGTGTGTGTGTGTGTGTGTGTGTGTGTGTGTGTGTGTGTGTGTGTGTGTGTGTGTGTGTGTGTGTGTGTGTGTGTGTGTGTGTGTGTGTGTGTGTGTGTGTGTGTGGCCTTTTGGTGTGTGAACCTCTTGTTTCTCAATCACAAGAGACACAATTGTTTTGAATGTTACATATTACATGTTTTGCATGTTCCATAAAAACAATATCAAGAGTACGATATATGTACAAGTGCCACCTTTCATAAGTAAAATATAATTGGTGTAGCAGGATGGCTCAAAAAAATTGAATAATCTTATAGCCTTATTGGTATAGGCTACATTTAGTAAATTCTGTACAATTATTTTCATTTCACAACCCGTCTGACTTTGTGGTCAAATTATTGCATCCTTCCTGTGTAAATTTTCCATCATCTAAGCAACATTTGGGTCATGTTAGCAAAAAACTGTAAGGGGTTAACAAACTTTTTCACTCGGGCCCCCCCTTCCAACATTGGGGAACATCCTGCGCCTCGCTCTGCATGTACGCCACATCTATTTTTATGGGCAAAAGCACTGTTTGTGACACAAACTGTTCCCGCCCCTCTTGTTGGTGGACAGACTTTTGCAGTTTTAAAGCTAATTTTCTTGCAATTCTATACATTTTGCCATGTCTAATGTGTATTCATGTGACATTTGAGTGACACATTTCTGGGGAAAAGCAGCCAACAAGTGCTCAGCATATGTGGAAACTGCTTCAAGACTGTTGGAAAAGCATTCCAGGTGAAGCTGGTTGAGAGAATGCCAAGAGTGCGCAAAGCTGTCATCAAGGTAAAGGGTGGCTACTTTGAAGAATCTCAAATATAACATATATTTTGATTTGTTTAACACTTTTTTGGTTACTACATTATTCCATATGTGTTATTTCATAGTTTTGATGTCTTCACTATTATTCTACAATGTAGAAAATAGTAAAAATAAAGAAAAACCCTTGAATGAGTAGGTGTGTCCAAACTTTTGACTGGTACTGTATATATTTAAGCAATAAGGCACGAGGGGGGTGTGGTATATGGCCAATATACCACGGCTAAGGGCTGTTCCGAGGTGACTTATTGCTATTATAAACTGGTTACCAACATAATTAGAGCATTATAAATAAATGTTTTGTCATACACGTGGTATACGGCCTGATAAACCACGGCTGTCAGCCAATCAGCATTCAGGGCTCGAACCACCCGGGTTACAAATATATATATATATATATATATATATATATGTGGGCGGCCCCACATTTTTGGAACCACTGGCCTACGTCACCTGTATTGGTCAGGGAAAGCACGCAGCATAGTGTTCTTTGTGATAGGCTACTGGTTGTTCTGGAAAGAGGCCCTGTTGTCAATGACAATTAAAATAAGGGCAATAAATGAAACCAATAAACACATTTTTATTGTTTTATTATAATAAAAAAATCGATAATAAGGTCAGTGAAAGAGATGTATTGTAGGTAATGGTCTAGGCCTGCCTAAGGTAATTTTCGTATAGAAACGCACGAGTTTGAGAAGGACGGGAAAGGGGAATGTGATGTAATGTATTGTATTTCTGTTAATCACCTCTTTTTGACCCAAACAACTAGCGAAATATAACTACCAACAAATATATAACCTGTAAAAAAAAAATAAAAAAAAAAAGGGGGAAAGTTATGTGTATTGTGTACAGATAGCTAGTTACTAAGCAACGATTGGTGGAGTGAGCAGCAGTGGCGCTGAGTAGCAAGATAACTGTTCTGCTCGCTGGCAAACAACTAGTAACAGGCAGCTTATTGTTACAATATAGCGAAATAAGGTTAGCTATAATCAACAGTTGTTTAATAAGAAAAATTCTTATTTTGTTAGAGTATGGCTAGCACGCGGATTTCGGAGCAATTGCCCCCGCATATTGACCTGACTCAAGCACCTGTTGCATTCGGCAACCGAGCCCTTCCGCGGCTCTCTCTGGAACTGCAAGATCCACAGCTGTGCATACGACAGAGAGCTCTTGCAGCCCTCTGCGACCTGGTTCATGATCCAAAGAGGGCATATGAGGCTATTCACAAAGGTAAGATGCATATTCCATTATTGTATTTGTATAAAATCCATGCTTTCATTTCACAAACATTTGTGGAATCTCATTTTTAAATTCCTGCATCTGTTTCACGAGGCACAAATATAGCATTGTAATGGTTTTGGGAGATAATACATTCACCTGTGCAGATTAACCTGGTGTCATTGTTAGGATATTGTAGTGCTGGCCATCCAGTCATGTATGCTCAAGTGTTGAGTAATTTGCATAAGGCGGCTATACACACTTGTTATTAGCTAGACAACGCAGGACTGTTCACTATTGTTATGTTCCCAAGGTTGCCATTGTTAACTTAGTTGGCTGGTATCTCACTGCATGGACGCTGGATCTCCTCGTTCTGTGCCCGAGATAGCTAGCCCTACTAGTTTACACTCCGAATAAGACGGTTCAAGTGCTCTGTATTATTTACCTTGGAAGCTGACCGCCTGAACGAATATCCTTGTCGTGGACTCAGTTCGTACCCACGCACAACATCTAGAAGCTAGAAGTGTGCCTGTTAATTGCACAATAGTCAACAAAAGGGGACAACACGGTTTAGCCTTCTGAGTACTGTAGATCATTTGGGCTAAATTCTTCACAAAGCCTTCTCTTAACCAGCGGGAAGTAAATGTTTCCAAACTAGATATCCTCTGTGAATTTGTTTCAGGCTGTTTGGAGAGGCTGAAGGCCCTGCTGCAAGACAGAGACAGCTCAGTGAGAATCAAAACTACAGAAGTCTTTTACCTACTAGCTGCCCATAATGTGGGGAGGTGAGCAATCCCATTCCCAGGGATAATTTGGTCCACTAAAATGGTCAATGCTATAGTTACTGCAGACAGTAGGTGGCAGCCTAGTACAATATGGTTTACCAACAATGTCAATGACCACAGCCAAAGAGGAAGAGGCAAAGCGAGGTCGTTTACTCCACCCAAAATCTGTCCATGTTAAGCAGATCATTAATTATTACGCAAGAGAAGAGTTTTTGTATGGGGGCAATGAGAGTGTGTCAAATTTAGTCAAGATAAAAATGTATTGCTTTATTGATACGTGAGGCTTATTTGATCTAATATAAGTTTTGTAATGCTTAGGTTGTTACGAGTGTACTGATATAAGTGTGATGCACCTGACATTCCAGCGACTTTGAGAAAAAAATACTTTCGTTTTGAGTGTCCCTGTTGAAATTTGAAATGTCTATGCATATTCATGAGGTTAGCATAGCATCTCACTCTCCATTGAATACAGGCAGATGACATCACCACTCATCGAATATTCAAAAAAGTATTCAAATAACGAGATGTATCCATCAATCCAGAGAGAGGAATAGCCGGGTGCTTGACATCCTGCCGTTCCACTCTGTGGACAACAAATCCCATTGTTAGGGAGGCGACACAAGCATCTCGTCATAATATCCAATATCTCTGCAACAGTCATCTTCTGTATGGCAAGTTATTCGGATGAGGAAACAATCCTTAGTAAAACATTTTTGGGGTACTTATTTCACACCCATAAATAGTAGACACGAATAAACTTGTGGACTTGCAAATGAGTGGAGGGAATCTTGGGTTGGGTGGCGATTGGTGTGAGTGACACAAGTGTATGTCCCTAGAGAAGCCTTCCTCACGTGGGATGTGGTGGCTCCACTGTCTGATCTTCTAGATGAGCCAGTTGATGCCTGTCGTAAAAACATGCATCGTGCACTGAAGATGGTGGCTGAGTTTCCTGCAGGTACGTATGCCTAGGCTTTAGTCTTTGGTTTTCAGCTGCCCCAATTACAGTGACACTCCAGGCAAGCTGAAGGACTCATTACACATGACATTTGGATGTATTTTGATTTTGACACTATTCAAACTCTATAGCTGTGTTCGGAATACCCATACTAATATCCTGTATACTACATACTTAATGAGTATATACTACATACTATATACTATTAGTTCATTTTAGTATACTGTAAACGAACGGTATCCTTTCAGTTGAGTGTACTAGCGCTTTGCCTGTCTACCAGAAGTTGATGTTCTTGCTAGCTTGTTAGCATAACAAATTACTAGCTAGACATTTTACGACTTCGGGTGTGTTATTAAGGGTGGGTTCGTAAATTCAATCTGGAGTGCAAGAGTGCGCTCTGGGCGTTCGTATATTCAGAGCATTGTCAGATTGTCATTTTGTAATTTCAGAGCGTTTCGCTCACTGGACGCTCTGGCCGAGGAGTAGGGTTGATCCGAGCGTTCTGAACTCACAACTGCAGTCAAGCACCCAAGCTAGCTGGCTAACTTGCGAGCTACTTCCAGACACAAATGAGAGAACCCCTCACTCTGACCATTTTACTTGCCCTAGCAGAGCTGGTTAGGCTGTTTTCATGTTATCTAGAGCGTTGGTGACTGTAACTGCGGCTGGCAACAATTTAATTAAAAATTTTTGCCGACGTTTTGATCTTATCATAAGATCTTCTAAATGTAACAATTATTAACGAAACAAGTGATTCAATGAAAGAGACTGGTATGAATCCAAATCCTTAGATGATGGACATGTTTTAGGGCCTTATGACCTTCTGTCTCCTGGTCAGGTGCAGTGTGTATGGTGACTTTGGGCCTGGTTCCCCGGCTGGTGTTGAAGCTGCCTGTTGAGCAGGAGGAGATCCGGGCCCTGATCCTGGCCACTCTCAGCTACTGTGTGAGGGTGGATGCCCTGCCGGCCCTGGCCAGTAACGGAGTTCCCATGCTGCGAAACCAGCTCTCTCACCCCTCCCCTGACATCCGCCGGGCCGCAGCCTCCGCCATGCTGGGCATCAGGTGAGCAGAGACACAAACATGGGTATGTTCCAAATGACACCCTATTCCCTACATACTGCACTACTTTTGACCAGCGCTCTATTAGCTCAGGTCAAAGTAGTGCCTTATTAGGGAATTAGGTGCCATTTGGTACGCAGCCATGCTCTACTTACTGACAGGAAAGAATACTTAAAAAAAAATCTAAATATTTGGAATTTGAGGCTTTCAATATTCATGAATGGTGGGTGTCATGTAGAAAAAATGCGCTCTAGTAATATGTGCATGCAAAATTAAACTCAATTAAATGTAAGTGGAAGAAGCTTGCTTTGAAGTAAGTTATGATTCCATTTGAAGACCCCTGTTTGCCCTGTTAGTGTTCCATCAGAAGGGAAGCACAAGGTATGTGAGGAGGGAGTTTTCCCAGTCCTGGTGAAGCTGCTATCAGACTGCGACCCAGGAGTGACTGCCAGTGCTGCTGGGACTATTATGAACACAGCTATTATCACTAAAGGTAAGGAGGGGAATGGTTGAATGTGAAAGAAAGGATATTTTAGATATCTATTGTGACTATTGTCTTAAGTAATAGTTTAGAGTTAGGGTGCAAGTTTGCATGTGAACAATGTTAACAACATAGGCTTATCTCTATGTTGCAGGGAACGTACATTAAAGAGACATTCTGGAGGGTTCAAAACTACCTCGTTATTTTTTAAACCTCCCTTTTTGGATTCTGTCAATGTATCGCTCATACATGCATAATAAACAATTTACAGTGCTCTCCCAGCAGAAAACCCCACAGAATCCTTACATTCAAACCTGCCATCATTTAGTGCATGAGATCTACGTGCTTGTTCCCTGTAATGTATTGAACGTGCGCTCTGAAGCCAGATGGGATGAATGGCTGCATGTCCTTATGAATTGCTGCATGCGCTTACCATTAGTTATTTTCATAACAGTGAAAATACATTGCATACGTCAATCAAATCCATGCATAAATTAGACAACATCTGAAATTAGATTTATAAGACCTTGGTAGTAGTTTTGTAACGGCTGTCGTTATGTAGAGAGGACCAAGGCGCAGCAGGTTGCATGTTCATCATATATATTTATTAAATAAATGTGAACACGAGAAAAACAAGAAAACAAAGAACGACAGACCGACAGTTTCACAGGCTATACTTACAACAGCAGTGCGAAATGCAACTACCCACAAAATACCAAACCAAACACACACCTATATATAGGACTCTCAATCAGAGGCAACCTGAAACACCTGCCTCCAATTGAGAGTCCAACACCCAATCCTAAACATAGAAAAACTAAACTAGACAGAACGTAGAAATACATACAAAACACAAACCCTCTGCCACATCCTGACCAAAACTAATACAATTACTCCCTCTGCTGGTCAGGACGTGACAGTACCCCCCCCTAAAGGTGGAGATCCCGAATGCACCTCAAAAGAAAACACAAAAACCCCCAAACAACAAAAATATCCCCCTAAACTAAAGGGAGGGAAGGGAGGGTGTCTGCCGTCAACGACGGCACCTGTGCAACACAAATACATTAGAAGATAATTGTGACCCAATTCAGGAAACTAGGCGTATGTTGCAAGTCACGACTTCACAAGATTGCCGTTTGAACGTAATAAAAAAAAAAAAAAATCTACATTTGTTTTTTGCCAGAAATGCCTTCTTGAACATGTGCCTTAATAACAAAATTGTATGCCATCTGTAAATACGAATACAATGGTTACATTACGAGCCTTGTTGGTTAAGCCACAGAAAAAGTGAGCAACCTTCCCACTAGCCATGATTGGCTGAGATAATGAGTGGGCAGGACATGCCGAGAGAGAAGTTCAGATTGGTCTGCCATCGAAGCTCGTCAGTCTGTGTTGGTAATCCTGTCGAACGTGGCTTTAAAAAAAAACAATGTGTTGTGTAGTGGAGCTGCATTAGTGTGGCTCTCCACTTTCTGGAGGATCATGTTTTGAAATCAGTGGAATTAGAGTATGATAGCTAAACAGATGGAGGAAACACCTGTCTCCGGATTACATCTTCAAACTAAGGGCAATGGTGGCATGGCATTCCTGACAGGGAGACGCGTCCATGCACGATGAGGTACAGATAAGATAGTCTAGCGTTTGCTAGCTACATTTTCAAATATTACACGTTTTCTGATTTTGACAGAAAGTGGTTTCATTTCAAGCTAAAGTGTACTGTTAGCTAGCTAGCTAACGTTATCTGGCTGGCTCCCTACCTGAAGTTATTATTTGTTTCCCAGAGCTGTGTGCTGTTGTAGTTAGAGCCTAATGTTAGCTAGCAAACATTAAACATGGTTGGTTAGCTCCCAGCACTGTGGCATTGTTGGCACTGTTCATTGTTTAACTAGCTAACGTTGGCTGGCGGGCTCGTTAGCTAACGTTACGTGACGTGTGTATAACACCTGTTGAATATGGCCAGTGTCAGTAAACGTCTGCAAAAAAGCGTAATGAAATTGTTGCCAGAAGAGCTGGTTAGGCTGTTTTCATGCTATCCAGAGGTAAACAAACCATCAGCCAGAGCGTCAAGTGTGCTCTTCGAGAGCGAAACGAGATGGGTGAGGCTAAAGCTTAGGGTGAGGGTGTGAACGATGCTGAATGGGTGTTGACGAAGAAGTGCTCTTCGCTAGATAGCAAAACATTCAAAGGCGATTTTCTCAAAAGTGAGATTACAAATTGATCAATTTTCAAAGCAGAATAACTTTCCCATTGTTCCTCAAATGCAGTGTATGATATACTATTTTGTAGCTCTGAGTCTCTACTTTTATCTAATTTTGCTACATAAGACCAAATACAGGTGGTGAGTCACAATTATCAACCCGATCATAAACACTATGCTCACAACCTGTATCTCCTAAATCGTGTTTCTGGTGTATTTTGTTTGAATTTTGGAATATATTGTGCAATAGGCTGTGTGTTTTTTTACAAGGCACGCATCCATCCATTTATCCCATCCGTGATTTTTTATTTATTTTAATTTAACCATTATTTTAACGTGAATCGTGACACAACATACATAACTTTGATGCACTTGAGAAATGTATACTGCAAACCCACTTTTAAGATGAGGAAATATTGGCCTACCTTTATTTTGTGTCAACTATCCATCCAAATGAAATAATTCCATGTGTTCACCTTTTGTCTTTATAAACTTTTACCCATGTATTCCATAATATGGGATAATCCAATGTAATCCAATGTGGGCAACACTGCAGCTGTTGATTGCCAGCGATCATCATTCATCACGTAGGCATATGATATAATCAATACATTACTTTCAAAGAGTTGGACATTTGATGCAAACATATACTGTAAGTATACATTTTCCATTGTATAAAATGTGCCAACATTATCACATTCGCTTGCTCGTTTGACATACTAGTCTGCTGAGAGCATGCGCTACAATGGGATAACAACCAAACATGATGGACAATGTTAATTGGCAGGTGGAATGATGTCCAATGAGGTTGCAAGATTAAAATGGAAGGTTGGATCAGGTCGGCACAGTATTGTCCAATGAGGTTGCGGGGTGAGCCCAACATGCACACTCAACACAGAGTTTTTTAAATTCTCTTTGTGCACACGCTACAGAGGCTAGAGAACAATGACGTTATGATGTTGTACACAAAAGGACGTCGGTGGCTTAAGGACAACAAAGTCAAGGTATAGGAGTGGCCATCACGAAGCCCTGACCTCGCCTATAGAACATTTTTCGGCAGAAATGAAAAAGTGTGTGGGAGCAAGGAGGCCTACAAACATGACTCAGTTACACCAGCTCTGTCAGGAAGAATGGGCCGAAATTTACCCAACTTATTGTGGGAAGCTTGTGGAAGACTACCCAAAACGTTTGACCCAAGTTAAACAATTTAAAGTCAATGCTACCAAATAGTAATTGAGTGAATGTAAACTTCTGACCCACTGGGAATGTGATGAAAGGAATAAAAGCTGAAATAAATCATTCTCTACTATTATTCTGACGTTTCACATTCTTAAAATAAAGTGGTGAACCGAACTGACCTAAGACAGGTAATTTCTACGAAGATTATATCTCAGGAATTGTGAAAAACGGAGTTTAAATGTATTTGGCTAAGGTGTATGTAAACTTCCGACTTCAACTGTATGTCACCCTTCGAGTGTGCTCTAGGTTGTCAAACCCCCTTGTTCCCCGCCCAAGAAGTTGAGGTTGCGGTTCCCTCATACTGCTCCCAGTATGGCTCATAGTGTTCTTAGGACTGTGTTTACCATAGTTTCGGTGTGGGATTGAGCCTTGAGCTGCCGTGGTTCATCGATGAGGTGGTGCACGAATGCACATTATCAACCCTGCCTCACACAGGAAGCGGCGCAGGTCCTAATCCAGGCACTTGTCATCTCCCGCCAAGATTACTGCAACTCGCTGTTGGCTGGGCTCCCTGCCTGTGCCATTAAACCCCTACAACTCATCCAGAACGCCGCAGCCCGTCTGGTGTTCAACCTTCCCAAGTTCTCTCACGTCACCCCGCTCCTCCGCTCTCTCCACTGGCTTCCAGTTGAAGCTCGCATCCGCTACAAGACCATGGTGCTTGCCTACGGAGCCGTGAGGGGAACGGCACCTCCGTACCTTCAGGCTCTGATCAGGCCCTACACCCAAACAAGGGCACTGCGTTCATCCACCTCTGGCCTGCTCGCCTCCCTACCTCTGAGGAAGCACAGTTCCCGCTCAACCCAGTCAAAACTGTTCGCTGCTCTGGCACCCCAATGGTGGAACAAGCTCCCTCACGACGACAGGACAGCGGAGTCAATCACCACCTTCCGGAGACACCTGAAACCCCACCTCTTTAAGGAATACCTAGGATAGGATAAAGTAATCCTTCTAACCCCCCTTAAAAGATTTAGATGCACTATTGTAAAGTGGTTGTTCCACTGGATATCATAAGGTGAATGCACCAATTTGTAAGTCGCTCTGGATAAGAGCGTCTGCTAAATGACTTAAATGTAAATGTAAATCAAGTCACAGCAGGTGCCCTGTTGTTTTGGACTTACAGTTCCTTGTGTGAGTTCTGGAATTTCAGACTCCTTGGGTCTCTGTGGGAGCCTTTTTGGAACTGGTAGGGTCTATGGACTTGGTTGATGTTAGCCAGTGTTTTGTTCGGGTTAACACATTTTCCCTGTGGGTTAGAGCCTTAGACTGCCGTGGCTGTGCGTGAATCCTCAGTTTCCAGGCTACTGCAGATTTTCTGTGGGTTTGAGCCTCTGGTTCATCGACTCTGGTCGACGCTATGTACCGCATGTGTGCCAAGTCACGACAGGTGTTCTGTTGTTTTGGACTTGCTGTTCCTTGTACAAATTCTTACATTTCAGGCTCGTAAGGTAAGTATTGTTCTTGGAACCATGGGGTCTATGGACATGGGCTTACTAACACACCCTTCCCAGCAATGCAGAGAGAAAAAAAGAGAAATAATAGTAAAGTAAAATACGTAATAATACAAGTAATACTAGATACACAATGAGTAACGATTACTTGGCTATATACAAGGGGTACCACTACCGAGTCGATGTGCAGGGGTAAGAGGTAATTGAGGTAGATACAGTGCATTCGGAAAGTATTCAGACCCCTTGACTTTTCCCACATTTTGTTACGTTACAGCCTTATTCTAAAATTCATACGTTTTTTTCCCCTCAATCTACACACAATACCCAATAATGATAAAGCAAAAACAGTTTTTTTTAAATGTATGCAAATGTATACTTTTTTTCACTGAAATATTACATTTACGTAAGTATTCAGACCCTTTACTCAGTACTTTGTTGAAGCACCTTTGACAGAGATTACAGCCGCGAGTCTTCTTGGGTATGATGCTGCAACCTGTATTTGGAGATTTTCTCCCATTCTTCTTTGCAGATCCTCTCAAGCTCTGTGACGATTGGCATTCAGTCCACAGAGTTCAATCTTGGTTTTATTAGACCAGAGAATGTTGTTTCTCATGGTCTGAGAGTCTTTAGGTGCATTTTGGCAAACTCTAAGGGGCTGTCATGTGCCTTTTACTGAGGAGTGGCTTCCGTCTGGCCACTACCATGCTCTAGAGATGGTTGTCCTTCTGGAAGGTTCTCCCATGTGTAGAGAGGAACTCTAGAGCTCTGTCAGAGTGACCATTGGGTTATTGGTCACCTCCCTGACCAAGGCCCTTCTCCCCGATTCCTCAGTTTGGCCAGGCGGCCAGCTCTAGGAAGAGTCTTGGTGGTTCCAAATTTCTTCCATTTAAGAATGATGGAGGCCACTGGGTTTTTGCGGACCTTCAATGCTGCAGAAATGTTTTGGTACCCTTCCCCAGATCTGTGCATCGACAGAACCCTGTCTCGGAGCTCTATGGACAATTCTTTCGACCTCATGGCTTGGTTTTTGCTCTGGCATGCACTATCAACTGTGGGATCTTTTATCGACCGGTGTGTGCCTTTCCAAATCATGTCCAATCAATTGAATTTACCACAGGTGGACTCCAATCAAGTTGTAGAAACATCTCAAGGATGATCAACGGAAACAGGATGCACCTGAGCTCAATTTCAAGTCTCGTAGCAAAGGGTCTGAATACTTATGTAAATAAGGTATTTCTTTTTTTTTAATACATTTGCAAACATTTCTAAACACCTGATTTCACTTAGTCATTATGGAGTATTGTGTGTCGATTGCTGAGGAAATGTTTTTATTTCATCCATTTTAGAATTAAGGCTGTAATGTAACAAAATGTGGAAAAAGTAAATGGGTCTAAAATATTTGCTTAGGCACTTTGTGTACACTACCTGTCAAGTTTTAGAACACCTACTCATTCAAGGGTTTTTCTTTATTTTTACTATTTTCTACATTGTAGACTAATAGTGAAGACGTCAAAACTATGAAATAACACATATGGAATCATGTAGTAACCAAAAAAGTGTTAAACAAATCAAAATGTATTTTATATTTGAGATTCTTTAAAGTAACCAACCTTTGCCTTCCACTGCAGATGGGGAAGGCCAACATGTGGTGGATTGAGACGCAGCCCATATCTCTAGCTTAAACTAAAGTATTTTGATGGGGAATTTTTGTATTATGTTACTTAGATTGTAAAACTGCCACGTCCGTTTGCGATATTACAACAACAATGAAGTTACTGCAAACAACGACAGTTTTTTTTCCTCGGACATCATTGCACGTGATAGAACAGCAGAATATATACAGATTTGTTTTTTTTACCACGTTGCGTGATGCTCCCCATCTATTCTTAGTCAACAAAACAATAACAACAACAACAACGGTGGGGCAGACAGTGGTGCTATTTCCCCTAATGCAGAAGCGTCAATGTCTCAACAGATAGTGTCAACCTCATCATTAATTCACTCATGCTCACTTCTCCCCTCTGTCGTCCACAGGGAAGTACCAGGCCTTAAAGGCAGGTGCCATCCCCCCCTTGTTGGAGCTGGTGGGCAGTGAGGACAGAGCTGTGTGTGCTAACGCGCTGCGTGCCCTCACCGCCCTGGCTGAAGCCCCCTGCGCTCGGGAACAGCTACTGGAACACCTGCCACTATTAAAGACAAGGCTCAATCACCCAGCTTCCATCATCTGCCGGGCAGCAGCCACCGCCATCCGCGTGATCTCCTGGACCCCTTGAGAGAAAGAGAGAGCAAGGGAAGAAGAGACAAATACCTCTCATTATCTGATTCTCCCTCGCTCCTCCCCCTATTCTCTCTCCCTCACACACATTGATGCATGTGCTCTCACAGACACACCACACACACAGTCCTTCTTCGACTACAGACACTCACACTTCCTTAATGTAAATGTCTGCTTGTGTATATTTACCAGACTAGTAGACCCACCTCTTATTCATCATCTGTCTGTGTCATCTATCCTGTTAATGTGATTAAAACTGATCACAGTGGCAAGTTTCAGCTCCTCTGTATAGAGGTTCCCCAACTGATGGCTCGCGGGTGATTTTATTTGGCCCCACAAGTTCTGGCTCACAGTTCATCCTGGACTCTACAAGTTGTCAAAAGCATTCCACAGGGATTCTGGCCCATGTTGACTCCAATGCTTCCCACAATTGTGTCAAGTTGTTCTTTGGGTGGTGGACCATTCTTGATACACACGGGAAACTGTAGAGCGTGAAAAACCCAGCAGCGTTGCAGTTCTTGACACAAACCGGTGAGCCTGGCACCTACTACCATACCCCGTTCAAAGGCACTTAAATATTTTTGCCTTGCCCATTCACCCTCTGAATGGCTCACATACACAATCCATGTCTCAAGGCTTAAAAATCCTTCTTCAACCTGTCTCCTCCTTTTCATCTAGATTAATTGAAGTGGATTTACTAAGTGACACCTACAGTGCCTTGCAAAAGTATTCATCCCCTGTTTTTCCTATTTTGTTGCTGTCACAAGTGTCGTAAGGGACAGACCAAGGCACAGCGGGTATAGTGCTCATCTTCCTTCTTTATTTAGAGAGAACACTCAAACAAAATAAACAAACAAACGACCAAACAGTTCCGTAAGGCACACGGGCTATTCAGAAAACAACCACCTACAACCCACAGGAAAAAACAGGCTGCCTAAGTATGGCTTCCAATCAGAGACAACGAAAGACACCTGCCTCTGATTGGAAACCATACTCGGCCACACATAGAAAATGAACATAGAAAATGAAAACTAGAACAAAGCCCCATGAAACAAACCAACCCGAAAACACACAAAAACAACACCCCCTGCCACGCCCTGACCATACTACAACGACAAATGACCCCTTTTACTGGTCAGGATGTGACAGTTGCATTACAACCTGTAATTTAAATGGATTTTTATTTGGATTTCATGTAATGGACATACACAAAATAGTCCAAATTGGTGAAGTAAAAAAAAATATATATATATATATATATATATATATATATAAAAAAATGGAAATGTGGTGCATGCATATGTATTCAACCCCTTTGCTATGAAGTCCCTAAATAAGATCTGGTGCAACCAATTACCTTCAGAAGTCACATAATTAATTAAATAAAGTCCACCTGTGTGCAATCTAAGTGTCACATGATCTGTCACATGATCTCAGTGTATATATACACACCTGTTCTGAAAGGCCCCAGAGTCTGCAACATCATTAAACAAGGGGCTCCACCAAGCAAGCGGCACCATGAAGACCAAGGAGCTCTCCAAACAGGGACAAAGTTGTGGAGAAGTACAGATCAGGGTTGGGTTATAAAAACATATACGAAACTTTGAACATTCCACGGAGCACCATTAAATCCATTATTAAAAAATTGAAAGAATATGGCACCACAACAAACCTGCCATGAGAGGGCTGCCCACCAAAACTCACAGAGCAGGCAAGGAGGGCATTAATCAGAGAGGCAACAAAGAGACCAAAGATAACCCTGAAGGAGCTGCAAAGGTCCACAGCGGAGATTGGAGTATCTGTCCATAGGACCACTTTAAGCCGTACACTCCACAGAGCTGGGCTTTACGGAAGAGTGTCCAGAAAAAATACATTGCTTAAATAAAAAAAATAAGCAAACACGTTTGGTGTTCGCCAAAAGGCATATGGAAGAAGGAACTCTGGTCAGATTGGTGAAATTGAGCTTTTTGGACATCAAGGAAAATGCTATGTCTGGCGCAAACCCAACACCTCTCATCACCCCGAGAACACTACCCCCACAGTGAAGCATGGTGGTGGCAGCATCATGCTGTGGGGATGTTTTTCATCGGCAGGGACTGGGAAACTGGTCAGAATTGAAGGAATAATGGATGGCGCTAAATACAGGGATATTCTTGAAGGAAACCTGTTTCAGTCTTCCAGAGAGTTGAGACTGGGACAGAGGTCTCTAAACATACTGCTAAAGCACTACTTGAGTGGTTTAAGGGGAAACATTTAAATGTCTTGGAATGGCCTAGTCAAAGCCCAGAACTCAATCCAATTGAGAATATGTGGTATGACTTAAAGATTGCTGTACACCAGCAGAACCCATCCAACTTGAAGGAGCTGGAGCAGTTTTGCCTTGAAGAATGGGCAAAAATCACAGTGGCTAGATGTGCCAAGCTTATAGAGACATACCCCAAGAGACTTGCAGCTGTAATTGTTGCAAAAGGTAACTCTGTACAAAGTATTGACTTTAGTTATGCACGCTCAAGTTCTGTTATTTTTTGTCTTATTTCTTGTTTGCTTCACAATAAAAAATATTTTGCATTTTCAAAGTGGTAATGTGTAAATCAAATGATACAAATATCCCAAAAATAAATTTTAATTCCAGGTTGTAAGGCAACCAAATAGGAAAAATACCAAGGGGAGTGAATACTTTCGCAAGCCACTGTATAAGGGAACATAGCTTTTACCTGGATTTACCTGGTCAGTCTGCAATGGAAAGAGCAGGTGTTCATAATGTTTTGTACACTCTGTGGATGTGATCATATACAAATGTAAGCAAGGTTTGAAATTATCCTGTTTTAGTCAAATATTCTATCAGTTTGTAGTCTACAATTTTTTTGAAATTATGTTCTGGCCCCCTGACCATCCGCTCAATAAAAAAATCAGTCATGGCACCCTTTCGTTACACAACATCCTCAGTTCCATCCATACTGCACAACATAACAGCCAGCCAGGGTTATGATAATCATACAACTGCATTTATCAGCAAAGGCAGAAACAGATGTTGGCCTACTAATTACTAGCCTACATTCACCATCTGCAAATGTATTGTGAGGGGCTTTGAATAAGAATTGTGTTTTGATGAATAAACAAGTTGTAGATGTGACAAGTGCTTGGCCACTCAACCGTTTAATACTGCATGTGTTTGTCTCAAGTTTCATAGGTTATTGACGTCTTTGCGTTGTCATCAACTCCACTTTGGCTGGGGGCACAGAAAATTCTCACCCTGGTCCATTGTGGATTGATACTACAGTTTATTAAATAGCATAGGCTACAGCAATTAGTAATAGCAACAGTAAAAAAAGAAAAAAACATCCAGTGTTACTCAATATGTTTGGATTGTTGGCAGTCAACATTGTTGTAATTGGCTTCAATGAGCCTAGCCTACATGTCTTTACGCATCACATTTCTCTTAAAACAAAACATACTAGGCTCCCATAAATTGTATTGTATGAGTGAGCCACGTTCTCAATAAGCAAAATATAGCCTAGGCCAGGGATGTCAAACTCATTCCATCAAACTCATTCCATGGAGGGCCGGCCAAGTGTATGCTGGTTTTCGTTATTTCCTTTCAATGTGTCCAATTAAGACCTAGTGAGGGGTGAGGGGAGTTCCTAACTAATCAGTGACCTTGCCACAAGCTCTGGACCATTACACCGGATCATCGCAGCTAGCTAGCTGCAACCGAGTGCCTATTGTTGGATAACGCCTCTGTCCCAAAGAAAGCACCAGTTAGCCATCACGACTGGTCTGCCGACGTAATTGTCCGATGTGGTTTCAACAGCTTTTCCGTTGCGATGTCGCCGAAGACCCATCTGCTAGCCCCGTTCCGCTAGCTTTCTGAACGCTGTGTCTCACGCTCGCCTAGCGTAGTAGCAACTACCGAACGGCTCCCTGACTCACCTATTGCTGCTCATTGGACCCTATGATCACTCGACTATACAGCTGATGCCTGCTGGACTGTTCACTAATACGGTACCTCATTTTGTTTATCTGTCAGCCCCAGCCTCGAACTCAGGTCCTGTGTGTACCTAACTGACCCTCTCTGCCCATTCATTGCCATTTACACGTTGTTGTCTTAGCTCTCCCGATCAACATCTGTGATTACTTTATGCCTTTCTCTAATGCCAATATGCCTTGCCTACTGCTGTTTCGGTTAGTTCTTATTGTTTTATTTCACTGTAGAGCCCCCAGTCCCGCTCAACATGCCTTAGATAGCTCTTTTGTCCCACCTCCCACACATGCGGAGACCTCACCTGGCTTAACTGGTGCCTCCAGAGATGCAACCTCTCTCATGGTCACTCAATGCTTAGGTTTACCTCCACTGTACTCACATCCTACCATACCATTGTCTGTACATTATGCCCTGAATCTATTCTACCACGCCCAGAAATCTGCTCCTTTTATTCTCTGTTCCCAACGTACTAAACGATCAGTTCTTATAGCCTTTAGCCGTACCCTTATCCTACTCTTCCTCTGTTCCTCTGGTGATGTAGAGGTTAACCCAGGTCCTGTAGCCCCCAGTACTACACCTCTCATTTGTTGACTTCTGTAACCGTAAAAGCATTGGTTTCATCCATGTTAACGTCAGAAGCCTCCTCCCTAAGTTTGTTTTATTCACTGCTTTAGCACACTCACCAACCCTGATGTCCTAGCCGTGTCTGAATCCTGGCTTCGGAAGGCCACCAAAAATTCAGAAATTTCCATCCCCAACTACACCACTTTCCGTCAAGATAGAACTGCCAAAGAGGGCGGAGTTGCAATCTACTGCAGAGAATAGCCTGCAGAGTTCTGTCATACTATCCAGGTCTGTGCCCAAACAGTTCGAGCTTCTATTTTTTAAAATCCACCTTTCCAGAAATAAGTCTCTCACTGTTGCCGCTTGTTATAGACCCCCCTCAGCCCCCAGCTGTGCCCTGGACACCATATGTGAATTGATTGCCCCCCATCTATCTTCAGAGTTCATACTGTTAGGTGACCTAAACTGGGATATGCTTAACACCCCAGCCGTACTACAATCTCAATCTCACACAAATTATCAAGGAACCTACCAGCTACAACCTTAAATCCGTAAACATGGGCACCCTCATAGATATAATCCTGACCAATTTGCCCTCTAAATACACCTCTGTTGTCTTCAATCCAGGATCTCAGCGATCACTGCCTCATTGCCTGTGTTCGTAATGGGTCCGCAGTCAAACGGCCACCCCTCATCACTGTTAAACGCTCCCTAAAACACTTCAGCGAGCAGGCCTTTCTAACCAACCTGGCGCGGGTATCCTGGAAGGTTATTGACTTCATCCCATCAGTAGAGGATGCCTGGTTGTTCTTTAAATGTGCTTTCCTCACCACCTTAAATAAGCATGCCCCATTCCAAAAATGTAGAACGAAGAACAGATATAGCCCTTGGTTCACTCCAGACCTGACTGCCCTTGACCAGCACAAAAACATCCTGTGGCGTACTGCATTAGCGTCGAATAGCCCCCGCGATATGCAACTTTTCAGGGAAGTCAGGAACAATTATACACAGTCAGTCAGGAAAGCTAAGGCTAGCTTTTTCAAACAGAAATTTGCATCCTGTAGCTCTAATTCCAAAAGGTTTTGGGACACTGTAAAGTCCATGGAGAATAAGAGCACCTCCTCCCTAGGAAATACTGTCACCACCGATAAATCGACGATACCCCTACCCTGGCCAACAGCCCTGCACACCCTAAAGCTACTTGCCCAAGCCCCCCCCCCCCTCCCTTCTCCTTCACCCAAATAAAGACAGCAGATGTTCTGAAAGAGCTGCAAAATCTGGATCCCCACAAATCAGCTGGGCTAGACGATCTGGACCCTCTCTTTCTAAAATTATCCGCCGAAATTGTTGCAACCCCTATTACTAGCCTGTTCAACCTCTCTTTCGTATCGTCAGATCCCTAAAGATTGGAAAGATGCCGTGGTCATCCCCCTCTTCAAAGGGGGTGGCACTCTAGACCCAAACTGTTACAAACCTATATCCATCCTGCCCTACCTTTCTGAAGTCTTCAAAAACCAAGTTAACCAGTATGGGCTAGGGGGCAGTATTTTCACGGCCGGATCAAAAACGTACCCGATTTAAACTGCTTACTACTCTTGCCCAGAAACAAGAATATGCATATTATTAGTAGATTTGGATAGAAAACACTCTGAAGTTTCTAAAACTGTTTGAATGGTGTCTGTGAGTATAACATAACTCATATGGCAGGCAAAAACCTGAGACAATTCCAAGCAGGAAGTGGCCTGTCTGCGAATTTGTAGTTCTCCATTTGCTTCTCTATCGAAACTACAGTGCCTGTGGGGTTATGTAGCACTTTCTAAGGCTTCCATTGGCTCTCTAAAGTGTTCAGAAAGCGTATTGAGGCGTCTCCTGTCTCTGGGCAGATAACAGGAGCACAGTTTGTCAGTGGTCTGCCCGGTGACTAAGAGATTGGAAATGCGCTTTCACGAGACCTCGCCATTTTTTCTCTTCCTTTTTGAATGAATACAGCATTGTCCGGTTGGAATATTATCGCTATTTTACGAGAAAAATACCATAAAAATTGATTTTAAACAGCGTTTGACATGCTTCTAAGTACGGTAATGGAACATTTTGATTTTTTTTGTCTCGAAATGCGCTCGTGCGTTACCCTTTGCATAGTGACCTGAACGCACGAACAAAATGGAGGTATTTGCACATAACTATGGATTATTTGGAACAAAAACAACATTTGTTGTGGAAGTAGCAGTCCTGGGAGTGCATTCTGACGAAGAACAGCAAAGGTAATCCAATTTTTCTAATACTAATTCTGAGTTTAGTGAGCCCCGAACTTGGCGGGTGTCAAATTAGCTAGCCGTGATGGCTGAGCTATGTACTCAGAATATTGCAAAATGTGCTTTCGCCGAAAAGCTATTTTAAAATCTGACATAGTGATTGCATAAAGGAGTTCTGTATCTATAATTCTTAAAATAATTGTTATGTATTTTGTCAATGTTTATCATGAGTAATTTAGTAAATTCACCGGAAGTTTTCGGTGGGAATACAATTTCTGAACATCACACGCCAATCTAAAAAGCTGTTTTTGATATAAATATGAACTTGATTGAACAAAACATGCATGTATTGTATAACATAATGTCCTAGGAGTGTCATCTGATGAAGATCAAAGGTTAGTGCTGCATTTAGCTGTGTTTTGGGTTCTTGTGACATATATGCTTGCTTGAAAAATGGCTGTGTGGTTATTTGTGTCTATGTACTCTCCTAACATAATCTAATGTTTTGCTTTCGCTGTAAAGCCTTTTTGAAATCGGACAATGTGGTTAGATTAACGAGAGTCTTATCTTTCAAATGGTTTAAAATAGTCGTATGTTTGAAATATTGAAATTATAGCATTTTTGAGGTATTCGTATTTCGCGCCACGCTCTTCCACTGGCTGTTGAATAGAGTGGGACGCTAACGTCCCACCTAGCCCTGACAGGTTAACAAACAGATCACCGACCATTTCGAATCCCACCGTACCTTCTCCACTATGCAATCTGGTTTCCGAACTGGTCATGGGTGCACCTCAGCCACACTCAAGGTCCTAAACTATATCAAAACCGCCATCGATAAAAGACAGTACTGTGCAGCCGTCTTCATCGACCTGGCCATGACTGCCTCGCCTGGTTCACCAACTATTTCTCAGATAGAGTTCATTGTGTCAAATCGGAGGGCCTGTTGTCCGGACCTCTGGCAGTCTCTATGGGGGTGCTACAGGGTTTAATTCTCGGGCCGACTATTTTCTCTGTATATATCAATGATGTTGCTCTTGCTGCTGTAATTCTCTGATCCACCTCTACGCAGACGACACCATTCTGTTTACATCTGGCCCTTCTTTGGACACTGTGTTAACAAACCTCCAAATGAGCTTCAATGCCATACAACACTCCTTCCGTGGCCTCCAACTGCTTTTAAATGCTAGTAAAACTAAATGCATGCTCTTCAACCGATTGCTGCCCACACCCGTCTGCCCGACTAGCATCACTACTCTGGACGGTTCTGACTTAGAATATGTGGATAACTACAAATACCTAGGAGTCTGGTTAGACTGTAAACTCTCCTTGCAGACTTACATTAAGCATCTCCAATCCAAAATGAAATCTAGAATTGGCTTCCTATTTCGCAACAAAGCCATTACTCATGCTGCCAAACAGACCCTAGTAAAACTGACTATCCTACCGATCCTCCTACTTCGGCAATATCATTTACAAAATAGCCTCCAACACTCTACTCAGCAAATTAGATGTTGTCTATCACAATGCCATCCATTTTGTCACCAAAGCCCCATATACTACCCACCACAGCTCACTGGTCACCATAGCAACACCCACCCATATCACGCGCTCCAGCAGGTATATTTCACTGGTCATCCCCAAAGCCAACACCTCCTTTTGCCGCCTTTCCTTCCAGTTCTCTGCTGCCAATGACTGGAACGAATTGCAAAAATCACTGAAGCTGGAGACTTATATCTCCCTCATTAACTTTAAGCATCAGCTGTCAAAGCAGCTTACCGATCACTGCACCTGTACACAGCCCATCTGTAAATAGCTCACCCAACTACCTCATCCCATATTGTTATTTATTTTTTTTGCTCTTTTGCACCCCAGTATTCTCTACTTGCACATCTATCACTCCAGTGTTAATGCTAAATTGTAATTATTTTGCCACTATGGCCTATTTATTGCCTTACCTCCTTACATGATTTGCTCACACTGTATACAGATTTTTCTATTGTGTTATTGACTGTACGTTTGTTTATCCCATGTGTAACTCTGTGTTGTTTTTGTCGCACTGCTTTGCTTTATCTTGGCCAGGTCGCAGTTGTAAATGAGAACTTGTTCTCAACTGGCCTACCTGGTTAAATAAAGGTGAAATAAAAAAAATTAAAAATAAAAACTTAATTGATCAATGAAGTACAAGGGAGGAGCCCGGACTTGAACGTCTCTGGAGGGACCTGAAAAGAGCTGTGCAGCGACGCTCCCCATCCAACCTGACAGAGCTTGAGAGGATCTGCAGAGAACAATGGGAGAAAGTCGCCAAATACAGATGTGCCAACCTTGTAGCATCATACCCAAGAAGACTCGAGGCTGTAATCGTTGTCAAAGGTATTTCAAAAAAGTACTGAGGAAAGGGTCTGAATACTTATGTAAATGTCATTTCAGTTTTTATTTTTTTAAATTTGCAAAAAATGTGTTTTAGCTTAGTCATTATGGGTTATTGTGTGTAAATTCATGAGGGAATAAAAAACAATTCAATCCGTTTTAGAATAAAGCTGTAACTTAACAAAATGTGGAAAAAGTCAAGAGGTCTGAATACTTTTCGAATGCACTGTAAGTGAATTTGTCCCAATACTTTTGGTCCCCTAAAATGGGTGGACTATGTACAACAAGGAGGTTCTAAACGGTTCACCCGAAATGGATGAAAATACCCTCAAATTAAAGCTGACAGTCTGCACTTTAACCTCATAGTGTATCATTTCAAATACAAAGTGCTGGCATACAGAGTCCAAATAATTTTGGAGCTCACTGTATGTTGATGTTGCTGGAGATGAATATTAAGTAGAACATTTTTAAAATGTCCTTTTAAGTTGGACTGCATCATGAACTTTACCCAGTACCAGCCCAGCTAATAATTCTAGGGAGAGATAACTTGTATTGTTACCTGCTTGTATTGTTACCCGTAATGTTGAGTGTCCAGTTTTCCGTTAGTTAGGGGGAAATTTTATCCATGTTAGCAAAAACCTTCTGAGAACCATTTTAGCATGTCTTGGCATTAGAGGTAGGAGAACATTCTCTTAATATCAAACAGCACATACCCAGAACGTGGTTACCATGTTCTCAGAATATACAATATTAATGTTCTAGACATGTTTCATGGGACGTTGTAAGAACATCTTATGTGTCCAGTTTGAGGGTTAGGAGAATATTCCATCAACGTCCCACCAAACATACACAGAACATGGTTACCATGTTCTCACAACAAAATATATTCATGTTCTACACACGTTTCTTGGTAACGTTGCAAGAACATTCATGTGTCCATTTTTCTAAGGATTAGGATAATTTTTCATCCATGTCCCACCAAACATACACAGAACATGGTTGACATGTTCTCAGAACATAAGATATTAATGTTCAAGGCACGTTTCATGAGACCGTTGCAAGAACATTCACTGGGGCCTAACTATACTGGCCCAATAAGCACATAGCCTAGAGAGAACCCTTATTGGGACAGTGGTTAGGGTGGTCAACATTGGTGCTCATCATCATTGGGTTTTATGCCCACTAGGTCTCCCATTACTCTCACATTCTTAGCAATGTATGTTAAAGTCAGTATTTGGCAAAAGTTACAACACACCTATCTGTGTCACGTCCTGACCAGTAAAAGGGGTTGTTTGTTATTGTAGTTTGGTCAGGGCGTGGCAGGGGGAGTTTGTTTAGTGTGTTTCGGGGGTTTTGTTCTATGTTTTCTATTTCTATGTGGTTTTTCTAGTTTTTCTACGTCTATGTTAGTTTTGTCAATGACCTCCAATCAGAGTCAGCTGTTTCTTGTTATTTCTGATTGGAGGCGGCCATATTTAGTTGTGTGTGTTTTCACTTGTGGTTGTTTTCCGTTATAGTCTTTGTACCTTACGGAACTGTTGTTTTGTCGTTTGTTAGTCATTTTGTTTAAGTGTTCACTTTAATCTAAATAAAGAAGATGAGCACTATACCCGCTGTGTTTTGGTCCAATCCTTACGACACCTATGACAATCTGATCTAATTAAAGCGGAACTTCACCCTCTGATTTGGCCTCATTTTTTGGCTTGCTCCTAAAGATTTTTTTTAATTTTATTTGTATTTTTATTTCACCTTTATTTAACCAGGTAGGCAAGTTGTGAACAAGTTCTCATTTACAATTGCGACCTGGCCAAGATAAAGTAAAGCAGTTCGACACATACAACAACACAGAGTTACACATGGAGTAAATCAAACATACAGGCAATAATACAGTAGAAAAATAAGTCTATATACAATGTGAGCAAATGAGGCGAGATAAGGGAGGTAAAGGCAAAGGAGCTAAATAAATAAATACAGTAGAGGAAGAGGTAGTTGTTTAGGCTAAATTATAGATGGGCTATGTACAGGTGCAGTGATCTGTTGTCACGGGTGTCGTATAGGCGCAGCGGGTTGCGTGCTCATCATCATATTTTATTAAACACGTGAACACGCAAAAACAAGGAAATAGAGAAAACACGACAGGAAACAGTTTTGCAGGCTATAACTACAAGCAGTGCAAAAACAACTACCCACAAACAAACAAGTGAAAACAAGCTCTTTAAATATGACTCTCAATCAGGAACAACGATGAACAGCTATTCCTGATCGAGAGCCACACAGACCACAAAGAAATATAACCACTAGAAAAACCCTAGAATACAAAAACCAGAACATACACCAAAACCCCGGAACACATAAATAAAACACCCCTCTACAATACACATAACCCCCGAACCACATAAAACAAATACCCTCTACTGGTCAGGATGTGACATCTGTGAGCTGCTCTGATAGCTGGTGCTTAAAGCTAGTGAGGGAGATAAGTGTTTCCAGTTTCATAGATTTTTGTAGTTCGTTCCAGTCATTGGCAGCAGAGAACTGGAAGGAGAGACGGCCAAAGGAGGAATTGGCTTTGGGGGTAACCAAAGAGGTATACCTGCTGGAGCGCATGCTACAGGTGGGTGCTGCTATCGTCACCAGTGAGCTGAGATAAGGGGGGATTTTACCTAGCAGGGTCTTGTAGATGACCTGGAGCCAGTGGATTTGGCGACGAGTATGAAGCGAGGGCCAGCCAACAAGAGCGTACAGGTCACAGTGGTGGGTAGTATATGGGGCTTTGGTGACAAAACGGATGGCACTGTGATAGACTGCATCCAGTTTATTGAGTAGGGTACTGGAGGCTATTTTATAAATGACATCGCCGAAGTCGAGGATCGGTAGGATAGTAGTAGTAGTAGTAGTAGTAGTAGTAGTAGTAGTAGTTCTTATTCTATGATATCATGTCAGTCCTCAAACAAATGTTAAAGGTGCATGCCGCCATCTACTGTGCTGGAGTGTGGTCAATCGCGGTTTACAACGTTAGCTCCACATTTCTTATTCCTACCGAACTCAGTACTTGTGAAAAAATAAAAAAGGGCCCTACTAATTTCTAATATACCCTCCCCATCCCAAAAATCCTTTCCAAACCCCTCCAACCCCATCTAACCTCAATGATCCTACACTTCAAGCTTTCTCTCTCTTCAACATAGTTACAGCAATATACTGTGCGTTCGAAAGGTATTCGGACCCCTTGACTTTTTCCACATTGTTACGTTACAGCCTTATTCTAAAATTGATCAAATTGTTTTTCCCCCCTCAATCTACATATTATACCCCATAATGACAAAGAAAATTCATTTTTGCTAATTTATTAAAATAAGAAAACTGAAATATCACATTACATAAGTGTTCAGACCCTTTACTCAGTACTTTGTTGAAGCACCTTTGGCAGTGATTACAGCATCAAGTATGAAGCTACAAGCTTGGCACACCTGTATTTGGGAAGGTTCTCCCATTCTTCTCTGCAAATCCTCTCAAGCTCTGTCAGGTTGGATGGGGAGCTTTGCTGCACATGCATTTTCAGGTCTCTCCAGAGATTTTCGATCAGGTCCAAGAATGGGCTCTGGCTGGGCCACTCAAGGACCTTCAGAGGCTTGTCTCGAAGCCAGTCCTGCGTTGTCTTGGCTGTGTGCTTAGGGTCGTTGTCCTGTTGGAAGGTCAACCTTCGCCCCCAGTGTGAGGTCCTGAGCGGTCTGGAGCAGGTTTTCATCAAGGATCTTTGTAGTTTGCTCTATTCATCTTTCCCCCCATACTGACTAGTCTCCCAGTCCCTGCCTCTAAAAAAGATCCCGACAGCATGATGCTGCCACCACCGTGCTTCCCCATAGGGATATGTGCCAGGTTTCCTCCAGACGTGACGCTTTGCATTCAGGCCACAGAGTACAATATTGGTTTAATCAGACCAGAGAATCTTGAATCTTGGCCTGACATGTGCCTTTTACTGAGAAGTGGCTTCCGTCTGGCCAATCTACCATAAAGGCCTGATTGGTAGAGTGCTGCAGAGATGGTTGTCCTTCTGGAATGTTCTCCCATCTCCACAGAGGATCTCTAGAGCTCTGTCAGAGTTACCATCGGGTTCTTGGTCACCTCCCTGACCAAGGCCCTTCTACCCCAATTGCTCAGTTTGGCTAGGCGGCCAGCTCTAGGAAGAGTCTTGGCAGGTCCAAACTTCCTCCATTTAAGAATGATGGAGGCCATTGTGTTCTTGGGGACCTTCAATTCTGCAGAAATGTTTTCGTACCTTTCCCCAGATCTGTGCCTCAACACAATCCTGTCTTGGAGCTCTACGGACAATTCCTTCGACCTCATGGCTTGGTTTTTGCTCTGACATGCACTGTCAACTGTGGGACCTTATACAGGCAGGTGTGTGCCTTTCCAAATCATGTCCAATCAATTGAATTTACCACAGGTGGACTCCAATCAAGTTGTAGAAACATCTCAAGCATGATCAATGGAAACAGGATGCACTTGAGCTCAATTTCGAGTCTCATAGCAAAGGGTCTGAATACTTATGCAAATAAGGTATTTCTGCTTTTATTTCTAATACATTTGCAAAAATATCTAAAAACCTGTTTTCGCTTTGTCATTATGGGGTATTGTGTATAAATTGCTGAGAAAAAAAGTATATTTAATCCATTTTAGAATAAGGCTGTAACATGAAAATGTGGAGCATGTGCTGTTACAGTGCCTTCGGAAAGTATCCAGACCCATTGACTTCTTCCACTTTTTTTATCGGCCATACACTCCAGACAAAAACCATCCACATGCTTGCCAACCAGATGTAATGACGAGTTCAATGTACAATGTCCTAGACGCAATCAAGCAAACACCACCTCTTCCTTCCTAATCTGACCTTTGAATCTTTGTTCACTATGCCAGCTCTTAGGCTCAGAGTCCCATCTCTTCTGTGGCATTTCGCTATACCCGCAATAACATCAGCTAAATATGTGTATGTGACCAATACGATTTGATTGGAACATTAATATCAATTATACCTCGTTTTAAACTCTTTTGGCTATCTGGTCTAAAATTCCATGCCCTTCCACAACTGAATGGACTGGAACCCAGCAGAATCTCACAAGTACACCCAGTCTCTCAATTCTCCATAATAACATTAATGCCTCCAATAGTAGATCACTCCTATTAGAATTGCCAGATGATAAACTATTCAATACAGACAGGGAATCTGAGCATACTATAATTCTGACAGGTTGAACATCCTCCACCCACTGGAGGGCAACTACTATTGCCAACAGCTCAACGGAGTATACTGGCAGTTCATCTATTAGTCTTATACATATTTGCACATCAAATTCAGGAATGTAAACACCTGCTCCTGGGTCCTTGGATCCATCTGTGAAAAGCTGTAAAAATGTATAAAAACTTATATCAATGTAATAGTCAATCACTTTCCTTATATCACTGACTTCTGACCAATCTTTTCTCTACCAAGGGTAGATCAACAACAGGATCTGGGAGTAACCACAGAGGAACATCCCCTATCACCACAGAAGGTCCAACCTCCAACTCCCTCAAACAACTCTCATCAGCAAGCTTTCCAACTGTCCAACCAAAATTACTGCCTTGTTTACAAGTACAGTGAGGGAAAAAAGTATTTGATCCCCTGCTGATTTTGTACGTTTGCCCACTGACAAAGAAATGATCAGTCTATAATTTTAATGGTAGGTTTATTTGAACAGTGAGAGACAGAATAACAACAAAAAAATCCAGAAAAACGCATGTCAAAAATGTTATAAATTGATTTGCATTTTAATGAGGGAAATAAGTATTTGACCCCTCTGCAAAACATGACTTAGTACTTGGTGGCAAAACCCTTGTTGGCAATCAGAGGTCAGACGTTTCTTGTAGTTGGCCACCAGGTTTGCACACATCTCAGGAGGGATTTTGTCCCACTCCTCTTTGCAGATCTTCTCCAAGTCATTAAGGTTTCGAGGCTGACGTTTGGCAACTCGAACCTTCAGCTCCCTCCACAGATTTTATATGGGATTAAGATCTAGAGACTGGCTAAGCCACTTCAGGACCTTAATGTGCTTCTTCTTGAGCCACTCCTTTGTTGCCTTGGCCATGTGTTTTGGGTCATTGTCATGCTGGAATACCCATTCACGACCCATTTTCAATGCCCTGGCTGAGGGAAGGAGGTTCTCACCCAAGATTTGATGGTACATGGCCCCGTCCATCGTCCCTTTGATGCGGTGAAGTTGTCCTGTCCCCTTAGCAGAAAAACACCCCCAAAGCATAATGTTTCCACCTCCATGTTTGACGGTGGGGATGGTGTTCTTGGGGTCATAGGCAGCATTCCTCCTCCTCCAAACACAGCGAGTTGAGTTGATGTCAAAGAGCTCCATTTTGGTCTCATCTGACCACAACACTTTCACCCAGTTGTCCTCTGAATCATTCAGATGTTCATTGGCAAACTTCAGACGGGCATGTATATGTGCTTTCTTGAGCAGGGGGACCTTGCGGGCGCTGCAGGATTTCAGTCCTTCACGGCGGTGTGTGTTACTGTAACAGTTTAGCTTCCGTCCCTCTACTCGCCCCAACCTGGGCTTGAACCAGGGACCCTCTGCGCACATCAACACCTGACACCCCACGAAGCATTGTTACCCATCGCGCCACAAAAGCCACGGCCCTTGCAGCGCAACAACTACTTAAGGATGCAGAGCGAGTGACGTCACCGATTGAAACACCATTAGCACACACCACCGCTAACTAGCTAGCCATTTCACATCGGTTACACGCACCCCCCTTTTGACCTCCTCCTTTTTCCGCAGCAACCAATGATCCGGGTCAACAGCATCAATGTAACAGTATAGCTTCCGTCCCTCTCCTCGCCCCGAACCAGGGAACCTCTGCACACATCAACAACTGTCACCCCACGAAGCATCGTTACCCATCGCGCCACAAAAGCCACGGCTCACAAAAGCCACGGCCCTGCACACATCAACAACTGTCACCCCACGAAGCATCGTTACCCATCGCGCCACAAAAGCCACGGAACAACTACTTAAGGTCACAGAGCGAGTGACGTCACTGATTGAAACGCTATTAGCGCACACCACCGCTAACTAGCTAGCCATTTCACATCGGTTACATTACCAATTGTTTTCTTGGTGACTATGGTTCCAGCTGCCTTGAGATCATTGACAAGATCCTCCCGTGTAGTTCTGGGCTGATTCCTCACCGTTCTCATGATCATTGCAACTCCACGAGGTGAGATCTTGCATGGAGCCCCAGCCCGAGGGAGATTGACAGTTCTTTTGTGTTTCTTCCATTTGCGAATAATTGCACCAACTGTTGTCACCTCACCAAGCTGCTTGGCGATGGTCTTGTAGCCCATTCCAGCCTTGTGTAGGTCTACAATCTTGTCCCTGACATCCTTGGAGAGCTCTTTGGTCTTGGCCATGGTGGAGAGTTTGGAATCTGATTGATTGATTGCTTCTGTGGACAGGTGTCTTTTATACAGGTAACAAGCTGAGATTAGGAGCACTCGCTTTAAGAGTGTGCTCCTAATCTCAGCTGGTTACCTGTATAAAAGACACCTGGGAGCCAGAAACCTTTCTGATTGAGAGGGGGTCAAATACTTATTTCCCTCATTAAAATGCAAATCAATTTATAACATTTTTGACATGCGTTTTTCTGGATTTTTTTGTTGTTATTCTGTCTCTCACTGTTCAAATAAACCTACCATTAAAATTATAGACTGATCATTTCTTTGTCAGTGGGCAAACGTACAAAATCAGCAGGGGATCAAATACTTTTTTCCCTTCACTGTACCTCGGGTTCAGATCCTCAGAGCTCCCAGCTGCCTGAGAGACCGGCCCATTCAACATCAGCAGCTGTCATCATAGGCAGCTCTATGATGAGAAACATCTCGGTCCCCAAGGCAAAAACCCTGTGCTACCCAGGAGCATGAATACAGGATATAACAAGGCTGATTCTGACTGTTCTACCACTGTCGTAGTCCATGTGGGGTCAAACAACATCAGGAGGGCTAGCTCGGAACATTTGAAAATGGATTTTAAAGAACTGATTTTAGCAATTAAAGACTCCAAAAACAGCCAATAATTTCAGGTCCAGTACCATCGTTGGGCCGCAGGTGTGAAAGATTCAGCAGACTGTTGGCACTACACATCTGGCTAAAATACTGCTGTAGCTCTGCTGGAGTCGCTTTTATTGATAACTTTGACACCTTCTGGAAACAGAAGATACTCTACAGGAATGACGGAGTCCATCCAAGTCATCTTGGCTCCTGGACTCTGTCCACGCATTTCAAGGCTGCGTTGAAACAAAGACTGGTAAATGATCCAAGACCAGCTCAGTTAATCCCTACCATTGTGACAATGAGTCGCCATAATGCTGCATCAAATATACATTATCTTATGGGCATTGGCAAACACAATGTAAGTAATTTAATTTATGCACCCCAATTGCACCAAATACATATGTTTATCCTACAGCTATTGTAAGCAGTAATCATGAGCCTATATACCAGTTACACTGTTAGCACTGAGGCGGTGTGCAATAGTAGGAAGACCACTTTATGCAGCTCACCCTGCACTATCAGCTCCAATGTAAATAACATGAGTAAGTCTACCTCTGATAAGCTTCCCAGTAAAGCATTAAAAACAATCAAGCAATGCAGAAAACTGCTAGATAGCCCATATTAACATATGTAGCCTAAGAAACAAGGTCCATGAAGTCAATAACGTGCTTTTAACAGATGACATTCATATTCTGACTATCTCTGAAACTCACTTAGCTAATACCTTTGATGGTACAGTGGTTGCAATACATGGTTATAAAGGTTATAGAGACAATCTAATGTTAAATACTGTTGAAGTAATATGGCTACAGGTTCATCTGACTCACCTAAAGCCCATTCTTGTGGGAAGCTGCTATAGACCACCAAGTGCTAACAGTCAGTATCTGGATAATATGTGTGAAATGCTTGATAATGTATGTGATATCAACAGAGAAGTATATTTTCTGGGTGATTTAAATATTGACTGGCTATCATCAAGCTGCCCACCCAAGAAAAAACGTCAAACTGTAACCAGTGCCTGCAACCTGGATCAGGTTGTCAGTCAACCTACCAGGGTAGTTACAAACAGCACAGGAATTAAATCATCATCTATTGATCACATTTTTACTAACACTGTAGATATTTGCTTTAAAGCAGTATCCAAATCCATAGGATGTAGTGATCACAATATAATAGCCATATCTAGGAAAACCAAAGTTCCAAAGGCTGGGCCTTATACAGTGTATAAGAGGTCATACAATAAGTTTTGTAGCGATTCATATGTTGATGATGTAAAGAATATTTGCTGGTCTGTGGTGTGTAATGAGGAGCTACCAGATGCTGCACTTGACGGATTTATGAAACTACTTATTTCAGTTACTAATAAGCACGCACCCATTAAGAAAAGGACTGTAAAAACTGTTAAATCCCCTTGGATTGATGAGGAAGTGAAACATTTTATGGTTGAGAGGGATGAGGCAAAAGGTATGGCAATTAAGTCTGGCAGCGCAACTGATTGGCAAACGTACTGCAAATTAAGAAATCATGTGACTAAACTAAATAAAAAGAAACTACTCTATGAAACAAAGATAAATTATATAAAGAATGATAGTAAAAAGCTTTGTGGCACCTTAAATGACATTTTGGGAAAAAAAGCCAACTCGGCTCCTTCATTTATTGAATCAGATGGCTCATTCATCACAAAGCCCACTGATATTGCAAACTACTTTAATGACTTTTTCATTGGCAAGATAAGCAAACTTAGGGATGACATGCCAGAAACAAATGCTGACAGTACACATCCAAGTATATCGGACCAAATTATAAAAGACAAGAATTGTACTTTTGAATTCCGTAAAGTCATTGTGGAAGAGGTGAAAACGTTATTGTTGTCTATCAACAATGATAAGCCAACGGGGTCTGACAATCTAGATGGAAAATTACTGAGGATAATAGCAGACGATATTGCCACTCCTATTTGCCACATCTTAAATTTAAGCCTACTAGAGAGTGTGTGCCCTCAGGCCTGGAGGGAAGCTAAAGTCATTCCACTACCCAAGAATAGTAAAGCCCCCTTTACTGGCTCAAATAGCCGACCAATCAGCCTGTTACCAACCCTTAGTAAACTTATGGAAAAAATTGTGTTTGACCAGATACAATACTGTTTTACAGTAAGCAATTTGACAACAGAATTTCAGCATGCTTATAGGGAAGGACACTCAACAAGCACAGCACTTACACAAATTACTGATAATTGGCTGAGAGAAATTGATGATAAAATGATTGTGGGGCTGTCTTGTTAGACTTCAGTGCAGCTTTTGACATTATTGATCATAGTCTGCTGTTGGAAAAACGTATGTGTTATGGCTTTACACCCCCTGCTATAATGTGGATAAAGAGTTACTTGTCTAACAGAACACAGAGGGTGTTCTTTAATGGAAGCCTATCAAATATAATCCAGTTACAATCAGGAATTCCCCAAGGTAGCTGTTTAGGCCCCTTGCTTTTTAAAATTTTTACTAACGACATGCCACTGACTTTGTGTAAAGCCAGAGTTTCTATGTATGCGGGTGACTCAACCCTATACACGTCAGCTACAACAGCAACTGAAATGACTGCAACACTCAACAAAGAGCTGCAGTTAGTTTCAGAGTGTGTGGCAAGGTATAAGTTAGCCCTAAATATTTCTAAAACTGAAAGCATTGTATTTTGAACAAAACACTCACTAAACCCTAAACCTCAACTAAATCTTGTAATAAATAATGTGGAAATTGAGCAAGTTGAGATGACTAAACTGCTAGGAGTAACACTAGATTGTAAACTGTCATGGTCAAAACATATGCAGCAGTAGCTAAGATGGGGAGAAGTCTGTCCATAATAAAGCGCTGCTCTGCTTTCTTAACAACAGTATCAACCAGGCAGGTTTCAACCCTATCAACACTATCAACCCTAGTTTTGTCGCACCTTGACTACTGTTCAGTCATGTGGTCAAGTGCCTCAAAAAAGGACTTAGGAAAATTGCAATTTGCTCAGAACAGGGCAGCACGGCTGGCCCTTGGATGCACACAGAGAGCTAATATTAATAATATGCATGTCAGTCTCTCCTGGCTGAAAGTAGAGGAGAGACTGACTTCATCACTACTTTCATTTATGAGAGGACACCGAGCTGTCTGTCTAAACTACTGGTACACAGCTCGGACACCCATGCAAACCCCACAAGAGGTCTCCTCACAGTCCCCAAGTCCAGAACAGACTATGGGAGGCACACAGTACTACATAGAGCCATGACTACATGTAGCAGTAAAATTAGATTTAAAAAACAGATAAAAAAAACACCTTATGGAACAGCGGGGACTGTGAAGCAACACAAACATTGGCACAGACACATGCATACACACACACACACACACACACACACACACACACACACACACACACACACACACACACACACACACACACACACACACACACTATACAAACACATGAGTTTAGTACTGTTGATATGTGGTAGTGGTGGAGTAGGGGCCTGAGGGCACACAGTGTGTGAATGTATTGTAATGTTTAAAAATTGTATAAACTGCCTTAATTTTGCTGGACCCCAGGAAAAGTAGCTGCTGCTTTGGTTTAAAGGTCTTACTCACATCTGCTTCGGGGAGCATGATCACACAGTCTTCCGGAACAGCTGGTGCTCTCATGCATATTTCAGTTTTACTTGCCTCAAAGCATGCAAAGAAGTTATTTAGCTCGCCTGGTAGGCTCGTGTCCCTGGGCAGTTCTCGGCGGTGCTTCCCTTTGTAGTCTGTTTGCAAGCCCTGCCACATCCGACGAGTGTCAGAGCTGGTGTAATACAATTCAATCTTAGTCCTATATTGACGCTTTGTCTGTTTGATGGTTCGTCTGAGGGCATAGCGGGATTTCTTATAAACCTCCGGGTTAGAGTCCCGCTCCTCGAAAGCGGCAGCTCTACCCTTCACCTCAGTGCGAATGTTGCCTGTAATCCATGGCTTCTGGTTGGGGTATGAACGTACAGTCACTGTGGGGACGACGTCATCGGTGCACTTATTGATGAAGCCAGTGACTGATGTGATGTACTCCTCAATGCCATCGGAGGAATCCTGGAACATATTCCAGTCTGCGCTAGCGAAACAGTCCTGTCGTTTAGCATCTGCTTCGTCTGACCACTTTTTTATAGACCGAGTCACTGGTGCTTCCTGCTTTAATTTTAGCTTGTAAACAAGAATCAGGAGGATAGAATTATGGTCACGTATGCCAAATGGAGGGCGAGGGAGAGCTTTGTACGTGTCTCTGTGTGTGGAGTAAAGGTGGTCTATAGTTTTTTCCCTCTGGTTGCACATTTAACATGCTGATAGAAATTTGGTAAAGCTGATTTAAGTTTCCCTGCATTAAAGTCCCTGGCCACTAGGAGCGCCACCTCTGGATGAGCGTTTTCCTGTTTGCTATTTAATAGTTTGATGGCCTTGAGATAGAAGCTGTTTTTCAGTCTCTCAGTCCCAGCTTTGTTGCACCTGTACTGACCTCGCATTCTGGATAATTGCGGGGTGAAAAGACAATGGCTCGGGTAGTTGTTGTCATTGATTACCTTTTTCGCCTTCCTGTGACACCGCATGCTGTCGGTGTCCTGGAGGGCAGGAGTGTTTGCCCCCGGTGATGCGTTGTGCAGACCGCACCACCCTTTGGAGAGCCCTGCGGTTGTGGGCGGTACAGTTGACATACCAGGCGGTGATACAGCCCGACAGGATGCTCTCAATTGTGCATCTGTAAAAGTTTGTGAGGGTTTAAGGTGACAAGGAACATTTCTTCAGCCTCCTGAGGTTGAAGAGGCCGTGTTGCGCCTTCTTCACTACACTGTCTGTGTGGTGGGACCATTTCAGTTTGTCAGTGATATGTACGCCGAGGAACTTAAACTATCCACCTTCTTCACTGCTGTCCCGTTGATGTGGATAGGGGGGTGCTCCCTCTGCTGATTCCTGAAGTCCACGATCCTCTCCTTTGGTTAGTTGATGTTGAGTGAGAGGTTATTTTCCTGACACCACACTCACAGAGCCCTCACCTCCTCCCTGTAGGCTGTTTCGTCGTTGTTGGTAATCAAGTCTACTACTATTGTGTCGTCTGCAAACTTGATGATTGAGTTGGAGGCGTGCATGGCCACGCAGTCATGGATGAAAGGGAGTACAGGAGGGGGCTGAGCAGGCACCCTTGTGGGGCCCCAGTGTTGAGGATCAGCGAAGTGGAGGTGTTGTTTCCTACCTTCACCACCTGGGGGAGGCCCGTCAGGAAGTCCAGGACCCAATTGCACAGTGCAGGGTTCAGACCCAAGGCCTTGAGTTTAATGATGAGCTTGGAGGGAATGCAGAGCTGTAGTCAATGAACAGCATTCTTACATAGGTATTCCTCTTGTCCAGATGGGATAGGGCAGTGTGCAGTGTGAAGGCAATTGCATCGTCTGTGGACCTATTGGGGTGGTAAGCAAATTTAAGTGGGTCTAGGGTGACAGGTAAGGTGGAGGTGATATGATCCTTGACTAGTCTTTCAAAGCACTTCATGATGACAGAAGTGAGTGCTATGGGGCGATACACGTTTAAATGTCTTACTTACGTCGGCCACAGAGAAGGAGAGCCCACAGCCCTTGGTAGCTGGCCACGTCAGCGGCACTGTGTTATCCTCACAGCGGGCAAAGAACGTGTTTTGCTTGTCCGGAAACAAGACGCCGGTGTCCGAGACGTGGCTGGTTTTCCTTTTGTAGTCCGTGATTGTGTGTAGACCCTGCCACATACATCTGAATTGCGACACCACTTTGTCTCTATACTGATGTTTTGCCTGTTTGTTTGCCTTGAGGAGGGAATGACTCTGTTTGTGTTCTGCTATATTCCCAGTCACCTTGCCAAGGTTAAATGCGGTGGTTCGCGCTTTCAGTTTTGAATGAATGCTGCCATCTATCCAGTTTCTGGTTAGGGCAGGTTTTAATAGTCATAGTGGGTACAACATCTCCTATACACTTCTTGACGAAATCAGTAACGGTCTCAGTGTACACATCAATATTATTCTCGGGAACCTACCCGGAACATATCCCAGTCTGCGTGATCAAAACAATCTTGATGTGTGGATTCCAATTGGTCAGACCAGCGTTGAATAGTCCTTAGCATGGGTACTTCCTGTTTGAGTTTTTGCCTATAGGAAGTGAGGAGCAAAATGGAGTCGTGGTCAGATATGCCGAAAGGAGGGTGGGGGAGGGCCTTGTATGCATCCCGGAAGTTGGAATAACAAGGGGTCAAGTGTTTTTCCAGCGCAAGTACAACAGTCGATATGATGATAGAATTTAGGTAGCCTTTTTCTTAAATTTGCTTTGTTAAAATCCCCAGCTACAATAGATACAACAGCCTCTGGATATTTGGTTTCCAGTTTGCATAAAGTCCAGTGAAGTTCCTTGAGCGCTGTTTGTGGTATCGGCTTGAGGGGGGATATACGCGACTTGAGTTCCTGTATGTTATTACAATTACCGAATAAAAAACATGAGCTGGTGCACACCCAGAGAAAATTATTTTATGTAGAGGCGCTGACTAATGTCGAATAAACTATAAGTAATAAAAGCACTGTTTGTCTACATAACCTGGTTCAAGCATTCATGACATTACCCTGAAAAAGACACAGTGATGCCGAAACGTTGGTGATTTACCCAATAAATTACTGGGAGTTTATATATGGAGTGTGCGACTCACTTTATTATTACAATTACACCATGAAACATACACCCCCGCCCTTTTTCTTCCCGGAGAGATGTCTGGACCGACTCCGACAGTATATCCCGATAGAGCCATGTTTCTTTGAAACAGAGTATGTTACAATCCCTGATGTCTCTCTGGAAAGAAACCCTTGCCCTGATCTCGTCAACTTTGTTATCCAGGGACTGAACATTAGCGAATAATATACTCGGAAGCGGAGGGTGGTGTACGCGCCTCCTAAGTCAGACTAGAAGACCGCTTCGAGTCCCTCTTTTTCGCTTTGGGAAAGGATACGCTTTGGGAAAGTCGTATTCCTGGTCGTAATGCTGGTAGTGCTGGTGAGTTACCGCAGCTCCAATAGTTCTTCCCGGCTGAATGTAATAACGCATAACATTTTCTAGGCTAAAAATGTAAGAAATAATATATATAAAAACAAAATAGTGCAAAGTTTCCAGCCCTCTCTGTCAGCGACATCTTGTGAGAATTCATTTGAATTTCTCTAATGTTCTTTTGTTGTTGTTTGCAGGTGCACTATCCGTGTCGCTTGTGTGGTAAACCGTGGGGTGTTGGGTTGAGCGTGCAGAGATTGACACAGAGACAGGGAGGCTTTAGTCCACAAAACAACTTTACTAAGATGGAAAATAAACTTCGGTTTTTCTCGGTCTTTCTTCTCTCTCTTAACTGGTGTCCATCTCTCCCCTTCTCCCTCGGTGTGCCATCGTGCTCCTTTTATTTAGCCTCCACGGCTGGTTGGCACGTTCCTCTAATTACCTCCACTTATATCTGTCCGTGTCAGGGTGCCCAGCTCCCGTATCCCCAGCAGAGGGAGCCAACGTCATCTCACGTACCTCCCCTCTATTACCATCCCCCGGTGTAGACCTCCTGGGACACCACACTTGTTTGGTGTCTGCTGTGAAAGAATACCACAACAAGTCAACTATTTGATTGATGAAGGCATGTCATCCAGCAAAAGCAGCGGCGCAGTCATTAACTACATGCACCATTTCTTCACCAACTACGGAGTTGGGGAAACACATGTGGACCTGAATTGTGACAACTGCAGTGACCAAACAACAACAAGTTTGCGCTCTGGTATTGTGCCTTCACCACAGTCTGGACCTTCACTTCCTGATCATATCCACACCAAGTTTGCCTGTACAAGCACTACCTGGACTGGACACAACAAGACAAACTTATATTTTTGAGAAGATTAGGTAGTTTTGCGATGAAGAGGGCATGGACATCACATGCCCTGAAACAAAGTCAAAGGCAGAACAGAAATAGGCTCTCCGAATATACTGTAAATTCCCTTGTTCATCTGTGGTGCGGATGGACCAGTTCATCACTGGGAGCGAGTTTCCAATCATCTGGAATATTTGCAGTGCCTCTATGCACATTCATATGACTCTCTCCTAACACACAGACTGTATGTTACTGCTACTGTTTATTTTTTTATCCTGCTGCTCAGACACTTTATCCCTGATTGTATGCATATAACTACCGCATCTATCATCATCCCTGATATCGTTATTGATATTTTTCTTGTACATACTTTATATTATTTTGTTCCTTCTTTTCTGGCTTTAACACTTTTTTGATCTTTTTTTATATTAACTCTTTCTATTTTTGATATTGCTAGTACCTTCTACACCTTCTGTAGAGACCCATCCACTTAGTTAGACATGGCTGTGGGGTAGTTATAGCCTCTCTTTCTCATGATCCATCAAGTTAGCTAGGTGTGTCTGGGGGTGATTACGGCAAACTATTGTATTTCATGAAGATGTACATGTCTAGACAATAGTGACCCATCCACTTAGCTAGATGTGCCTAGGGGGTGGTTATAGCATTTCTTTCACAACCCATCAATTTAGACAAGTTTGTCTGGGTAAGTGTCATCTAATAATTATAAAATATTTTTATCTGGGCACTTTTTTCATATTACAAATATGCAAGTAACCATTTCACGGTACTGTTTACACCTTCTGTATCCTGTACAAATATTATTATAATTTTTTTTACTTTTTACCCCAATTTTGTGATATCCAATTGGTATGTACAGTCTTGTCCCATCACTGCAACTCCCGTGCAGACTCGGGGGAGGCGAAGGTCAAGAGCCACTTGTCCTCCAAAACACGACCCTGCCAAGCCGCACTGCTCGCTTAACCCGGAAGCCAATGTGTCAGAGGAAACACCGTACAACTGGCAGCCGTCAGCGTGCATGCGCTCGGCTCGCCACAGGAGTCGCTAGAGCGTGATGGGACAAGGACATCTTGGCCAGCCAAACCGTCCCCTAACCCGGACGACGATGGGCCAATTGTGCACCACCTCATGGGTCTCCCGGACGCAGCCGGCTGTGACATAGTCTAAGACCACTGCGCCACTCGGGAGGCCCCGACAAATAAACGTTAATTTTATTTGATATAGTGTTTGTTTACCAGAGATGGTAATGTGAAGAACAACATGACCTGCACCAATGTCAGATAAGGATATAGGCCAAGGACTAGAACAAGTGTATTTTTACTTGGAGTTTTTCCTTAGTGTAGGCTACTACTTTACCACTTTTAGTCTTGAAACCTTTGTTTGTTTACTACACTACCTTACTCACTCTGTTTAGCACATGGCCTCACATGTGAATCCTTAAAGAGATGGGTAGGAATAAGGCTTAAGAGGGTGTGAACGATGCTGAATAGGTGTAGACTACATTCATGAGAGAAGATTCAACACATTGTTAAACATGTTCAGTCAATGAATGGTGGGTACGAAGACCAAACATTCAATGTTGTGAGAGGATACCTCCTCTACTGTTTCACCAAACAAAGGTATTATGGTTACCATTTCACATCAGAGCGTTCATCATACTTGGAGTATCACAGAGAAGTGGCAAGTGTATTGATATAATCTGGTAAGGGTTCATACAGTATGTTAGGAATGATTATTGAATAATGTCCTGGATGTAAATTTGGCCAAGGCATCAGGGTTTCAAAGGTTGAAACCAACCTCTTCTGTTCCTGGGACAGGCCACCAATGCATCACACCCAAAAGTGAGAAAATAACTATTGTTCAACTGTGCAACTATTGAAAATAAGGTTTAATATTATAAGCGTTTGTAAGTGCATATCTAAATGGTTAATACCTGGAGGTAAACATTAGCTCACTATTTGGCAAACAATGACCAGTTATTGCACTATTTTGACCAATGTGATATAATGCATTTACAAATTATTAAATAACCCTTAATAATGCAATTGTAACACCTTTATAAACCCTTTACAAATGCAACCTTACTGTAAAGTGTTACCCTGAGGGCTTGTCTGAAAAGCTGTGAAAATAGCAAGTGAACAGTGAATGAAAAGATTTTTGGAGGTCGCTAAACCATTGAAATCACATTGCTGGACATGTTATGATCCCCACCTTTTCTCCTTCTGGTAGGTCCTGGCATCCGTTCATGACCACGGAATCAGTCTGGCACACAATGGTACAATTTCTCTCAGAAAAACAGGGTCCATGATTGTCATCATCCCTCAATAATAAACATATCTAGAGAAATAACCTAATCTCGTTTGGAAGCTAATTCTATGTTTTAGAGATGTAGACTGACTGTCTCCAGATTAGATTAGTTTCAGGCCGGTGATGCTGTTACACTGTGCAAACAACTGTGACATGTTTTTCTATGGCACAGGGTTGGTTTGAGTTTGCTGCTCCTAGTTAGTACGCTGTTGTAGTCAGACATGAGTTAGCTAGTACCACCATAGCTGCATCCTGTATAGACATGGGTTGCACCTCCGAGGCTAATGTGACTGTTTCGTCTAAATTACACTAAATTAGAGTAGCATGGAAATACAATGACATTGCTAAAGTAGTCACATAATTAATAGTTAACAACTTCGATATATTATGATTGTCACGTCCTGACCAGTAAAGGGGTTATTTGTTATTGTAGTTTGGTCAGGACGTGGCAGGGGGTGTTTGTTTTATGTGGTTCGGGGTATGTATTTAGGTAGAGGGGTGTTTGGTTTATGTGTTCCGGGGTTTGTTGGTTTATGTTCTATGTTAGTTATTTCTATGTTCTAGTCTAGTCCTTTTAGTTCTATGTTTAGGGTTTTGATGGACCTTCAATTGGAGGCAGCTGTTCCTCGTTGCCTCTGATTGAAGGTCCTATGTATAGGGGTGTTTTTGTATTGGAATTGTGGGTAGTTGTCGCCTGTTTAGTGTATGTTCGCCTGACAGGTCTCTTAGTGTCGTTCGTTGCGTTTGTATACGTGTTTTGTTTGTTTTTTTCCTTCTTTTTATTTAAATAAAGATGTGCATACACGTTCCTGCTGCACCTTGGTCCAATTCTTACGACAACTTTGACAATGATGTTGTCACATTTACTTTAGAGAGATGTCAATGTTGCCATTACTCTTACTAGCAAAGTTCGTCAAAAATAGATGGCAATGCTGATGTTAGCTAGCTAAATTACGGTGGTCCCTTCAATTTTAGTTAGCTGGCTAATTTTATACTGCATCTAAAGTCAATCTGGCGACATCACAATCAAGGCAAAAGGTTTTCCTACTAATTGTTGGCCTTGTTTTGAAATTTTATCATGTTTCCAAGCCAAATCCGAGTTGTACTGAGGTAGGCTAACGTTAGCCAGCTAGGTAGCTAGCTAATGTCAGCTATGCTAGGGATGATCGTGAAAATGATTTTCAAAATATACATAACCAGCAGTCTATGGTCTAGCACAGCGGTCCCCAACCCCCGGGCCGCAGACCGGTACTGGTCCGTGGGTCATTTGGTACCGGGCCGCAGAGAAAGAATAAATTACTTACATTATTTCCGGTTTTTTATTTTTTATTTAATTTTTTTAATTTATTATCTGAGTCTGAACGATGTTTTATTTTGAAAAATGACTGGATTCCCTCTGTTACATCCGTCTATGACTCACTTGTGTCATTCACAGGGAAATGCTGGCTAGCCGAAAAATACCAACGGAACTTATCAGCGTATTGAATGATGTCGTTAAAGTTATTAACCACATCAAAGCACATGCCCTTAACTCGCGCCTGTTCGAGCAGCTTTGTGAGGAGATGAACGCAGAGCACAGACACCTTCTCTTATACACAGAAATAAGATGGTTATCCCGAGGGAGATCGCCGGCCAGAGTGTTTGAATTACGAGAGCCGCTGCAGAGATTTCTCTCAGAAAAGAAAGTCACCGCTGGCAGCACATTTCAGTGACGAGGAATGGGTCGCAAAACTCGCTTGCTTGTGCGACATATTCAACCTGCTAAATTAACTCAATCGGTCACTTCAGGGGAAAATGACAACTGTCTTCAAGTTGGCAGATAAAGTAGCTGCATTTAAAGCCAAACTGGATTTGTGGGGACGGCACGTGAACAGAGGTATATTTGACATGTTTCAAACATTCGCAGGGATTTTGGAAGAGACTTAGCCCGAGCCTTCATTGTCCCAACTGGTGCACGATCACCTGAATTACTAGAGCCGATCACCGATCACCTTGCTTTTAAAAGAGTTTGAGCGCTACTTCCCAACCACAAAAGACCCACGAACTGCCAAGGAATGGATCCACGACCAACCAGGTGAATCCAGCATGTCTATGCAAGAAGAAGATCAACTGCTGGAGATCGCAAATGACGGCGGCCTTAAAAGTATGTTCGAGACAACAACTCTGCCTGTGTTCTGGATTAAAGTCACGGCAGAATACCCTGAGATCACCACAACAGCACTGAAAACCCTGTTGCCATTTCCGACATCCTATTTGTGTGAAGCAGAATTTTCTGCAGTGACAGCAACCAAAACAAAATTACGGAGTAGACTGGACATAAGCAACACACTTCAGGTGTCATTGTCCCTCATTACCCCTAGATGGGACCGTCTCGTTGCAGAGAAACAAGCTCAGGGCTCCCACTGATTTAGCGTTATGGTAAGTTGTATTTTTCATGCACTTTATATTTGTTTTTGTGTTGTATCTTATTTTTAAGGCATGTTTAAACGTTACCATAGCGACCAGAGAGTGTTAGGGGGCAGAGAGGATGTTACTCATGTTGTGTTGTTGGTGCGATGTTACGAGGACGCTGCTAAGAAAGTTGCATACGAGTACACAGTGGATTCACGTTTATTATTATTTAAAAAATACCACTGTTTTTATGCCGGTCGTATCATTTTATTTTGTGTATTTATCCGCCACACCTTAAAGGCCGGTCCTTGAAAATATTGTCTGACATTAAACCGGTCCGTGGCCCAAAAAAGGTTGTGAACCGCTGGTCTAGCATGATAGGGTCTTTTGGCAGGGCATGCAAACCATAGTTGGTCAATCCGTATAGGGCTTTTCAGTCTCAAACAGCTGTCACCCAGAGTGGATCACTTGTGGGTGTGCTGGCAGCATATGGCAGTATATAGCAACAGTTTGGTTGTGCATCAATAATTCAGTATAGCAAGTTTGTATGAAGTTCTGGTTATTAAATGGGTAAATAGTTTAATCCATTCCCCATTTCATGAATTTATTCACAGGTAAATGGTAATATGCTCTAAACTGCTCGGGTGACAAACAAACTTTGCTGCCCTGTTTCCAATCATCCATATGGCTGGGAGAACCTATTCAAGTAAGTAAATACATTTAAATAAAAAAATGTAAAACGATGTTGTCACACCCTAATCACTTTCACCTGTCCTCGTTATTGTCTCCACCCCTTCCAGGTGTCGCTTGTTTTCCCCAGTGTATTTATCCCTGTGTTTCCTGTCTCTCTGTGCTAGTTCGTCTTGTATGTTTCCAGGTCAACCAGTGTTTTTCCTGTTCTCCTGCTTTTTGCATTCTCCTTTTTCTAGTCCTCCCGGATTTGACCCTTGCCTGTTTCTGGACTTTGTACTCTCCTGCCTGACCATTCTGCCTGCCTTCACCATGAGCCTGTCTGCCACTTGGTACCTCCTGGACTCTGATCTGGTTTTGACCTTTTTGCCTGTCCACGACAATTCTCTTGCCTACCCCTTTGGTTTAATAAACATTGTAAGACTCCAACTATCTGCCTCCTGTGTCTGCATTTGGGTCTCGCCTTGTGCCTTGATAGATGTATTATTAGCTAGCTAGCTACAGTGCTGGCTAACTCAAATGAGCTGCTAATGTAGCTAGCTAGCTATCTAGCCAACTTAACATACTGTATAGCTAGCTAGCTAAGTGAATTAAATATCCCCAGCTAACTAAATTCATATCAGCTAGCTATCTCTATGTATTTATCATTGTAAAAAACATACTCCAAATGCATTTGTAGGTAGCTAACAGCCAGGGAAGCGGGTGAAAGGATAGCAACTCCAACTGTCAAATAAGGGAGAGAGTAGGGTATTCTGGATAGGGCAGCTCCTTTTGTGTAGTTCTAGTCCCTGGATTTGAGGATGGAGATAATAGTAACATACAGTGCATTCGGAAAGTATTCAGACCTCTTGACTTTTTCCACATTTTGTTACGCTACAGACTTATTCTAAAATTGATTCAATTGTTTTTTTCCTCATCAATCTACACACAATACCCCACAATGACAAAGCAAAAACAGGTTTAAATATTTCTGTGCAAATGTATATAAAAAAAAAACAGAAATATCCCATTTACATAAGTATTCAGACCCTTTACTCAGTCTCAAGTCTTCTTGGGTATGACGCTACAAGTTTGGCACACCTGTATTTGGGGAGTTAATCATATTCTTCTCTGCAGATCCCCTAAAGCTCTGTCAGATTGGATGGGGAGCGTCGCTGCACAGCTATTTTCAGGTCTCTCCAGAGATGTTTAATCGAGTTCAAGTCTGGGCTCTGGCTGGGCAACTCAAAGACATTCAGAGACCTGTCCCGAAGCCACACCTGCATTGTCTTGGCTGTGTGCTTAGGGTTATTGTCCTGTTGGAAGGTGACCTTCGAACCAGTCTGAGGTCCTGAGTACTCTGGAGCAGGTTTTCATCAAGGATCTCTCTGTACTTTGCTCCGTTCAGCTTTCCCTCAATCCTGACTAGTCTCCCAGTCCCTGCCGCTGAAAAAGATCCCAACAGCATGATGCTGCCACCACCATGCCTCACCGTAGGTATTGGCCAGGTTTCCTCCAGATGTGAAGCTTGGCATTCAGGCCAAAGAGTTCAATCTGGTTTCATCAGACCAGAGAATCTTGTTTCTCATGCTCTGAGAGTATTTATGTGCATTTTGGCAAACTCCAAGCGGGCTGTCATGTGCCTTTTACTGGGAAGTGGCTTCTGTCTGGCCACTCTACCATAAAGACCTGATTAGTGGAGAGCTGCAGAGATGGTTGTCCTTCTGGAAGGTTCTCCCATGTTCACAGAGGAACTCTGGAGCTCTGTCAGAGTGACCATCGGGTTTTTGATCACCTCCCTGACAAAGGCCCTTCTACCGCCATTGATCAGTTTGTTCGGGCGGCCAGCCCTAGGAAGAGTCTTGGTGGTTCCAAATTTCCTCCATTAAAGAAGGATGGAGGCCACTGTGTTCTTGGGGACCATCAATGCGGCAGACATTTTTTGGTACGCTTCCCCAGATGTGTGCTTCGGCAAAATCCTGTCTCGGAGCTCTTTCTAGAGCTGGCCGCTCGGCCAAACTGAGCAATTGAGGGAGAAGGGCTTTTGTCAGGGAGGTGACCAAGAATCCGATGGTAACTCTGACAGAGCTCTAGAGTTCCTCTGTGGAGATGGGAGAACCTACCAGAAAGACAACCATCTCCTTGGTCTGCATGAGGGGGGTTGAACCAACCATGGCTGAGCATTGTTAGTGTCAGCTATATACAGTACTCTGCATTTGTGTGAAGGTTAGGTTACTTGGACCAACACTCAATTATTGTAATAAGCCTCATTATTGTAATAATTAATCGATATTGAATAAGGATGATTGTTTGAGGAAATGACAAAGTCTCTCTCACTTGGTTAGAATTTCCACCACAGACTCCACTCGGAGGGGCAAGTCCCGAGTGGACAACCATACCCTCTGCCCGAGCCGATAGCGAGGAGCAGGATGCTGTAACACCGGATGAAGTGGCAGTAGAAATGAGCAAACCCCAGGAAACATTGCAGCTGCACTCTGGATGTGGGTTGAGGCCAATCCACCACCGCTCTCACCTTGTCTGATACATCTGTATATGTCCTGCAGCGATGACATATCCTAGGAAGGAGATGGTGGAGCTATGGAATTCACACTTCTCCGCTTTAACGAAAAGCTGGTTCTCCAGGAGACGCTGAAGAACTTGTCGGACATGGGGGACGTGCTCTTGAGCTGAATGGGAAAAGACAAGGATGTCATCGAGGTAGACAAACACGAACTGGTTCAGCATGTCCCAGAGCACGTTGTTGACTAGGGTCTGGAACACCGCAGGAAAGTTGGTCAGTCCAAATGACATAACTAAGTACTCATAGTGCCCGCTAGCCCTGTTAAAGGCAGTTTTCCACTCATCTCCCTCCCGTATCCGAACCAGATGGTAGGCGTTCCGGAGGTCCAACTTAGAGAAGATGGTCGCTCCCTGAAGAGGTTCGAAAGCCGAGGAGATGAGTGGTAGAGGGTAACATTTTTTAACCGTGATGTCATTAAGGCCCCTGTAGTCGATACATGGGTGCAGAGTTTTGTCCTTCTTCTCAACAAAGAAGATTCCTGCGCCGGCGGGAGAGGCCGATGGACAAATACACCCTGCAGCGAGAGAGTTCTCAATGTACTCCTCCATAGCCTTGGTCTCCAGACCCGACAGGGAGTAAAGCCGCCCCCCAGGAGGTGTAGTGCCCGGGAGAAGGTCAATAGCGCAGTTGTAGGGTCGATGTGGAGGGAGAGATGTAGCGCGGGCCTTATTGAAGACTTCCCAGAGGTCCAGGTCCTCCGCAGGAATGGCGGAGAGAGCCTAGGCTTCTCTCAAGCTTGCAGGAAGACGTCCTGGGGCAGGCTGGGCCGACTTAAGACAATGAACATGGCAGAACGGCGCCAACCCACGATAGAACCAGTAGTCCCGTCGATCAGGGGATTGTGCTTCTTGAGCCATGAATATCCCAAAACCACGGGTGCATGGGGAGATTCTATGAGCAGGAACTGCATACACTCACTGTGATTTCCTGATACTGGTAGGTCAATCGGAATCATAGTGAGGGTGACTCTGCCAATAGAGCTCCCATCCAGTGCTCTGACGTCCATGGGAATGGAGAGGGGTCGAGTGGAGATGCCCAGCTCTGACACCAAGGTTGCATTTATAAAGCTCTCATCGGCCCCAGAGTCAATGAGCACCCCAAGTGATTTGGCCTGGTCACCCCACAACAGGGTGGCATGGAGAGGGGTGCGAGTAATGGGAGATTGAAAAATCCCCATACGGCTCATCGTACCTACTTATGAGCCAGGTCTTTTTAATGGGCAGGTGGAAATATATTCTCCTGTAGTCCCACGATACAGACAGCTCCTGGTGTTCAGTCTGCGTAAACGTTCACCCAGAGACTATTGAGCCCTTGCCAATAGCTTGGGATCTAAAGGAGGCGAGTCAACCACCCTCTGCAGATTCTCTCTCCCTGCTACGTTCTCTTAGCCGCCCGTTGATCCGGATGGTCAAGGTTATGAGGGAGTTGAGGTCCATGGGCAGCTTCCGGGCTGCGAGCCCATCTTTGATCAACTCTGATAATCCATGAAGGAACATGTGGAACAATGCTTCTGGGTTCCAGCCACTCTCAGCCGCCAACATACGAAAATCCACTGTGTAGTCTGCCACACTTTGGGAGTCTTGACGTAGCTGGAGCAGTTTACGAGCAGCCTCTCACCCGGACAACGGAGAATCGAACACCTTCCGTATTTCTGCCACAAACTCCTCCAGATTGAGGTAGACGGCGGACTGTTTCCTCCCATACAGCTGTAGCCCAGGCGAGTGCCCTCCTGGACATCAGTGTTATGAGGTACGCTATCCTCAAGCGGTCTGAGGGGAACGACGAAGGCTGGAGCTCGAAGGTGAGGAAGCACTGGGAGAGAAAGGCCCGGCAGGTTCCAGAATCTTCAGCGTAGCGCTCCGGAGGAGGTAAGAGGGGTACTCGGGACACTGGGGTAGGCTGGGAAGAAGCGCCGCTGGTGGTGGGCTTGCTGAGAGTCTGGGCAATTACTGGTGTGGCTTGCTGCCTTGTAGGGAATCCGCGGAATTGCTCCAGCAATGTATCGAATGCAGGGTACGTAGTCCCTCCATAAGGCATTGCAGTAACTCCTCATGTCTTCCAATGGTGGCTCCTTGCTGGGAGACCTTCAGGCTCTGATCAGGCCCTACACCCAAACAAGGGCACTGCGTTCATCCACCTCTGGCCTGCTCGCCTCCCTACCTCTGAGGAAGCACAGTTCCCGCTCAGCCCAGTCAAAACTGTTCGCTGCTCTGGCACCCCAATGGTGGAACAAGCTCCCTCACGACGCTAGGACAGCGGAGTCAATCACCACCTTCCGGAGACACCTGAAACCCCACCTCTTTAAGGAATACCTGGGATAGGATAAAGTAATCCTTCTAACCCCCCCTTAAAAGATTTAGATGCACTATTGTAAAGTGGTTGTTCCACTGGATATTATAAGGTGAATGCACCAATTTGTAAGTCGCTCTGGATAAGAGCGTCTGCTAAATGACTTAAATGTAAATGTAATTGTGGAGCTGGTCTGAGTCTGTTTGGATCAGTCATGGCCAGTTCGTACTATCACGACTCAGGATATGACCCATATGCAGACACAGCAGGCGGATAGTACAGTTCTCAGGCAGAGGTTCGTTAACAGGTCAGAGTCAGGCAGGTACAGGACGGCAGGCAGGCTCGGGGTCAGGTTAGGCAGATGTTCGTAATCAGGTCAGAGTCAGGCAGGTACAGGGCAGCAGGCAGGCTCGGGGTCAGGGCAGGCAGAATGGTCAGAACCGGGAAAACTAGGAAACAATCACTTGAGAAACAGGAAAACAGGAAAGCACGCTGGTAAAACCTGACAAGACAAATTGGCAATAGACAAACAGAGAACACAGGTATAAATACTCAGGGGATAATGGGGAAGATGGGTGACACCTGGAGGGGAGTGGAGACAAGCACAACGACAGGTGAAACCGATCAGGGTGTGACAGAAGCTAGAAACCACAAGTGTCTATCCAGATAATGAAAAGGCACCCACAAAAGAAAATTCAAGGAACTTATGTTATTTGCGGTGTGCATGGTCATGAGCAAAGTCATTATAGACTATCATTTCACTTCCCTTGTGAGAACCATGAGCACGAGCTGACTTGGCTTTGCTGTGCCAAAGCCTGCCAAAAGCCTACCTAACAACGGTTGCACCGTGTCCATTACAATGTAGAAAAATACACATCAGCTATCTTTCAATAGTTATTTTCACTGAACAAAAATAGAAATGCAACCTGCAACAATTTCAAAGGTATTACTGAATTACAGTTCATATAAGCAAATCAGTCAATTAAAATAAATGAATTATGCCCTAATCTATGGATTTCACATGAATGGGAATACAGATATGCATCTTCGGTCACAGATACCTTACAAAAGGGTATCAGAAAACCAGTGTGACCATCTGGTGTGACCATCTCCTTTGCAGAGAGTTGATCAGGGTGTTGATTGTGGCCTGTTGAATGTTGTACCACTCCTCTTCAATGGCTGTGCAAAGTTGCTGGATATTGTCGGGAGCTGGAACACACTGTTGTACATGTTGATCCAGAGCATCCCAAACATGCTCAATGGGTGATATGTCTGATGAGTATGCCGGCCATAGAAGAACATTATCAGCTTAGAGGAATTGTGTACAGATCCTTGCGACATGGGGCTGTGCATTATTATGCTGAAATATGAGGTGATGGAATGGATGAATGGCACGACAATGGGCCTCAGGATCTCATCACGGTATCTCTGTGCATTCAAATTGATAAAATGCAAATGAGTTTGTTGTCTGTAGCTTATTCCTGCCAGCGGCCATCGAAGGTGAGCATTTGCCCACTGAAGTCTGTTACGACTTCGAATTGCAGTCAGGTCAAGACCCTGGTGAGGACGACGAGCCTAGACATGAGCTACCCTGAGAATGTTTGTGCAGAAATTCTTCGGTTCTGCAAACCCACAGTTTCATCAACTGTCCGGGTGGCTGGTCTCAGACGATCCCTCAGGTGAAGAAGCCGGATGTGGAGGTCCTGGGCTGGCGCTGTTACATGTGGTTTCCGGTTGTGAGATCGGTTGGACGTACTGCCAAATTCTGTAAAATGATGTTGGAGGTGGTTTATGGTAGAGAAATGAACATTCCATTTTCTGGCAACAGCTCTGGTGGAAATTCCTGCAGTCAGCATGCCAATTGCACGCTCCTTCAAAACAAATCTGTGGCATTGTGTTGTGTGACAACTGCACATTTTAGAGTGGCCTTTTATTGTCCCCAGCACAACATGCACCTGTGGAATGACCATGCTGTTTAATCAGCTTCTTGATATGCCACAGCTGTCAGGTGGATGGATTATCTTGGCAAAGGAGAAATGCTCACTAACAGGGATGTAAACTAATTTGTGCACAACATTTGAGAGAATTAAGCTTTTTTGTGCTCATGAACATTTTCTGGGATCTTTTATTTCAGCTCATGAAAGATGGGACCAACACTACATGTTGCGTTTATATTTTTGTTAAGTATATATTACCGGAGTTTCATCTTATTGTTTCTATGTCGGATTCGTAGCCACAATATATGGAAGCTGCCAAAATCTTGGTGATTAGATGGCGAAGTCAAAGATAGGCCAGTGGTTTCCATCTGTGGCGAAGTTTTCAGCAAATCAATGCTTATGAGAAATACAGCTCCACAAACAGACATAGCTGGCTAAGCTTTTGATATGGTGTAGTAAAAAAAAAACAGCAACAACAGATAACATTAGCTAGCTAGATAAAGTGTCTTCAGAAAGTATTCACACCCCTATCCACATATTGTTGTGTTACTAAGTGGGATTAAAATGGATTTAATTGTAATTTGTCAATTATCTACACAAAATACTATAAAAGTGGAAGAAAAATTCTATCATTTGAAAAAATACATGTGCAAAATACACAAATATTCTTGATTACATAAGTATTCAACCACCTGAGTCAATACATGTTAGAATTACCGTTGGCAGCGATTACAGCTGTGAGTCTTTCTAGGTAAATCTCTAAGAGCTCTCTACACCTGGAATGTGCAACATTTGTCCATTATTATTATTTTGAATTTTTCAAGCGCTGTCAAATTGGTTGTTGATCATTGCTAGACAACCATTTTCAGGTCTTGCCATAGATTTTCAAGCAGATTTAAGTCAAACTGTAACTCAGCCACTCAGGAACATTCACTGTCTTCTTGGTAAGCAACTTCAGTGTAGATTTAACTTTGTGTTTTAGGTTATTGTCCTGCTGAAAGGTCAATTAATCTCCCAGTGTCTGGTGGTAAGTAGACAGGACCAGGTTTTCCTCTAGGATTTTGCTTTTGTTTAGCGCCATTCCATTTATTTTTTATCCAAATTCCCCAGTCCTTAATGATTACAAGCATACCCAAAACATGATGCAGCCACCACTATGCTTGAAAATATGGAGAGTGGTACTCAGTAATGTGTTGTGTTGGATTTGGCCCAAACATAGCCCTTTGTATTCAGGAGAAAAACTGAATTGCTTTGCCACATTTTTTGCACTATTGCTTTAGTGCTTTGTTGCAAACAGGATGCATGCTTTGTAATATTTTTATTCTGTACAGGCGTCCTTCTTTTAACTCTGTCCATTATGTCAGTATTGTGGCGTAACTACAACGTTCTTGATCCATCAGTTTTTTCTATTTTTTTTAATTTAACTAAGCAAGTCAGTTAAGAACAAATTCCTAGACAGCTGCGCCACTCGGGTGCCCAAAACCAGCCATTAAAACCTCATGGTGAAATTCCTGAGCAGTTTCCTTCCTCTGGAAACTGAGTTATGTTGGAAGCCTGTATCTTTGTAGTGACTGGGTGTATTGATACACCATCCAAAGTGTTGTATCCAACTACCAATAGTTGCCCTTCTTTGCAAGGTATTCAAAAACCTCCCTTGTCTTTGTGGTTGAATCTGAATTTAAAATGTACTGCTCGACTGAGGGACTTTACAGATAATATGTGTGGGGTACAGAGCTGAAGCGGTCATTATAAAACCATGTTAAACATCATTTTTGCACTCAGAGTGAGTCCATACAACTTGTTATATGATTTGTTAAGCAAATATTTACTCCTGAACTTATTTATGCTTGCCACAAGAAAGGGGTTGAACACTTACTGACTCAAAACATTTCATCTTTTCATTATTAATTTGTACAAATTTCAAAAAACATAATTCCACCATGACATTATGGGGTATAGTATGTAGGCCAGTGGCAAAAAAAATCTCAATTTCATCCATTTTAAATTCAGGCTGTAACACAACAAAATGTGGAAAAAGTCAAGGGGTGTGAATACTTTCTGAAGGCGCTGTAACATTAGCAAGATACTGTAGCTACAGCATTCTGTCAGTGCCCTCTTTATTGATGTTTATCAACTCCACGTGGAAATTCCCACACCCAATTCATGAATATGTATAAGTAGCCTTTCGTCATGGTGGTGCAGCGGTCCAAAGCACGCTAACTCAGAGCTAGAGGTGTCACTACAGACCCTGGTTCGATTCTGGGCTGTATCACAACCGGCCGTGATCAGGAGTCCCATAGGGCGGCGCACAATTGGCTCAGCGCTGTTCGGGTTAGGGGAGGGTTTGGCCGGGATAGGCTGTCTTTGTAAATAAGAATTTGTTATTAACGGACTTGCCTAGTTAAATTAAGAAAAAATCAATCAATGGACTAGGACAAGAATATTACGTGCCCCCAGACGAATTGTAGTTGACAATGCAAAGACTGTTAACCTACAGAACTTGAGACAAACAAATGGTTGGCCAAGCCCTCGTCACACCTAAAACTTGTTTATTCATCAAAACCCAGCCCGTCTGTGCCACCGCTAGCTATTTCTGACACACCCCTGACCTATAGCACTACCACCAGCACTTAGATTTACCATTGCGTTAGGTTTGTTAAAATAGAACCCTGGATGTTTTTGTTTTACTGTTGTTAATACTCGTTACTAAAGCCTATACTATTTAATAAACTGTAGTATCAATCCACAATGGAAGAGGATGAGAATATTCATGACCCCAGCCGAATTGGAGTTGATGACAATGCAAAGACTGTCAATAACTTACAGAATTTGAAAGAAACACATGCAGTATTAAGCCATGGAATGCATTTATTGGCCAGTGAGGGGCCAAGCCCTCCTCACACCTACAACTTGTTTATTCATCAAAACCCAGCTCATTTTTCACCACTGCCAGCTATTGCACTCCTAATTCCGTCTGTGCAAATAGCACAAATATTTCTGATACACCTCCAGACCTATTGCGTTTGCGTTTGTTAAAATTTAGCCCGTCTTTCAAAATTATATTCAAAAAAAGTGTGTAAATGAAATAGTAGCATACAGCTACATTTCTACAGTTTAAGATGAAACACATAAAAACAGGTGTTTCCACACATCTGACTTAATTTAATAAAATATAGCCTAACCTTTGATTTAAAAGAAAATAACGTTAAATACCGTAATGATGACAAAAGTGCATAGATCTTATTATTATTATTTTTTAAATCTAGAAGGACCTTTTGCCAAAGCAATTGTTGTGAACTAACAAAGTAATGTTGACCTCATGGACATATAGCTGAGCATTACATAAATCTCATTGGGTGGCAGGTAGCTTAGTGGTTAAAGCTTTGGGCCAGTAACTGAAAGGTTGCTAGTTTGAATCCCTGAGCTGACAAGGTGAAAAACGTGTTGATCTGCCCTTGACCAAGGCACTTAACCCTAATTATTCCAGGATTGTTGTCAGTAATGGCTAATACCTAGCCTTGACCCCAGTCTTTCAGGGGTTGTTGTGACATGAAAAATTACATTTCCATCTCACATTTGTCCATTCAGTGAAACAGGACAAATATAAGAACCTCCTATTTGATAGAAATCAAGTGTTAATATCATTAGATTATTTTGCTTCGGTTTTTACCTTTTTGTTAATGGTGTTGGCCCTGTGGCCCACAGTGTAATGTGGCAAGATGCAGTGTTGAGGATAAGCTGTTACATGTTGAAATTATTTTGCAGTTGCCATTTCGACATTTATTTGTGACTATCGGCCGATATTTCAAGCACGCGCCATATGCCAATAGAATAGTGCGATGTCATGTTCAGACTACAGCTACAGCAAATCCCCCCGTTACTGAAAGTGGATTGGACCAGCGGCGCGAGGGGGGAGCAACGAAAAACTAGCTTGCTATCAGTCACAGCAGCCTCAGCTTGTCCCCGCTGCCAGGCATAGCTGCTGGACACATAGTGTTAGATGAAACTACTGCGTCGAGAACTTTCAATTTTTTTTTGTAGCTTTTTGGTAATACAATTTAATGAAAAGGGAATACACTTGTCTGCTTTAATAAACTGTGGAAGGAATCTGATCATCTGGAAGAGGACAATTTTCAGGTGCGAGAGCGCTTTTTATGTTTTGTGTCCATATCAAATGTGTCTATCATTCATAGCCAGTATAGTCTGTCATATTATTTTGTAGGAAAATGACATTACATTTAGCTCAGAATTCTCATTCTGACATTGGGTGCGGATTGTGGTACCCAGTTTCGGATTAATGGGATACTGCTGCTTGTCATACAGGTCGCCGAGGCGCAAATCACGCAGACATGTTACAATAGCCTACTATAGGAGATGCAACAATTTATAGGTATAATTCATTCATTTTACATCACTCATGTTACCATTTTTTTTACCTAATAAATAGCCAATGGTAAGCCGATGTAAAGTCGTGAATCGTCGATGTATTGTTGTGCATGGGGATGGATGGATTATGCGAGACATTTTCTATGCTTTTACATAACAAGAAAAGCGATGGAGAGATTGGTACAGGTCCCGTTCAATGGTTAGCCAGGCTCTTGAAATAATGTTATGAAGCAACTAGAAAGCTTCAGTTTTTAACCGAGCTTTCATCCCGGGCCATGCCTTCTTGCTCTGAATCATTCAATTGCTTTTTTATAAAAGCAAATAGCTGATTTGAAATGTGTGCATTATTTTATACACTACATGACCAAAAGTATGTTGACACCTGCTCAACGAACATCTCAGTCCAAAATCATGGGCATTAATATGGAGTTGGTCCCCCCTTTGCTGCTGTAACAGCCTCCACTCTACTGGGAAGGCTTCCCACTAGATGTTGTAATATTGCTTCAGGGACTTGCTTCCATTCAGCCACAAGAGAATTCGTGAGGTCAGGCACTGATGTTGGGCCATTTGGCCTGGCTCGCATTCGGCCTTCCAAATCATCCCAAAGGTGCTTGATGGAGTTGAGATCAGAGCTCTGTGCAGGCTACCATTTCGCGGCTGAACCATTGTTGCTCCTAGACGTTTACACTTCACAATAACAGAACTTACAGTTGACCGGAGCAGCTCTAGCAGGGGAAAAAATTGATGAACTGAATTGTTGGAAAGGTGGCATCTTATGACCGTGCCATGTTGAAAGTCACTGAGCTCTTCAGTAAGGCCATTCTACTGCCAATGTTTGTCTATGGAGATTGCATGGCAGTGTCCTCGATTTTATACACCTGTCAGCAACTGGTGTGGTTGAAATAGCCGAATCCAATGCACTATATATACAAAGGTATGTGGACACCCCTTCAAATTAGTGGATTCAGCTATTTCAGCCACACCCGTTGCATACCGGTAGTTACTTTGTATTTGATTCATTGTTGTATATTGTATTGCACTTATTTCAGAGCAGTTTCAGTTCCATAACATGTTAGATGTGTTTTATTTCATGGCTCTGCTCCAAAATCGTCTCTCTATAGAGGCCTAGAGATAGTTCTGAGTGATTAACCAACATTTAGTTTTTACTTTTTCCGTTATTAAACAACTAATTGACCGCTTTTTCTAGCCCAGCTAGCTAGCTATCCTCTCCCAGGTTTGGCACATCTTAAGTCCCTCACTGCAAATGATATTGAATAGTGTTTTATGCATAGTTTACACAATCTTCTTTATTATTCTTGGTATTAACATGCAGTTAGCTTAATATCCTTGTTTTCTGTTAGTCAAAGTTATCCAAAAAGCTAGCTAACACAGTACGATCCGATGCCCATGTCAAAACTACTGTAATGTTTAACACAGCTAGAACTTGCTCACTGAATGAACACAAAAACATGTGCAAGTGGGTTTTTGACTGAGCTATACAGATTTATTTAATTCTAGCTAACTGCTTTGTTATTGTGGATATAGTGCATTTAACAGTAGATCTGATGCCCCTGCCCATGTGAAAATCACTGTAATGTAGCATACAGCTGAATGAGCTCAAAAAAGTATGCAAGTGTATTTTTGACCGGACTATATAGGCTTGTTAACATGATTGAGTATTTTATTATTGTTCCCTCTCAAATTGGTAGTATTAGCTTTTAGTTTGTTCACTTCTTGATTAGTCTTTATCAAAAAGCCATGAGAAAAGTAGGCGCACGGACGCATTCCCATTACGTTGTTTCAATATGGCTGCGGCCACATCTATCTAAGCTGGTACTAGGCACTCAGAAATGTCTAATATTATGTTCTAAAGGTATTTCATAATGTCACGTTCAACAAGGTTACCTAGCATCGACATGTAAAACAATGTTATAGGTTGATTTGAGTGTTTCAGTTCCACTTTAAACTATCATTAACACACTCATCCCATATAGTAGCTATGAATAATGTACAGTATGTTTAGCTCAAGTTTCACAGAAAAGTCCTGCTTGCTAGCAGCCCCCTCCATCATAGAGATTTGTCTGGTTATGTACTGTATACTGTAGGCTAAATCCATTGGGACAGTCACATAGTCGATGCCTCAAGCTCAGATATGAAATATGTGACTCGATTCAGGAAACTAGGCGTATGTCGCAAGCCACGACTTCACAGCAGAGCTGTTTGAACGTAAAACATATTTTTTGATTTGGCAGAAATGCCTTCTCGAACATGTGAACTTTCATGTGCCTTAATATCAAAGTTGTATGCCATCTGTAAATACAAATTAAAATGGTTAAATTACGAGCCTAGTTGGTTTAGCCACAGAAAAAGGGGGTCAACCTTCCCGCTAGCCATGATTGGCTGAGATAATGAGTGGGCTGGACATGCCGAGAGATGAGTTTGGATTGGTCTACCATATAGCATGCGTCTGTCTATTGGAGATGGTCAGTATGTTTAGGTAATCGTGTCGAACGTGGGAAAAAAATGTATAGTGTAGTAAAACTACATAAACCTAATGTCAAGTTAACGTGTACTGTTAGCTAGCTAATGCTAGCTGGCTGGGTCGCAGCTAACGTTATGTGTATGATCTTATTCTTAGTATCTTAGACACATTTGCTTGAATAGTTATAGCCATAGAACCTGGTTGGTTAGCTCCCTGCATTCATGCAAGGTAGTAACGTAATGAGTTGTGGTTATGGTCCATTGTTTACCTAGCTAGATACATATCTTAACAATAGACTCCACTCTAATTTTGACAAAGTATTTTCATTTCAAGTTAAAGTTTACTGTTATCTAGCTAGCTAACGTCAGCTGGCTGGCTTCCTAACTAACGTTACGTCATGTGTTGGGATTCATTTTTTACCTAGCTAGCTATCTAGCTAAATTTCTTAACAAAAGACTCTCGTCTTAGTGTGCCAGAGCGCAGAATAACTGATGCCTTTTTGAAAGCTCAACACCCGTTGAATATGTCCGGTGTCAGTAAACGTCAGCAACAAAGCGTAATTAAATTGTTGCCAGCAGCACAGTTGCAGTCACCAACGCTCTGGATAACATGAAAAAAGCCTAACCAGCTCTGCAAGGGTGAGTAAAATGGTCAGAGTGGGGTGTTCTCTCATTATGTGTCAGGAAGTAGCTTGCCAATGTTAGCCAGTTAGCTTAGGTGCTTGACTGTAGTTGTGACGTCAGAGCTTTCGGAACAAAAACCACAGATAGGGCGAGTAATGTTCAGTGAGCTGTTCTCTCTCTCTCTTAGATGTCTAGAAGTAGCTGGCAAGATAGTACAGAGCGGTTGGATCAACCCAAAAAGAGATGGGTGGGGCTAAGGCTTAAGATGGTGTGAACAATGCTGAATGGGTGTAGACAAGAAGGGCTCTCCAAAAGTAGTACATTGAACGACGGTTTTCTCAAAAGTGAGTTTAATGTTAACCTGTTGGGGGTAGGGGGCAGTATTTGCACGGCCGGATAAAAACGTACCCGATTTAATCTGGTTATTACTACTGCCCAGAAACGAGAATATGCATATAATTATTGGCTTTGGATAGAAAACACCCCAAAGTTTCTAAAACTGTTTGAATGGTGTCTGTGAGTATAACAGAACTCATATGGCAGGCAAAAACCCGAGAAGATTCTGTACAGGAAGTGCCCTCTCTGACCATTCCTTGAGCTTCTTGACTCTGTTTATTGAAAACTGAGGATCTTTGCTGTAACGTGACACTTCCTACGGCTCCCATAGGCTCTCAGAAGGCGGGAAAAAGCTGAATGATGTAATTCCAGCCACTGGCTGAAAAACATTAGCGCTTTTGGTAAGTGCTCTATCAGAGGACAATGGGACGGAGGCGCGTGCACGAGTCGACCCCATGTTTTTATTTTCTCTCTCTTTGAACCTAAACACGCTTTCCCGGTCGGAATATTATCGCTTTTTTATGAGAAAAATGGCATAAAAATTGATTTTAAACAGCGGTTGACATGCTTCGAAGTACGGTAATGGAATATTTAGAATGTTTTTGTCACGAAATGCGTCGTGCGCGTCACCCTTCTTTACCATTCCGATAGTGTCTTGAACGCACGAACAAAACAGAGGATATTTGAACATAACTATGGATTATTTTGAACCAAACCAACATTTGTTATTGAAGTAGAAGTCCTGGGAGTGCATTCTGACGAAGAACAGCAAAGGTAATAACATTTTTCTTATAGTAAATCTGACTTTGGTGAGGGCTAAACTTGGTGGGTGTCTAAATAGCTAGCCCTGTGATGCCGGGCTATCTACTTAGAATATTGCAAAATGTGCTTTCACCGAAAAGCTATTTCTAAATTGGACATAGCGAGTGCATAGAGGAGTTCTGTATCTATAATTCTTAAAATAATTGTTATGTTTTTTGTGAACGTTTATCGTGAGTAATTTAGTAAATTCACCGGAAGTATGCTAGTTCTGAACATCACATGCTAATGTAAAAAGCAGTTTTTTTTATATAAATATGAACTTGATTGACCAAAACATGCATGTATTGTATAACATAATGTCCTAGGGTTGTCATCTGATGAAGATCATCAAAGGTTAGTGCTGCATTTATCTGTGGTTTGGGTTTATGTGACATTATATGCTAGCTTGAAAAATGGGTGTCTGATTATTTCTGGCTGGGTACTCTGCTGACATAATCTAATGTTTTGCTTTCGTTGTAAAGCCTTTTTGAAATCGGACAGTGTGGTTAGATTAACGAGAGTCTTGTCTTTAAAATGGTGTAAAATAGTCATATGTTTGAGAAATTGAAGTAATAGCATTTCTAAGGTATTTGAATAACGCGCCACGGGATTCCACTGGCTGTTACGTAGGTGGGACGAAATCGTCCCACTGGCCCTAGAGAAGTTCATCAACTTTCAAAGCAGAATTTGCACCGGAGAAGAAGGCAGACGTTTTACGTGTCCCCAACCAATTGTGTTTTTTTGTTTGTTTATTTGCGTTGTTTGTAACAATTTTTTTAACTTATTTTGTACATAATGTTGCCGCTACTGTCTCTTATGACCGAAAATAACTTCTGGACATCAGGACTGCGATTACTCACCACGGACTGGCAGAATCCTTTTTTTCCCTTTAACAAGTCTGACGAATTCGTAGGCGATCGAATAAACCCCCACTTCCTTCTATTCTGCTAGCAAACGTGCAATCTTTGGAGAAGAAAATCGATGACCTACCAATGGGACATTCAAAACTGTAATATCTTATGCTTCACGGAGTCGTGGCTGAACGACGACACTGGTTTTACTCAGTACCGGCAGGATAGAACAGGGGCATCTGGTAAGACAAAGGGCGGTGGACTATGTATTTTTGTAAATGACAGCTGGTGCACGATATCTAAGGAAGTCTCGAGCTATTGCTCGTCTGAGGTAGAGTATCTCATGATATCTACCTAGAGAGTTTTCATCTGTATTTTTCATAGCTGTTTACACAGACTGAGGCTGGCACTAAGACCAGATTGAATGAGCTGTATTCCGCCATAAGCAAACAAGAAAACGCTCATCCAGAGGCGGCGCTCCTAGTAGCTGGGGACTTTAATGCAGGGAAACTTAAATCCGTTTTACCACAGACTGGAATATGTTCCGTGATTCCTCCGATGGCATTGAGGAGTACACCACATTAGTCATTGGCTTCATCAATAAGTGCATCAATGACGTCGCCCCCACAGTGACCATACGTACATACCCCAACCAGAAGCCATGGATTACGAGCCTAGTTGGTTTAGCCACAGAAAAAGGGGGTGAACCTCCGATGAACCATCAAACAGGCAAAGCATCAATACAGGACTAAGATCGAATCGTACTACACCGGCTCTGACGCTCGTCGGATGTGGCAGGGCTTGCAAACCATTACAGACTACAAATGGAAGCACAGCCGAGAGCTGCCCAGTGACACGAGCCTACCAGACGAGGTAAACGACTTCTATGCTCGCTTCGAGGCAAATAACACTGAAACATGCATGAGAGCACCAGCTGTTCTGGAAGACTGTGTGAACACGCTTTCCGCAGCCGATGTGAGTAAGACCTTAATACAGGTCAACATTCACAAGGCCGCAGGGCCAGACAGATTACCAGGACGTGTACTGTGAGCATGCGCTGACCAACTGGCAAGTGTCTTCACTGACATTTTCAACCTCTCCCTGTCTGAGTCTGTAATACCAACATGTTTTAAGCAGACCACCACAGTGCCTGTGCCCAAAAACACTAAGGTAACCTGCCTGAATGACTTCTGACCCGAAGCACACACATCTGTAGCCATGGCTCGTATCAACAACATTATCCCAGAAACCCTAGACCCACTCCAATTTGCATACCACTCCAACAGATCCACAGATGATGCAATCTCTATTGCACTCCACACTGCCCTTTCCCACCTGGACAAAAGGAACACCTATGTGAGAATGCTATTCATTGACTATAGCTCAGCGTTCAACACCATAGTGCCCTCAAAGCTCATTACTAAGCTAAGGACCCTGGGAATAAACACCACCCTCTGCAAATGGATTCTGGACTTCCTGACGGGCCACCCCCAGGTGGTAAGGGTAGGTAACAACACATCCGCCACACTGATCCTCAACACTGCGGCCCCACAAGGGTGCGTGCTCAGCCCCCTCCTGTACTCCTTGTTCACTCATGACTGCGTGGCCAAGCACACCTCCAACTCAATCATCAAGTTTGCAGACAACACAACAGTAGTAGGCATGATTACCAACAACAACGAGACAGCCTACAGGGAGGAGGTGAGTGCTCTGAGTGTGGTGCCAGGAAAATATCCTCTCACTCAATGTCAACAAAACAAAGGAGATGATCGTGGACTTCAGGAAACAGCAGAGGGAGCACCCCCAGATGCACAATTGAGAGCATCCTGTCGGGCTGTATCACTGCCTGGTATGGCAACTGCACCACCCATAACCGCAGGGCTCTCCAGAGGGTGGTGCGGTCTGCACAACACATCACCGGGGGAAAACTACCTGCATTCCAAGACGCCTACAACAGCTGATGTCACAGGAAGGCCAAAAAGATCATCAAGGACAACAACTGTATCTTAGTCTATGCTGCTCTGACATTGCTCATGCATAAATTTTGTAAATTGAAAAATTATGTGACTAAACCATAGACATTAAAACAAGCAGATAGTGATAGCGCTGACGTCATCCGTGTATTCCTATGGAATACTCCCAATTTGAAGTGCGCCGTATTGCTGAATAGGGCTGAATGTTCCCAAAAACATCATTAGGATCATGGTAAAAGTGTCCATAACTAGCAAAGGACATGGTCGATGTAGTGGTTTTCATTCTGCCCGAGAGAGTCAACCTGAATGTCAATGGCATTAGGGCGCAAGCCTCCTCGTAGCCTGCCGGCCCGTGATTGGTCTGTGTCAGCATGTGGTCCAATGTGACGACAAATGTAGTAATCAGAATGGATCACAAGTTCATTAAATATCTTGATTTGTTGCAAACCTTAAAATAATGAATGCATAAGAGCCATCATATTCATGCAAAAAGTCCTAATAATGGAATAAAAGCATGATGATTTAGAATTTTGTAAAGTTAGTGTGGGAGAGGTGAAAAATTATTGCTGTCCATCAATAATGAGAAACCACCTGGTATTGACAAACTAGATGGAAAGCTATTAGGGACGGTAGCAGGCTATATTAACACCCCTATTTGCCACATCTTTAATCTGAGCCTGGAGAAAAGTGTATGTCCACAGACCTGGAGGGAAGGTAATGTCATTGCACACCCAAAAATGGTAAAGCTACCTTTGCTGTCTCTAACTGCCGATCAATAAGCTTGCTGCCAGTTCTTAGCAAACTTATGGAAAAGATTGTGTTTGACCAGATACAATGCTATTTCTCTGTGAACAATTCAACAACTGACATTCAGCACGCTTATAGGGAAGAACACTCAATATGTCCTGTGCTGTCATAAATGACTAATCCTTGGCTGAAATAAATTGATAAGAAGATTGCGGGAGATGTATTGTTATATTTCACTGCAGCCTTCGATGTTATTGACAATAATTTGTTATAGAAAAATGTATGTGTTATAGCTTTACATCATCTCATATCATGGATAGAGAGCTATCTATCACCAGGGGTTTCATTAATGAAAGCTTCTCTAATGTAAAACATGTAAAGTGTGGTATTCCACAATGGAGCTGGATGGGCCATTTACTGTTTTCTATATTTACTAATGATCTACCGTTAGCATTAAACAAAGCCTGTGTGTCTATGTACGCAGATGATTCAACACTATACATGTCAGCACCCACAGTGGGTTAAGTGAATGCTCCCACCACTGTCTCTCCAAAGTATCTTTGACCGGTGTTTTGGCTTACTGCCCCGCATACTGCTTGTATCCACAGCAGTAATTTGCGAGTTGATAATCTCCTGCTTGTTTAGTAAAGTGCAGCCAGGATCCATACAGTGAGCAAGTTCTCCTGTTTCACTCTGTTTATCGTACTGGTGCATGTGTGATCAAGTGTGTGTTGCTTGTGTGTGTTTGCCATTTCACTGGCAGAGCTTGTTTTCGGGAGACGGGTGTGGGTTGTGTTTGCGAACTAATTTTAGCTTACAACAAGCTTGTAGCATGGCTAATACTACACAGAAAAACACTGTAAAGCTCAATGTGGAAGAGAAATACGTATCAAGCACTACACTCCATGAACTATTGGATCAATAATAGATCTGCAGGAAAATTACTTGAAGTCCTTCCTGCAACTCTGTATGGATTCTACCAACAAAACAGTTGGTGATCTGTTTAAGGATGTAATGGAATTTACACAGTTTGGAATTTACGCAGGTGGAGGGGGAGGAGCTAAAGGGCGTGAATGTCATGAGCCAGACCGCACTCAAAACCATGTCTGAGGATTTTGCAATTTTACAAACAACAAAAGGAGACCACCTCGAGGTGAAAAATAGAATTGACTGAAACTTGTCATGACACAGAGGTCAAGGCCAAGAAACTCCTGGCAGATCAACTCAAACTGGACCCTAAACTCATTGAGATGGAGAGGGAGTGCATAGGAATGGTACTTTCTTCCCAGATGGACGGCAAAGATCTATTGTGGTGAAACTGCTCAGGTTTAAAGACGAGGAGGAGATTCTCTGGAGAGCCAAGTTAATTTTTATTTTTTTCTCATTTCACCTATATTTAACCAGGTAGGCCAGTTGAGAATAAGTTCTCATTTACATTTGCGACCTGTCCAAGATAAAGCAGTGCGACAAAAACAACACAGAGTTACACATGGGTTAAACAAATGTACAGTCAATAACACAATAAAAAAATCTGTTTACAGTGTGTGTAAATGAAGTAAGGAGGTAGGGAAATAAACAGGCCAATAGTGGTGAAGTAATTACAATTTAGCAATTTACACTGGAGTGATATATGTGCAGATGAGGATGTGCAGGTAGAAATACTGGTGTGCGAAAGAGCAGAAAAACAATTATGGGGATGAGGTAGGTAGTTGGTTGGATGGGCTGTGTACAGCTGCAGCGATCGGTAAGCTGCCCTGACAGCTGACGCTTAAAGTTAGTGAGGGAGATCTAAGTCTCCAACTTCAGGGATTTTTGCAATTCGTTCTTCTCATTGGCAGCAGAGATCTGAAAGGAAAGGCGGCCAAACAAGGTGTTGGCTTTGGGGAGGACCAGTGAAATATACCTGCTGGAGCGCATGCTATGGGTGGGTGTTGCTATGGTGAACAGTGAGCTGAGATAAGGCAGAGCTTTACCTAGCAAAGACTTATAGATGACCTGGACTCAGTGGGTTTGGTGACGAATATGTAGCGAGGACCAGCCAACGAGAGCATACAGGTCGCAGTGGTGTGTAGTATATGGGGCTTTGGTGACAAAACGGATGTCACTGTGATAGAATGCATCCAATTTGCTGAGTAGAGTGTTGGAGGCTATTTTGTAAATGACATCGCCGAAGTCATAGATCGGTAGGATAGTCAGTTTTATGAGGGTATGTTTGGCAGCATGAGTGAAGGAGGCTTTGTTGCAAAATAGGAAGCTGATTCTAGATTTCATTTTGGATTGGAGTTGCTTATTGTGAGTCTGGAAGGAGAGTTTCCAGTCTAGCCACACACCTAGGTATTTATAGTTGTCCACATATTCAGAACCATCCAGAGTAGTAATGCTAGTCGGGCGTGCAGGTGCGGGCAGCAATCGGTTGAAGAGCATGCATTTCGTTTTACTAGCATTTAAGAGCAGTTGGAGGCCACGGAAGAAGTGTTGTATGGCGTTGAAGCTCGTTTGGAGGTTTGTTAACCTCTTACATCTAGATGTGCCGCTAGCGGAACGCCTCGCCAATATCCAATGATAGAGCATGGCACGAATTACAAACTCCTCAAAAATCCCAAAACGTCAATTTTTCAAACATATAGTAGTGAACTTGTAGTGAATTCAAGGTTTTTAAACCTCTATGGGCAAGGCGGGACGAATTCGTCCCACCTACGTAACAGCCACCTGAATTCAGTGGCGCGATTTTTGAATCGTTTGAAATACTATTACTTCAATTTCTCAAACATATGACTATTTTACAGCTATTTACAGACAAGACTCTCGTTAATCTAACCACATTGACCGATTTCAAAAAGGCTTTACAGTGAAAGCAAAACATTAGATTATGTCAGGAGAGTACCCTGCCAAAAATAATCACACAGCCATTTTCAAAACAAGCATATATGTCCCAAAAACCCAAACCACAGCTAAATGCAGCACTAACCTTTGATGATCTTCATCAGATGACACTCTTAGGACATTATGTTATACAATACATGCATGTTTTGTTCAATCAAGTTCATATTTATATCAAAAACCAGCTTTTTACATTAGCATGTGACGTTCAGAACTAGCATACCCACCGAAAACTTCCGGTGAATTTACTAAATTACTCACGATAAACGTTCACAAAAAACAACAATTATTTTAAGAATTATAGATACAGAACTCCTTTATGCAACCGCGGTGTCCGATTTTAAAATAGCTTTTCGGTGAAAGCACATTTTGCAATATTCTGAGTAGATAGCCCGGCCATCATGGCTAGCTATTTTGACACCCACCAAGTTTGGCACTCACCAAACTCAGATTTACTATAAGAAAAATTGGATTACCTTTGCTGTTCTTCGTCAGAATGCACTCCCAGGACTTCTACTTCAACACCCAATGTTGTTTTGGTTCCAAATAATCCATAGTTATATCCAAATAGCTCAGTTTTGTTCTTGCGTTCAAGACACTATACGAAGGGTGACGCGCCGGCACGTATCGTGACAAAAAAATTCAAAATATTCCATTACCGTACTTCGAAGCATGTCAAACACTGTTTAAAATCAATTTTTATGCGATTTTTCTCGTAAAAAAGCGATAATATTCCGACCGGGAGACCTTGTTTTCGTTCAAACACTGAAAATAGAAAATGGAGTCTTCACATGCACGCGCGCAGCCGTGTCATTGTTCTCAGAACGATCACTTTCCAAAAGCCCTACTGTTTTTCGCCCAGGGAGTCATCATTCCCCGTTCTGGCGTCTTCTGAGAGCCTATGGGAACCTTAGAAAATGTCATGTTACAGCAGAGATCCTCTGTTTTCGATAAAGAGGCTATAGAAGGCCAAGAAATGGTCAGAGAGGGCACTTCCTGTATGGAATCTTCTCAGGTTTTGGCCTGCCATATGAGTTCTGTCATACTCTGTCATACAGACACCATTCAAACAGTTTTAGAAACTTTAGGGTGTTTTCTATCCAAATCAAACAATTATATGCATATTCTAGTTTCTGGGCAGGAGTAATAACCAGATTAAATCGGGTACGTTTTTTATCCGGCCGTGAAAATACTGCCCCTATCCTAAACAGGTTAACAGTGTCCAAAAGAAGGGCCAGATGTATACAGAAAGGTGTCATCTGCGTAGAGGTGGATCAAAAGAATCACTTGCAGCAAGAGCGACATCATTGATATATACGGAGCAAAGAGTCGGCCCGAGAATTGAACCCTGTGGTACCCTCATAGAGACTGCCAGAGGTCCGGACAACAGGCCCTCCGATTTGACACACTGAACTCTATCTGAGAAGTAGTTAGAGAACCAGGCGAGGCTGTCATTAGAGAAACCAAGGCTGTTGAGTCTGCCGATAAGAATACGATGATTGCCATAGTCGAAAGCCTTGGCCAGGTTGATGAAGACGGCTGCACAGTACTGTCTTTTATCGATGGCGGTTATGATATCATTTAGGACCTTGAGCGTGGCTGAGGTGCACCCATGGCCAGCTCATAAACCCGATTGCATAGTGGAGAAGGTACGGTGGGATTCGAAATGGTCGGTGATCTGTTTGTTCACTTGGCTTTTGAAGACTTTAGAAAGGCAGGGCAGGATGGATATTGGTCTGTAACAGTTTGGGTCTAGTTTTTCTCCCCCTTTGAAGAGGGGAATGACCGTGGCAACTTTCCAATCTTTAAGAATCTCAGACGATACGAAAGAGAGGTTGAACTGACTAGTAATAGGGGTTGCACCAATGGCAGTGGATAATTTTAGGAAGAAAGGGTCCAGATTGTCTAACCCAGCTGATTTGTAGGGATCCAGATTTTGCAGCTCTTTCAGAACATCAGCTGTTTGGATTTGGGTTAAGGAGAAGCGGGGGGGCTTGTGCCAGATGCTACGGGGGGTGCAGGACTGTTTGGCGAGGTTGGGTTAGCCAGGTGGAAAGCATGGCCAGCCATAGAGAAATGCTTATTGTAATTCTCGATTATCGTGGATTTTGTCAGTGGTGACAGTGTTTCCTAGTCTCAGTGCAGTGGACAACTGGGAGAAGGTCCTCCCAAAACTTTTTGAAATTCTGTTTGAAAAAGCTAGCCTTTGTTTTCCTAACTGAATGTGTGTATTGGTTCCTGACTTCCCTGAAAAGTTGCATATCGTGGGGACTATCTTTTGCTAGTGCAGTCCGCCACAAGGTGTTTTTGTGCTGGTCAAGGGCAGTCAAATCTGGAGTGAACCAAGGGCTATATCTGTTCTTAGTTCTACATTTCTTTGAAAGGGAAATGCTAATATACAGTTGAAGTCGGAAGCTTACATACACCTTAGCCAAATTTCTTTCTTTCATCACATTCCCAGTGGGTCAGAAGTTTACTTACATTCAATTACTATTTGGTAGCATTGCCTTTAAATTGTTTAACTTGGGTCAAACGTTTCGGGTAGCCTTCCACAAGCTTCCCACAATAAGTTGGGTGAATTTTGGCCCATTCCTCCTGACAGAGCTGGTGTAACTGAGTCAGGTTTGTAGGCCTCCTTGCTCGCACACGCTTTTTCAGTTCTGCCGACAGATTTTCTATAGGATTGAGATCAGGGCTTTGTGATGGCCACTCCAATACCTTGACTTTGTTGTCCTTACGCCATTTTGCCACAACTTTGGAAGTATGCTTGGGGTCATTGTCCATTTGGAAGACCCATTTGCGACCAAGCTTTAACTTCCTGACTGATGTCTTGAGATGTTGCTTCAATATATCCACATAATTTTCCCTCCTCATGATGCCATCTATTTTGTGAAGTGCACCAGTCCTTCCTGTAGAAAAACACCCCCACAACATGATGCTGCCACCCCCGTGCTTCACGGTTGGGATGGTGTTCTTCGGCTTGCAAGCCTCCCCCTTTTTCCTCAAAACATAACAGTGGTCATTATGGCCAAACAGTCCTATTTTTGTTTCATCAGACCAGAGGACATTTCTCCAAAGAGTACGATCTTTGTCTCCATGTGCAGTTGCAAACCGTAGTCTGGCTTTTTTATGGCGGTTTTGGAGCAGTGGCTTCTTCCTTGCTGAGCGGCCTTTCAGGTTATGTCGATATAGGACTCGTTTTACTGTGGATATAGATATTTTTGTACCTGTTTCCTCCAGCATCTTCACAAGGTTGTTTGCTGTTGTTCTGGGATTGATTTGCACTTTTTGCACCAAAGTACATTCATCTCTAGGAGACAGAACGCATCTCCTTCCTGAGCGGTACGCTGTCTGCGTGGTCCCATGGTGTTTATACTTGCGTACTATTGTTTGTACAGATGAACGTGGTACCTTCAGTCATTTGAAACTTGCTCCCAAGGATGATCCAGACTTGTGGAGGTCTACAATTTGTTTTCTGAGGTCTTGGCTGATTTTTTTTAATTTTCCCATGATGTCAAGCAAAGAGGCACTGAGTTTAAAGGTAGGCCTTGATATACATCCACGGGTACACCTCCAATTGACTCAAATGATGTCAATTAGCCTATCAGAAGCTTCTAAAGCCGTGACATAATTTTCTGGAATTTTCCAAGCTGTTTAAAGGCACAGTCAACTTAGTGTATGTAAACTTCTGACCCACTGGAATTGTGATACAGTGAATTATAAGTGAAATAATCTGTCTGTAAACAATTGTTGGAAAAATGTCTTGTGTCATGCACAAAGTAGATGTCCTAACCGACTTGCCAAAACTATAGTTTGTTAACAAGAAACTTGTGGATTGGTTGAAAAACAAGTTTTAATTACTCCAACCTAAGTGTATGTAAACTTCCGACTTCAACTGTATTTTAGTGCTAAGCACTAACTAGCCTGCCAACAGTAAAGCATCCTGAGACCATTCATGTGTGGGGTTGCTTCTCAGCCAAGGGAGTGGGCTCACTCACAATTTTGCCTAAGAACACAGCCATGAATAAAGAATGGTTCCAACACATCCTCCGAGAGCAACTTCTCTCAACCATCCAGGAACAGTTTGGTGACGAACAATGCCTTTTCCAGCATGATGGAGCACCTTGCCATTAGGCAAAAGTGATTACTAAGTGGCTCGGGGAACAAAACATCAATATTTTGGGTCCATGGCCAGGAAACTCCCAAGACTTTAATCCCATTGAGAACTTGTGGTCAATCCTCAAGAGGCGGGTGGACAAACAAAAACCCACAAATTCTGACAAACTCCAAGCATTGATTATGCAAGAATGGGCTGCCATCAGTCAGGATGTGGCCCAGAAGTTAATTGACAGCATGCCAGGGCGGATTGCAGAGGTCTTGAAAAAGAAGGGTCAACACTGCAAATATTGACTCTTTGCATCAACTTCATGTAATTGTCAATAAAAGCCTTTGACACTTATGAAATGCTTGTAATTATACTTCAGTATTCCATAGTAACATCTGACAAAAATATCTAGACACTGAAGCAGCAAACTTCGTGGAAATTAATATTTGTGTCATTCTTAAAACTTTTGGCCACGACTGTACTGTATATCAATGCAATATATCATGGCGGACTACACTATTAATGGATTGGATGGGTTGAATTATTACAATCAGGTAGGCCAAGTTAACTTTTTACATAATTGCATTACACAATTTGCAATTCCACATGTGGAAACTTTGCTCCTGCAACATGTCAACACCACCTTTTACATGTGAGTAGAATAACACTATTTAACCCCTATAAATTAACTTGCAATTAATTCCACATGTAAAACTGCTAATTTGTTTTTCATATGTGAATGTTTTTCACGTGAACTTTTTATTCCACATGTGAAGGTGAGATTTTAAAATGTGGAGTTTTCTTATATGTAAAACTGAAACGGGGATTTTCATATGTGAAGTGATCTTGCATTTCCACATGTGAAAGTGTAATTTTTACAAGTGGAGTTTTCTAACATGGTAAACCGCAAATGTGTGATTTGTTTTTCACGTGAGGTGAAAACATGCACGTGTACTCTACCTACAGTGCTTTCAGAAAGTATTCACACCCCTTGACTCTTTCCGCATTTTATTGTGTTACTGCCTGAATTTAAAATGGATTAAATTGAGTTGTTTTATTTGTATTTATTATGGATCCCCATTAGCTGCTGCTAAGGTGTCCAGCAAAATTAAGGCAGTTTATACAATTTTAAAAACATTCCAATACATTCACAGATTTCACAACACATTGTTTGCCCTCAGGCCCCTACTCCACCACTACCACATATCTACATGTTGGGTCACTGACCTACACACAATACCCCATAATGTCAAAGTGGAATTATGTTTTGAATTTCTTTCTTCTAATTATTAAACATTTAAAGCTGAAGTGTCTTGATACAATAAGTATTCAACCCCTTTCTTATGGCAAGCCTAAATAAGTTGAGGAGTAAAAATGTGCTTACCAAGTCACATAATAATAGTGTTTAACATGATTTTTGAATGATTGCCTCCTCTGTACCCCACACATACGATTATCTGTAGAGTCTCTCAGTCAAGCAGTGACTTTCAAACACAGATTCAGCCACAAAGACCAGGGAGGTTTTCCAATGCCTCAAAAAATAAGGGCACCTATTGGTAGATGGGTAAAAAAAAAGCGGACATTGAATATCCCTTTAAACATGGTGAAGTGATTAATTACACTTTGGATGGTGTCTCAATACACCCAGTTGTTACAAAGATACAGGCGTCCTTCCTAACTCAGTTGCCTGAGAGGAAGGAACCCACTCAGGGATTTCACAATGAGTCCAATGGTGACTTTGAAACAGTTAGAGTTTAATGGCTATGATGGGAGAAAACTGAGCATGGCTCAATAACATTGTAGTTACTCCACAATACTAACCTGTAAATGACAGAGTGAAACGAAGGAAGCATATTCCAAAACATACATCCTGTTTGCACTAAGGCACTAAAGTTAAACTGCCAAAAATCTAGCAAAGAACTGAACTTGGGAGTTTTTTAAGATAAAAAGAAACAGAATACAGCTAAGCACAGGAAAAGTCCTAGAAGAAAACCTGGTTCAGTCTGCTTTCCAACAGACACTGCGAGACAAATTCACCTTTCAGCAGGACAATAACCTAAAGCACAACGCAAAATATACACTGGAGTTGGTAACCAAGATACCATTGAATGTTCCAGAGTGGCCTAGTTACATAAATATTTTGTAAAGGTTTTTTACCCCTTTTTTCTCCCCAATTTTGTGTTATCCAATTGGTAGTTACAGTCTTGTCCCATCGCTGCAACTCCCGTATGGACTCGGGAGAGGCGAAGGTCAAGAGCCTTGTGTCCTCCGAAACACGACCCAGCCAAGCCGCACTGCTTCTTGACACAACGCCCGCTTAAGCCGGAAGCCAGCCTCACCAATGTGTCGGAGGAAACATCGTACACCTGGCGACCGTGTCAGCGTGCATGTGCCCGGCCCGCCACAGGAGTCGCTAGAGTGCGATGGGACAAGGACATCCCGGCCAGCCAAACCCTCCCCTAACCTGGACGACGCTGGGCCAATTGTGCTCCGCCCCATGGGTCTCTGGTCGCGGCCGGCTGTGACAGAGCCTGGACTCAAACCAGGATCTCTAGTGGAACAGCTAGCACTGCGATGCGGTGCCTTAGACCACTGCGCTACTCGGGAGGACCTGGCCTAGTTACAGTTTTGACTTAAATTGGCTTGAAAATCCATGGCAATACTTGAAAATGATCAACAAATATCTTTACAGAGCTTGAAGAATTTAAAAAATAATAATGTGCAATCCAGGTGTGCAAAGCTTTTGGAGATTTACCCAGAAAGAAGCGAGTTTTCACTTAGTCATTATGGGGTATTGTGTGTAAATGGTTGACCCCAAAAAAGTATTTCCTCCATTTTGAATTCAGGCTGTAACACAATAAAAATGTGGAATAAGTGAAGTGGGTATGAATACTTTCTGAAGACTGTAGGTGTGTGCGTGTTGGTGTGTGTGCATGCGTGTGTGCGCACGATTGTCACATTTAAGTATGTTCTCTGTTCTTATTGAGTTTGTCTATCGTTCTGCTGTTACTCAAGAGCCCTACGTCGTTGTGGCTTCATGGAAGCCAGACTAATGCCTTATCTATGAGTGCAGCTGGTTTGCATATGGAGCACATGTGTGCCATCAGAATGAAAGGAGGCCAGGCCAAGGTGATGTGAACACTTTTGCTGGCTGACGGAGCCAATCCGGAGAGCGTTGCCACGGCGACGAGAACAGGCCAACTGGGTGTAGGCTGATCTTGCTTTGCTGAGATAACACACCAACACACACAGATACAGAGCTCTCTGTACCTTGTCAATACCAGTGGGTGTCGCAACTCAGGATTTCCTTGGTACAGATACTTTCCGAGACAAGCCAGAATCATGGATACCAATTCTCTCATTTGTACCCCAGCCTGGATAGAGCATAAAATGTGTTTATCCCCATTTTCTTCCATGAGTTGCATCTACCAGTGCAATAAGACAACTTAATGGTTTGTCTGAATGATAATATCACCTCAAATATGCTTGCAACAAAAAGGTCTGGATACTGTATCTTGTTGGGTTGTTTATGACATGATTTTGATAACCCCGTTACCCTTGCAGTAATGCGTAAGACCAGATCAGTTGCCAGTGTAAATGTAGATGGGCTGTGGGAGCTCTGTTTTTCCACTGTCAGGCTTTGCACCCGTGTCATCAGTGGTTTATGTTTCCATCTCCGAGCCCCCCAAAAAAGCCCAAAAGTCTAGGGCCGTGGACATACCCTGACATGGGGCCAGACTGAGGGGAGTGGGACTTTTCAGCCCAGTGGTCCTAGCTAGAAGGACTCTTAACACACATTTTAAACAAACAGACTAAATGTAATCTTAACATACAACTGATTCACTTGCCTTTTGCAAATTTCAATTATAACAATCAAGTGGGACATAAATGTAGGTCATTCACTTGGATTATAAATGCTGACGCATTGTATGAGATTAAGTAAAAACCACTAGAAAATATCTTACTGATGCAATTGACCTAGATATGAAAGAATACAGAACAAGCCTACACCACAAACAGAGACTAGCCTCTGATGTGTTGTGAGTGATGAGATTTTTCTCATAGTCAGAGACTATTAGCCCCTACAACAGCATGCAATTTTGTTCTTAGCGAGCTCTAGGCCTATATCAACTCGGTGGATTACACTTGCGAGGTCATAATCTTTCCTTTTTCGTTTTTGATTAGATGATTTCCCTCTTCCAGTGCAGATATTGCAGCAGTGTTCTTTTCTCTGCTGCTGCTGCTCAGTCAAGTGCACCAAGCTTTTATGACTAGACTGGAGAAAGCCACCATTATTGTCCTTATGACCCAAATTAACTGCCTCAGATCTAGTCAACATCAAACATGCTTCATGTGACAAAGAAATGAGGCCGATCATTCTACTGGCAGGCATGCTCGTCATTCAGCCTCAAGTTGGAGATGTATCTGAAATCAGGACTTAGAAAACCATGTCAGGTTTGGATGATGATGTGTGATTTGTTGGTTTCCCATTCCCTCTTTATCGTTTCTATGTAATGGAATCTCTCATTCTTTATTGAGCAAAGATTCCTGTGGTCTTCACTTGAAGTATCCCCAACTTTTCTCAGTTCTCACCCCTTTGTCGGACAGTTGTGTGCGTTGAGTGATAGTAATTACCCTCACTGACAGGCACCACCCCCTAAAACAATCACAGAAAAGAGACGCCCCCATAAAAGTCAACCCATTGGCCCTTTACACTTGAAACTGGCCCTGTTTAGTGTTTGTGCTGAATAGAGCAGTCAGCAGAAAAAAACTGAACACAAGCTATTGACAATTGACTTGGAGGGAAAACACCAGGCTCATACCCCCCACCTGGCCGTCAATAAATCTATGTAATGTGCAGCTCTGGAGAAAACACAATGGGCAGCTCAGTGCAGGCCCAATTTAATCCCTGAGCACTGTGTTTGGAGGCTTGTGTTGAAAAGAGAGACCCGGGTTGGAGGGCGTCACAAACCACCAGGCCCTTGCCAGGCCTTGTCAGGCCCTGACATTTGCCTCAAAAAGGGGGAAAGACATACGACTCAAGTGGGCCAGCTCCGCTGCATTCATCCATCCTCTGAGTCCCACAGAGAGGGGTGGTCCTTTCTCTGCTGGGGGTCCCGCATGGTCTTGCCTGTCCCTTTCTCCCAGCTCTCTGCCATCACCATGTTGCCATCATCAAAGAGCTTTAGCAGAGTGGACGTGAAATGGATCAAATGCTGCTTTGAGGAAGTTGTTTATACCTCATGGATTAGCTTTTGTCATGTCCTGACCATAGTAAGATGTTATTTTCTATGGTAGAGTAGGTCAGGGCGTGACAGAGGGTGTTTTGTGTTTTCTATTTCTATGTTCTTAGGTTCTAGTTTTTGTATTTCTATGTTGGTTTGTTTGGGTTGATCTCCAATTGGAGGCAGCTGGTCCTCGTTGTCTCTAATTGTAGATCATACTTAAGTAGGGGTTTTTCTTCCTGGGTTTTGTGGGTGATTATTTTTGAGTAGTGTTTGTTTCTCCTCTGCGTCACGGTTTATTGTTTTGTTAATTCAGTTTATTTATGTATTGCAAAGTTTCACAGATTAAATAAAATGTGGAACTACACGCACGCTGCACTTTGGTCCTCTCCTTTCGACAGCCGTGACAGCTTCTGTTAGTTGAAGGGAATGTAATAGTGGTGAAAAGGTTCACAAAACTCACAGTTCGGTACGATACGGTACAGTGTTGTCACGGTTCGGTACGGTTTCGATACATCGACCAAAATAAATGCCTGAGAAATATGTAATTTGTATTTAGATTTTCCATTTATTATAATAGTAAACATGGGTAGCTTGAATTCCCAGGAGCATATGGAAACAAAGGGACAACAAAAAACAGCAATGCCTGCCTTATAACATGAAATAAAATAATCATTTAAAACAGAACTTCAACAAGAGTGCATAGTCCAGCAGCATATATCAAAATTAAGTCACATAGCAGTGTCAAACAAAATAGGACCACTTGAGACTGGTTACTTAGAAAAAATATATATCAGATTTTCAAGTTTTTCTTTAAGATTAGTCTATCCACATTATCTGCAGTGAGCACAGATCGGCTTGCTGTGACAATGTAAGCCGCTGTGGAGAATACCCTCTCGCTAGGGACAGGTCCCAGGCACAGCCAGGTAGCGCCTTGCTAACATGGCAACATGAAGGTATATTAACTCTTTGGTCTTCCACCATGTACAGTGGGGGAAAAAAGTATTTGATCCCCTGCTGATTTTGTACATTTGCCCACTGACAAAGAAATGATCAGTCTATAATTTTAATAGTAGGTTCATTTGAACAGTGAGAGACAGAAAAACAACAAAAAAATCCAGAAAAACGCATGTCAAAAATGTTATAAAATGATTTGCATTTTAATGAGGGAAATAAGTATTTGACCCCTCTGCAAAACATGACTTAGTACTTGGTGGCAAAACCCTTATTGGCAATCACAGAGGTCAGACGTTTCTTGGAGTTGGCCACCAGGTTTGCACACATCTCAGGAGGGATTTTGTCCCACTCCTCTTTGCAGATCTTCTCCAAGTGGAGTTGCAATGATTAATATTATAGACTGATCCTTTCTTTGTCAGTGGGCAAACGTACAAAATCAGCAGGGGATCAAATACTTTCCCCCCCCACTGTAAGTGGATCAGCATCCAGGGGAATACAGTCCACTTCCCTGTATGAGGTCACCTCCTCTTCTATGACCTTGACCTTTTGACTTGGTTCCCAGCTCCTGGGTCTTGAACAACTCCCCAAAAAGCTCAGCCATGGCCGACTTCTTTTCTGGAGGAGAACCGCTGTCTGCCGTCTCTGGAGAGGGGTTGGCTCCTGTGGTAACTGTGGCTTGAACCTGCAGAATTAAATTAGTAATTTTCATTTTCTTTAAAAATATGATTTGTTGTTTGAAATATATATCAGACACTATTATGACAATTACAGTTATTACTTTATAATTAATTGTTATCACTTATTAATAAAATAATAAATGTCACATTAACAAAATAAATACTATACTTGTCACGACTCCCGCCGAAGTCGGCCCCTCTCCTTGTTCGGGCGGCGTTCGGCGGTCGACGTCACCGGCTTACTAGTTGCCATGTTTCACTGTTTGTTTGGTTTTATCTTTATTGTGTACACCTGTTTTTGATTTTCCCTAATTATGTTCATTATTTAAACCTCTGCATTTCCTGTTTGTCTTGTCGGTGATTGTTTCCTGTTTTGTGTGGTTGGAGGTGTTTCTCCGCACTATGTATTTTCCTATGAGAAGATTTATTGATTTTTCAAGTAAACACGTTTGTTTACATTGATCCCTGTGTCCTGCGCCTGACTCCTCTACTTCTAAAAAAGAAAACCATTACAGAATCACCGACCACTATGGAGTCAGCAGGAGCAGCCAGCCCTCCGATTCATATAGAGGAGCGCGTTCAGCAGCAAGCGAGCATGATCCAGAGTCTCATGACTGCCATGGATTGCGTGCTGCAGACCATGGAGAGAGTGGAGAGAAAAAGATGTCCCGCCAACCCAGCCACACCACCACCAGTCGCACCACCACCAGTTGCACCTTCTGATAAACACATTTCTACCCATCCTCCGTCTGTATCCAGTGGGATTCGGCTCTTGCTCCCAGGAGCGTATGATGGAACAGCTGCCGGGTGCCAGGGGTTCCTACTCCAGCTGGAGCTCTACCTGGCGGCTGTCCAGCCGGCACCCTCGGGAAGCGAGAGAGTGAGCGCTCTCATCTCCTGTCTGACTGGTAAAGCCCTGGAGTGGGCCACCGCCAACTGGGAAGAGAAAGGCCCGACTCTGGAGGACTACGAGGACTTCTCCCGCCGCTTTCGGGCAGTATTTGATCATCCACCGGAAGGGAGAGCGGCGGGAGAGTGCTTGTTACATTTAAGACAGGAGATAAGGAGCGCTCAGGAGTTTGCAATGGACTTTAGGACTCTGGTGGCTGGTGCGGGATGGAATGAACGGGCCCTGATCGATCACTACAGGTGTAGTTTGCGAGAGGACGTTCGTAGGGAGCTAGCCTGCAGGGACACCACCATCCACCTGGACCAGCTGGTGGACTTATCGATCCAGCTGGATAATCGGCTGGCCTCCCGCGGACATCCGGATCGGGGTCCGTTGGTTCCATCCCCCAATCCCTTAGATCCAACTCCTATGGAGTTGGGAGGGGCTGGTACTAGGGAGACCGGAGAGGAGACCATTCCAGGCACTAGAGGTGACCGCAGAGGGCACACTGCTGGTCGGTGCTGGGGAGGTTTTCCAGGGAGTCGAGGTGGTAGGCGGAACACTAGTGGTTCATCTCAGGTGAGCAGGCACACGACTCACCCAGACCCCCCTGTTGCTCACATGTGGGTATCTATAGGATTTCCGGGGTTTTCCCCGCATTCCCAGCATAAGGCGCTAGTAGATTCAGGCGCAGCTGGGAACTTTATTGATCGGTCCTTAGCCCATAGATTAGGGACTCCTATTGTTCCTGTTGATGTTCCCTTCCCTGTACATGCCCTAGATAGTCGTCCGTTGGGGTCGGGGCTTATTAGGGAGGTCACAGCTCCCATTGCTATGGTAACGCAGGGGAGTCATGAAGAGAGTATTAGTCTCTTTCTGATTGACGCTCCTGCGTTTCCCGTTGTGTTGGGTCTTCCCTGGTTGGCTTCTCATGATCCTATTATTTTGTGGCAACAGAGGGTTCTCAAGGGATGGTCCAGTCAGTGTTCGGGGAGGTGTTTAGGTGTTTCCTTAGGTGCCACTACGGTGGAAAGTCCAAACCAGGTTTCCACCATGCACATTCCTCCCGAATATGCCGATTTGGCAATCGCCTTCTGTAAAAGGAAAGCGACTCAACTACCACCCCATCGACCGGGGGATTGTGCGATAAATCTCCTGGAGGGCGCTGCACTCCCCAGGAGTCACGTGTATCCTCTGTCACAGGAGGAAACGGCGGCTATGGAAACATGTCGCTGAATCTCTGGGACAGGGATACATTCGGCCCTCCATTTCACCTGTCTCCTCGAGTTTCTTTTTTGTAAAGAAAAAGGATGGTGGTTTACGCCCGTGCATTGACTATCGAGGTTTGAACCAGATCACTGTTAAATACAGTTACCCGCTGCCTCTGATCGCCAGTATGACAGAGTCATTGCTCGGGGCGCGCTTCTTCACAAAATTGGATCTCAGGAGCGCGTACAACCTGGTGCGTATCAGGGGAGGGGATGAGTGGAAGACGGCATTTAGCACCACTTCTGGGCACTATGAGTACCTCGTCATGCCGTATGGGTTAATGAATGCTCCATCCGTCTTCCAATCATTTGTGGATGAGATCTTCAGAGACCTGCACGGGCGGGGTGTAGTGGTGTATATAGATGATATTCTAATATACTCCACTACTCCACTAATATACTCCACTGAGCATGTGTCTCTTGTACGAATGGTGCTTGGGCGACTGTTGGAGCATGACCTTTACGTCAAGGCGGAGAAATGTCTGTTCTTTCAACAGTCCGCCTCCTTCCTTGGGTACCGTTTGTCCGTGTCAGGGGTGGAGATGGAGACTGACCGCATTTCAGCCGTGCGTAATCGGCCGACTCCAACCACGGTAAAGGAGGTGCAGCGGGTTTTAGGGTTTGCCAACTACTACCAGAGGTTTATCCGGGGTTTTACCACAGAGAAGGGTCTTATATCTGCCGCTATGAATTTAGCTATCGTTGTGTTGATTTCTTTAGCCCTACCGGAGTCAGCCGCATATTGTTGCCTGAAGACTGTGGGGAGAAGTGGTTGCCGTAAAAAATGTTCGCCGAGTACCACCGATTGGCACTTTGGGGTGATGTCGGCGCAAATAAGTAGTCATGTTACTTGTATTGCCACTCGAATAGGCTATCGGCAATGAACAGAGCCTACATGTTGTAGAAGTTTTATCCACCACTCATTGGCAACGCCTGTTATAGTTTGTCTTCCGGGTTTGGAGCGAGTAGTCGTAATATTACCTGCGGAGCGGGATGCAGCACATCTCTTTACATTACAACGGTTTGATTTGTTTGATCTGAGCAATTCTTTAGCTAGCTACTTAGCTGTCTTTGTATCAAAGATAATTGTGTAGTTTAGAGTAATTATCGAGGTTAGCTAGCCAGCTATTTTCGTCGCCGAGCCGCGCCACCGTTCTCCTACCTAGTCAACAACTGCTAGCTAGCTAGTCAACCTCTACCGACTAGCAGCACTGTAGAAACAAATAATACATTACAACGGAAAGATTTGATTAGTGTAGTGTTAGCTAGCTACATAGTTGTCTTTGCTGTCTTTGTATCTAAGATAATTGTGTAGTTTAGAGTAATTATCGAGGTTACCTAGCCAGCTACACTTTCAAACAAAGTCAACAACGCAGCCACTGCTAGCTAGCCTACTTCACCAGCCAGCAGTACTGTATCATATTAATCATTTTAGTCAATAAGATTTTTGCAACGTAAGCTTAACTTTCTGAACATTCGAGACGTGTAGTCCACTTGTCATTCCAATCTCCTTTGCATTAGCGTAGCCTCTTCTGTAGCCTGTCAACTATGTGGCTGTCTATCCCTGTTCTCTCCTCTCTGCACAGGCCATACAAACGCTTCACACCGCGTGGCCGCTGCCACTCTAACCTGGTGGTCCCAGCGCGCACGACCCACGTGGAGTTCCAGGTCTCCGGCAGCCTCTGGAACTGCCGATCTGCGGCCAACAAGGCAGAGTTCATCTCAGCCTATGCTTCCCTCCAGTCCCTCGACTTCTTGGCACTGACGGAAACATGGATTACCACAGATAACACTGCTACTCCTACTGCTCTCTCCTCGTCTGCCCACGTGTTCTCGCACACCCCGAGAGCTTCTGGTCAGCGGGGTGGTGACACTGGGATCCTCATCTCTCCCAAGTGGACATTCTCTCTTTCTCCCCTGACCCATCTGTCTATCGCCTCCTTTGAATTCCATGCTGTCACAGTTACCAGCCCTTTCAAGCTTAACATCCTTATCATTTATCGCCCTCCAGGTTCCCTTGGAGAGTTCATCAATGAGCTTGACGCCTTGATAAGTTCCTTTCCTGAGGATGGCTCACCTCTCACAGTTCTGGGTGACTTTAACCTCCCCACGTCTACCTTTGACTCATTCCTCTCTGCCTCCTTCGTTCAACTCCTCTCCTCTTTTGACCTCACCCTCTCACCTCCCCCCCCTACTCACAAGGCAGGCAATACGCTTGACCTCATCTTTACTAGATGCTGTTCTTCCACTAATCTCATTGCAACTCCCCTCCAAGTCTCCGACCAATTCCTTGTATCCTTTTCCCTCTCGCTCTCATCCAACACTTCTCACTCTGCCCCTACTCGGATGGTATCGCACCGTCCCAACCTTCGCTCTCTCTCCCCCGCTACTCTCTCCTCTTCCATCCTATCATCTCTTCCCTCTGCTCAAACCTTCTCCAACCTATCTCCTGATTCTGCCTCCTCAACCCTCCTCTCCTCCCTTTCTGCATCCTTTGACTCTATATGTCCCCTATCCTCCAGGCCGGCTCGGTCCTCCCCTCCTGCTCCGTGGCTCGACGACTCATTGCGAGCTCACAAAACAGGGCTCCGGGCAGCCGAGCGGAAATGGAGGAAAACTCGCCTCCCTGCGGACCTGGCATCCTTTCACTCCTTCCTCTCTACATTTTCCTCTTCTATCTCTGCTGCAAAAGCCACTTTCTACCACTCTAAATTCCAAGCATCTGCCTCTAACCCTAGGAAGCTCTTTGCCACCTTCTCCTCCCTCCTGAATCCTCCTCCCCCTCCTCCCTCTCTGCGGATGACTTCGTCAACCATTTTGAAAAGAAAGTCGATGACATCCGATCCTCGTTTGCTAAGTCAAACGACACCGCTGGTCCTGCTCACACTGCCCTACCCTGTGCTTTGACCTCTTTCTCACCTCTCTCTCCAGATGAAATCTTGCGTCTTGTGACGACCGGCCGCCCAACAACCTGCCCGCTTGACCCTATCCCCTCCTCTCTTCTCCAGACCATTTCCGGAGACCTTCTCCCTTACCTCACCTCGCTCATCAACTCATCCTTGACCGCTGGCTACGTCCCTTCCGTCTTCAAGAGAGCGAGAGTTGCACCCCTTCTGAAAAAACCTACACTCGATCCCTCCGATGTCAACAACTACAGACCAGTATCCCTTCTTTCTTTTCTCTCCAAAACTCTTGAACGTGCCGTCCTTGGCCAGCTCTCCTGCTATCTCTCTCAGAATGACCTTCTTGATCCAAATCAGTCAGGTTTCAAGACTAGTAATTCAACTGAGACTGCTCTTCTCTGTGTCTCGGAGGCGCTCCGCACTGCTAAAGCTAACTCTCTCTCCTCTGCTCTCATCCTTCTAGACCTATCGGCTGCCTTTGATACTGTGAACCATCAGATCCTCCTCTCCACCCTCTCCGAGTTGGGCATCTCCGGCGCGGCCCACGCTTGGATTGCGTCCTACCTGACAGGTCGCTCCTACCAGGTGGGGTGGCTATATATATGATTAACGTATTGTTCGGTTCACAGTGCGTACCGAACGGTGCACCATGGACCCTGTACCGAACGGATCAATATGAATACACGTACCGTTTCACCCCTAGAATGTAATTTTAACTGTGAGAAAGCGCCATCATTGTCCTTGTAGAGAGCTATTGGAGCTATTGGTGACTGTTACAGTAGAGTATATGTAAGGATAAAAGTTCCCCTGTTCACCGAGCAATTGCCTTCCGCAGAGCACAACATCCCATCTCAATACATGTATCATTGTTAAGACTGTAAAATGCACTCTGAAAAACAACAACTAAAACAGGAGTACAACCATGCAGGAAAAAACGCTTGTGTCCTTATTGTTGTTTTTTGAATGCAGGGGGAGAAGGGAGGGTTGGTTAAGTTAAGTGGATGCCATATTTTGCATAGATGCATTTTCATGCCCCCTTATGAAATGTAGGATCTTAATTTGATCACTCTTTTGTTGCTGAGAAGTTTCCTGCACAGCAAGAAATGCAAACTTGTAGTGAATTCAAGGTTTTTAAACCTCTATGGGCAAGGCGGGACGAATTCGTCCCACCTACGTAACAGCCACCTGAATTCAGTGGCGCGATTTTTGAATCGTTTGAAATACTATTACTTCAATTTCTCAAACATATGACTATTTTACAGCTATTTAAAGACAAGACTCTCCTTAATCTAACCACACTGTCCGATTTCAAAAAGGCTTTACAACGAAAGCAAAACATTAGATTATGTCAGGAGAGTGCCCAGCCAGAAATAATCAGACACCCATTTTTCAAGCTAGCATATAATGTCACAAAAACCCAAACCACAGCTAAATGCAGCACTAACCTTTTATGATCTTCATCAGATGACACACCTAGGACATTATGTTATACAATACATGCATGTCTGTTCAATCAAGTTCATATTTATATCAAAAAACAGCTTTTTACATTAGCATGTGACGTTCAGAAAAAGCATACCCCCCGCAAACTTCCGGGGAATTTACTAACAGTTTGCTAAATTACTCACGATAAACGTTCACAAAAAGCATAACAATTATTTTAAGAATTATAGATACATTACTCCTCTATGCACTCGATATGTCCGATTTTAAAATAGCTTTTCGGATTAAGCACATTTTGCAATATTCTAAGTACATAGCCCAGCCATCACGGCTAGCTATTTAGACACCCGGCAAGATTAGCCTTCACCAAAATCCTATTTCCTATAAGAAAAATGTTCTTACCTTTCCTGTTCTTCGTCAGAATGCACTCCCAGGACTTCTACTTCAATAACAAATGTAGGTTTGGTCCCAAATAATCCATCGTTATATCCAAATATCCTCTGTTTTGTTCGTGCGTTCTAGACACTATACGAATGGTAAATAACGGTCGTGCGCATGGCGCATGGCGTGACAAAAAATGTCTAAATATTCCATTACCGTACTTCGAAGCATGTCAACCGCTGTTTAAAACCAATTTTTATGCCATTTATCTCGTAGAAAAGCGATAATATTCCGACCGGGAATCTGCAATAAGCTAAACAGCCGAATGACATTTCTCCATGGGGGCGAATCGTGCACGCGCCTCATTCAATGGTCCTCTGATCGGCCACTTGGATAAGGCGATAATCTGTTTCAGCCAGAGGCTGCCTCGTCATCGTTCAGGTTTTTCCCGGGTTCTGAGAGCCTATTGGAGCCCTGGGAATTGTCACGTTACAGCTAAGATCCTTACTCTTCAATAAACAGATGCAAGACGCACGACTCCTTGTCAGACAGGCCACTTCCTGCATGAAACCTTGTCAGGTTTTTGCCTGCCATAGGAGTTCTGTTATACTCACAGACACCATTCAAACAGTTTTAGAAACTTTAGGGTGTTTTCTATCCAAACCTGAACAATAATATGCATATTCTAGCTTCTGAGTTGGTGTAGGAGGCAGTTAAAAATGGGCACATATTTTTTCCAAAATTCTCAATACTGCCCCCTAGCCCAAACAGGTTAAAAGGCTTCTAAAATGTCTAATTTCCACTTTAACATGTCAAACTTGATTTGCCCTAACGAAAAATGTATCAACCCCTACCAAAAAAAATGCATTAATTATAATACATATAATATTTCACATTTCCTGTTGCTGCAGGAATAAAATCCTACATCTGTATGAGATCCTTGTTTGTTAAGAAGGCTACAGCATTACTCACCCTCACTGTGAGCTGGGTACTGTAGGTGTTTGCTGTGTAAAGGCCTCCCCAGTTTGAGCTGGTAAAGCCTCTGCAGAACACATTGCGATCCAAATCAATGCCAAAACAATGCAAGCAGGGCAGATGTGGCACATGTCTCTAACTGTGTCCAAAATGGCACCCTAGTCCCTATATAGTGCACTTCTTTTGACCAGGGTCCTTAGTGCACTACTTTTGACCAGAGCCCTATGTAGGGAATAGGGTGCCATTTATCGCCATTTGGGATGAACATCAGTCACCTACACATGCATTGAGCAGCACACACAGGGAAACGTAACCTCGTACAAGCCTGCCTGTGCCCACACACTTCAGAGCCTATTCCTCCACACTCCCTCTCCTATTGATACAGTAACTATGCCCCAGGCAACAGAGCCTCCATTCCAAGCTGTTTGGCAACAGTATTGCCTTTTTCTCTTATCACGTTTGGATAAAGGATGCATTGTATCTTGGTCTGCCATCATGAGACATCATGTGTGAGAATTGTCCACAGGAGCTATTCAGAAGTGATTGCTAGTATTTATCAACAATATATCACTTTACAGGATTTGGTCTTAAACATAGCTCAAGATTGTCGCATTTTCGTCTGTTTGAGATTGACGTGAATAAAGCACTGGTTTATAAGGAATAATATGATATTTGATGATCACTCCACTACTTAAATCCATTTTACCTAATTTCTACCAGCATATCACGTGCAACCAGAGGGGGAAAAAAAACTCTAGACCAGCTTTACTTCACACAAAGAGACGCATACAAAGCTCTCCCTCGCCCTCCATTTGTCAAATCTGACCATAATTCTATCCTCCCGATTCCTGCTTACAAGCAAAAACTAAAGGACGAAGTAGCAGTGTCTCGCTCAATATGGAAGTGGTCAGATGACGTGGATGCTATGCTACAGGACTGTTTTGCTAGCATAGACTGGAATATGTTCCGGGATTCATTGAGGAGTATACCACATCAGTCACCGGAATCATCAATAAGTGCATCGACAACATCGTCCCCACAGTGACCGTACGTACATATCCCTATCAGAAGCCATGGATTACAGACAACATCCGCACCGAGCTAAAGGCTAGAGCTGCCGCTTTCAAGGAGCGGGACACTAATCCAGACACTTATAAGAAATCCCGCTATGCCCTCAGATGAACCATGAAACATGCAAAGCGTCATTACAGGACTAAGATTGAATCCTACTACACAGACTTTGACGCTCTTCGGATGTCGCAGGGCTTGCAAACTATTACGGACTACAAAGGGAAACCCAGTCACGAGCTGCCCAGGGACGCGAGCCTACCAGATGAGCTAAATGCCTTTCATGCTCACTTCGAGGCAAGCAACACTGAAGCATGCATGAGAGCACTAGCTGTTCCGGATGACTGTGATTCTCTGTAGCCGATGTGAGCAAGACCTTTAAACAGGTCAACATTCACAAGGCTGAGGGGCCAGACGGATTACCAGGAGGTGTACTCAGAGCATGCGCTTGTGCAGTGTCTCCACTGACATGTTCAACCTCTCCCTGACCGAGTCTGTAATACCTTCATGTTTCAAGCAGACCACCATAGTCTCTGTGCCCAAGAGAGCAAAGGTAACCTGCCTAAATGACTACCGCCCCTTAGCACTAACGTCAGTAGCCATGAAGTGCTTTGAAAGGCTGGTCATGACTCACAACAACAACATCATCCCGGAAACCCTAGACCCACTCCAATTCGCATACTGCCCCAACAGATGACGCAATCTCACACTCCACACTGCCCTTTCTCACCTGGACAAAAGGAACACCTACGTGAGAATGCTATTCATTGACTACAGCTCAGCGTTCAACACCATAGTTCCCACAAAGCTCATCACTCAGTTAAGGACCCTGGGACTAAACACCTCCCTCTGCAACTGGATCCTGGACTTCCTGATGGGCCACCCCCAGGTGGTAAGAGTAGGCAACAACACATCTGCCATACTGATCCTCAACAGGGGGCCCCTCAGGGGTGCGTGCTTAGTCCCTTCATGTACTCCCTGTTCACTGACGACTGTGGCCAAGCACAACTCCAACACCATCATTAAGTTTGCTGAAGACAACAGCCTGATCACTGAGAACGATGAGACAGCCCATAAGGAGGAGGTCAGAGACCTGGCCGTGTGGTGCCAGGAAAACAACCTCTCCCTCAATGTCAGCAAGACAAAGGAGCTGCTCGTAGACTTCAGGAACAGGAGGGCTGATCAAGTAGTAGAGTGGGTCAAGAGTTTCAAGTTCCTTGGTGTCCACATCACCAACAAATTATCATGGTCCAAACACACCAAGACAGTTGTGAAGAGGGTGTGACAACACCTTTTCCCCCTCAGGAGATTGTAAATATTTGGTATGGGTCCCCAGATCATGAAAAAATTCTACAGCTATATCATCAAGAGCATCCTGACCAGTTGCATCACCGCCTGGTATGGCATCTGCTCAGCATCTGACTGTAATGCACGAGAGGGTAGTGCGTACGCCCAGTACATAAGTGGGGCCAAGCATCCTGCCATCCAGGACCTATATACTAGACGGTGTCAGTGGAAGGCCCCAAAAAATGTTCAAAGACTCGAATCTTTGCAACCGCACGGCAAGTGGTACCGGAGAGCCAAGTCTAGGTCCAAAAGGCTCCTTAACGGCTTCTACCCCCAAGCCATAAGATTGCTTAACTTTGGGATCCCTTAAGCTCGAATCCCGCTCGAATCCCATTAGCGGGATAGTTTTGACAACATCCAGTGAAATTGCAGAGCGCCAAATTCAAACTACAGTAACATAAATATTTAACTTTCATAAAATCACAAGTGTAATACATCAAAATAAAGCTTAACTTCTTGTTAATCCAGCCGCTGTGTCAGATTTCAAAAAGGCTTTACGGCGAAAGCACACCATGCGATTATCTGAGGACAGCGCCCCACATACAAACACATAAAAAACATATTTCAACCAGGCAGGTGCGACACGAATGTCAGAAATAGCGATATAATAAATGCCTTACCTTTGAAGATCTTCTTCTGTTGGCACTCCAAAAGGTCCCAGTTACATCACAAATGGTCCTTTTGTTCGATAATGTCCTTCTTTATATCCATAAAAACTCAGTTTAGCTGAGTCAATAATCCACCCAGTTTCCCTCATCAAAATGCATACAAAATGAATCCCAAACGTTACTAATAAACTTTTCCAAACAAGTCCAACAACGTTTATAATCAAACCTTAGGTACCCTAATACGTAAATAAACGATCAAATTTAAGATGGAGAATTGTTATGAGAATTGTTATGTCTCCGGTTATCTTTACCGGAGAAAAATACCAAAGAACGCGCTCTCATTCACGCGCTTGGAAACACTACAGCCTAAAATGGAGCCACCTAGAAAAACTACACTTTCCAAAAACCAGCCTGAAACTCTTTCTAAAGACTGTTGACATCTAGTGGAAGCCCTAGGAACCGCAATCTGGGAGGACTTCGCCTTATAATAAAAGTGATAGCCATTGAAAATAGTGGTAGGCTGAATTTTTTATTTTTTTAATGGTTTGTCCTCGGGGTTTTGCCTGCCATATCAGTTCTGTTATACTCACAGACATAATTCTAACAGTTTTAGAATAGAGTGTTTTCAATCCAAATCTACCAATTATGTGCATATCCTAGCTTCTGGGCCTGAGTAACAGGCAGTTAGGATCTACTGAAGAGATGAGTCTTCAATAAAGACTTAAAGGTCGAGACCGAGTCTGCGTCTCTCACGTGGATAGGCAGACCAGTCCATAAAAATGGAGCTCTATAGGAGAAAGCCCTGCCTCCGGCTGTTTGCTTAGAAATACAAGGGACAATAAGGAGGCCTGCGTCTTGTGACTGTACCGTACGTGTAAGTATGTACGGCAGAGATCAAATCGGAAAGATAGGTAGGAGCAAGCCCATGTAATGCTTTGTAGGTTAGCAGTAAAACCTTGAAATCAGCCCTTGCCTTAACAGGAAGCCAGTGTAGGGAGGCTAGCACTGGAGTAATATGATCAAATTTTTTGGTTCTAGTCAGGATTCTAGCAGCCGTATTTAGCACTAACTGAAGTTTATTTAGTGCTTTATCCGGGTAGCCGGAAAGTAGAGCATTGCGGTAGTCTAACCTAGAAGTGACAAAAGCATGAATTAATTTTTCTGCATAATTTTTGGACAGAAAGTTTCTGATTTTTGCAATGTTACTTAGATGGAAAAAAGCTGTTCTTGAAAGAGTCTTGATATGTTCGTCAAAAGAGATCAGGGTCCAGAGTAAAAAAAAAAATAAAGTTACCTTTATTTAACTAGGCAAGTCAGTTAAGAACAAATTCTTATTTTCAATGATGGCCTAGGAACAGTGGATTAACTGCCTTGTTCAGGGGCAGAATGACAGATTTTTACCTTGTCAGCTCGGGGATTCGATCTTGCAACCTTTCAGTTACTAGTCCAACGCTCTAACCACTAGGCTACCTGCCAAGTAACGCCGAGGTCCTTCAGAGTTTTATTTGAGCTGACTGTACAACCATTAAGATTAATTGTCAGATTCAACAGAAGATATCTTTGTTTCTTGGGACCTAGAACAAGCATCTCTGTTTTGTCCGAGTTTGAAAGTAGAACATTTGCCGCCATCCTCTTCCTTATGTCTGAAACACAGGCTTCCAGGGAGGGCAATTTTGGGGCTTCACCATGTTTTATTGAAATGTACAGCTGTGTGCTGTCCGCATAGCAGTGTAAGTTAACATTGTGTTTCCGAATGTCATCTCCAAGAGGTAAAATATATAGTGAAAACAATAGTGGTCCTACAATGGAGCCTTGAAGAACACCGAAATTTACAGTTGATTTGTCAGAGGACAAACCATTCACAGAGACAAACTGATATCTTTCCGACAGATAAGATCTAAACCAGGCCAGAACTTGTCCATGTAGACCAATTTGGGTTTCCAATCTCTCCAAAAGAATGATGGTATCAAAAGCAGCACGAGGACAGATGCAGAGCCTCGGTCTGATGCCATTAAAAGGTAATTTACCACCTTCACAAGTGCAGTCTCAGTGCAATGAAGGGCTCTAAAACCAGACTGAAGTGTTTCGAATACAGTTCAGTATACATTGTTTGTCTTCAGGAAGGCAGTTGTGTTTTATTTCGTTTTTTACTTTAGTTTATTGAGTAAATATTTTCTTAACTCTATTTCTTGAACTGCATTGTTGGTTAAGGGCTCGTAAGTAAGCATTTCACAGTAAGGTCTACACCTGTTGTATTCGACATATGTAACAAATACGTTTTTATTTTATAATTTTTTTTGTGGATTATGGCCATAATTCCTCCTGTCTCTTTTGATTGTTCTAATATTTTAAAAACAACAATTTAATTTAGTAGATGCGATGGCTGTCCTCTATTTGGAGAGGGTGGATGGCCGCAAAGGAAAATTGGAGCACCAGACACTTGATCCCCATATTGATTGATCCTAAGCATTTGTTTGAAAGAGAATCCCAAGGACAAAATGTTACAGAACACCACCTCCATGTCTCCTGTGGAATCAACATCTCTACTGCATGCTCTTCAGTTGCTACTATATGCAGATGTTGGGTCCGTTTTGTATTTTCCCCACTAATGGTTAAGGTTAGGATTGGTTTCCATTGTACCAACTGATATTCTCATCAACACATATTTTCTTGCCAATGAGAAGTAACATCGGTTACAATTCTAACATGTTCCATGGCATTTGAAATTATTTTTTTTATATTTTTTTATTTCACCTTTATTTAACCAGGTAAGCTAGTTGAGAACAAGTTCTCATTTACAACTGCGACCTGGCCAAGATAAAGCAAAGCAGTGCGACAGAAACAACACAGAGTTACATGGAATAAACAAGCATACAGTCAACACAATAGAAAAAAAGAAAGTCTATATACAGTGTGTGCAAATGGCATGAGGAGGTATGGTAATAAATAGGCCATAGTAGCAAAGTAATTACAATTTAGCAGATTAACACTGGAGTGATAGATGAGCAGATGATGATGAGCAGATGGTGTGTAAGTAGTGATACTGGTGTGCAAAAGAAATAGAAAGCCGATTCTAGATTTGATTTTGGATTGGAGATGTTTGATATGAGTCTGGAAGGAGAGTTTACAGTCTAGCCAGACACCTAGGTATTTGTAGTTGTCCACGTATTCTAGGTCAGAACCGTCCAGAGTAGTGATGCTAGTCGGGCGGGCGGGTGCAGGCAGCGAACGGTTGAAAAGCATGCATTTGGTTTTGCTAGCGTTTAAGAGCAGTTGAGGCCACGGAAGGAGTGTTGTATGGCATTGAAGCTCGTTTGGAGGTTAGTTAACACAGTGTCCAAAGAAGGGCCAGATGTATACAGAATGGTGTCGTCTGCGTAGAGGTGGATCAAAGAATCACCCGCAGCAAGAGCGACATCGTTGATATATACAGAGAAAAGAGTCTGCCCGAGAATTGAACCATGTGGTACCCCCATAGAGACTGCCAGAGGTCCGGACAACAGGCCCTCCGATTTTACACACTGAACTCTATCTGCAAAGTAGTTGGTGAACCAGGTGAGGCAGTCATTAGAGAAACCAAGGCTATTGAGTCTGCCAATATGTCACGATTGTCGTTGGGAAAGGAGGACCAAAATGCAGCAGGTATGTGGTTGCTCATCTTGAACTTTTATTAGACTCCAAATGAACACCAAAACGAACTCACGAACAACGAACAGTCTTCTCAGGCTCACACACACTAGACAAGAAACAATCTCCCACAAAACAATTACCCATATATAGGACTCTCAGAGGCAACAAGGAAGCACCTGCCTCCAATTGAGAGTCCCAACCCCCCCATTAACCTAACATAGAAATACACTCACTCGACTAAACATAGAAATACTTAAACATAGAACATAAACCAAAACCCGGAAATAATAAATCAAACGCCCTTCAACAAACACACCACCCCGAACCACATAAAACAAATACCCTCTGCCACGTCCTGACCAAACTACAATAACCATTAACCCTTATACTGGCCAGGACGTGACACAATAAGAATACGGTGATTGACAGAGTCGAAAGCCTTGGCCAGGTCGATGAAGACGGTTGCACAGTACTGTCTTTTATCAATGGCGTTTATGATATTGTTTAGTACCTTGAGCGTGGCTGAGGTGCACCCGTGACCAGCTCGGAAACCGGATTGCACAGCGGAGAAGGTACGGTGGGATTCGAAATGGTCAGTGATCTGTTTATTAACTTGGCTTTCAAAGACTTTAGAAAGGCAGGGCAGGATGGATATAGGTCTGTAACAGTTTGGGTCTAGAGTGTCACCCCTTTTGAAGATGAGGATGACCGCGGCAGCTTTCCAATCTTTAGGGATCTCGGACGAAATGAAAGAGAGTTTGAACAGACTGGTAATAGGGGTTGCAACAATGGCGGTGGATAATTTTAGAAAGAGAGGGTGCAAATTGTCTAGCCCCGCTGATTTGTACAGGTCCAGGTTTTGCAGCTCTTTCAGAACATCTGCGATCTGGATTTGGGTGAAGGAGAAGCTGGGAGGCTCGGGCAAGTAGCTGCGAGGGGTGCGGTGCTGTTGGCCGGGGTTGGGGTAGCCAGGAGGAAAGCATGGCCAGCCGTAGAGAGATGCTTATTGAAATGTTCGATTATCATGGATTTAATCGATGGTGACCGTGTCGCCTAGCCTCAGTGCAGTGGGCAGCAGGGAGGAGGTGCTCTTGTTCTCCATGGACTTTACAGTGTCCCCAAACGTTTTGGAGTCAGAGCTACAGGATGCACATTTCTGTTTGAAAAAGCTAGCCTTTGCTTTCCTGACTGACTGTGTGTATTGGTTCCTGACTTCCCTGAACAGTTGCATATCGTGGGGACTATTCGATGCTATTGCAGTCCGCCACAGGATGTTTTTGTGCTGGTCAAGGGCAGTCAGGTCTGGAGTGAACCAAGGGCTATATCTGTTCTTAGTTCTACATTTTTTGAAAGGGGCATGCTTATTTAAGATGGTGAGGAAAGCACTTTTAAAGAACAACCAGGCATCCTCGACTGACGGGATGAGGTCAATATCATTCCAGGATACCTGGGCCAGGTCAATTAGAAAGGCCTGCTCACAGAAGTGTTTTAGGGAGCGTTTGACAGTAATGAGGGGTGGTCGTTTGACCGCGGACCCATAGCGGAGGCAGGCAATGAGGCAGTGATCGCTGAGATCCTGATTGAAAACAGCAGAGGTGTATTTGAAGGGCAAGTTGGTCAGGATAATATCTATGAGGGTGCCTATGTTTACGGATTTAAGGTTGTACCTGATGGTTTCCTTGATAATTTGTGTAAGATTGAGGGCATGTAGCTTAGATTGTAGGACTGCTGGGGTGTAATGCATATCCCAGTTTAGGTCACCTAACAGAACGAACTCTGAAGGTAGATGGGGGGCAATCAATTTACATATGGTGTCCAGGGCACAGCTGGGAGCTGAGGGGGTCTATAACAGGCGGCAACAGTGAGAGACTTATTTCTGGAGAGATTCATTTTTAAAATTAGAAGCTCGAAAGGATTTGTAATTTGCAATCATAACTGTGCATAATGTATGCTATATGTAGTGATTGGTAGAGGTTTCTACAGTACTGCATTTCAAAATAATAGCATATTTTGCTCAGTGCATATATACACGACCTGATGTCTTTTGCTTGTCTCTGTTATCTCGAACTCTGAGTTATTTCAAATGGGATTACTATTTGATCAGATGATCAACGGTGAATTCCCATTGAGAGAACAGGCTATGTTGTGTATTTAGGGTCTTCTGGTGTTATTGAACCATCATGAACCTATGGGGAAAGACCCCACTGTCAGAACTAGTCGAATAGGGTGAAGTTCCCCATAGACGCTGATTTTGGGTTACTTTGGCATTTTCACCACTCATGTTTAAAGTTAGATTTGGGGGAGTGGATGCTGATCCTAGATGTGTACCTAGTTCCATCGTGTCTGTCTTTCTGAGTTGCTTTTCTAAACCATACTACAAAATTGGACTATAAAAGGCTGTAGATATTTAAATCTGTTAATATACTTTGCTGGTTTACTCTCAAAAGCTATCATATCACAAAATAATAGGAATACCCCAAATGTGAGAATATTTAGCAATTTGTTATATAAATCACATTTAAATTTTTGTCTTCTAGGTCAGAGCTTGGGATGAATAACCCCAAAGTGACAGAAATGATTCCTTTTCTTGTCTGAGGTAAGACTTCTGTTATTTTGAAAAGTGTATGCCATTTATAGATATGGTCCTACAAAACATAACTTTTAAGTTATTAACTCAGACTGGAAGTCTATGGTTATCTCCTAGCATGCTAGCAGATACGCATAGACCTCGTCATTACGCTAACGCTAGTTAGCATTGGCTCGCAAAACTACCTCCAACGTTCTTCATACTGGACACAGAGACATACAAATGGTATCCACAAGTTCATCTGATAGATAACCTCTAGGGTAGGGGGCAGTATTTGCACGGCCGGATAAAAAACGTACCCGATTTAATCTGGTTATTACTACTGCCCAGAAACTAGAATATGCATATAATTGTTTGATTTGGATAGAAAACACCCTAAAGTTTCTAAAACTGTTTGAATGGTGTCCGTGAGTATAACAGAACTCATATGGCAGGCAAAAACCTGAGAAGATTCCTTACAGGAAGTGCCCTCTCTGACCATTTCTTGGCCTTCTACACTCTCTTTATTGAAAACTGAGGATCTCTGCTGTAACGTGACACTTCCTACGGCTCCCATCGGCTCTCAGAAGGCGGCAGAACGTTGAATGATGACTTTGCAGGCCATGGCTGAAAAACAGTAGCGCATTTGGATAGTGGTCGATCAGAGAACAATGAGACTGGGGGCGCGTGCACGAGCCGACATCATGTTTTAATTTTTTCGTCTTTGAACGAAAACAGGGTTTCCCGGGTCGGAATATTATATATTTTTTACTAGAAAAATTGCAAAAAAATGTATTTTAAACAGCGGTTGACATGCTTCGAAGTACGGTAATGGAATATTTAGAATTTTTTTGTCACGAAACGCGTCGGGCGCATCACCCTTCGGATAGTGTCTTGAACGCACGAACAAAACAGAGGATATTTGAACATAACTATGGATTATTTTGAACCAAACCAACATTTGTTATTGAAGTAGAAGTCCTGGGAGTGCATTCTGACGAAGAACATCAAAGGTAATCCAATTTTTCTTGTAGTAAATCTGAGTTTGGCGAGGGCCAAACCTGGTGGGTGTCAAAATAGCTAGCCCGTGATGGCGAGCTATCTACTCAGAATATTGCAAAATGTGCTTTTGCCGAAAAGCTAATTTAAAATCGGACACCGCGGTTGCATAAAGGAGTTCTGTATCTATAATTCTTAAAATAATTGTTATGTTTTTTGTGAACGTTTATCGTGAGTAATTTAGTAAATTCACCGGAAGTTTGCGGTGGGTATGCTAGTTCTGAACGTCACATGCTAATGTAAAAAGCTGGTTTTTGATATAAATATGAACTTGATTGAACAAAACATGCATGTATTGTATAACATAATGTCCTAGGAGTGTCATCTGATGAAGATCAACAAAGGTTAGTGCTGCATTTAGCTGTGGTTTGGGTTTATGTGACATTATATGCTAGCTTGAAAAATGGGTGTCTGATTATTTTTGGCAGGGTACTCTGCTGACATAATCTAATGTTTTGCTTTCGTTGTAAAGCCTTTTTGAAATCGGACAGTGTGGTTAGATTAACGAGAGTCTTGTCTTTAAAATGGTGTAAAATAGTCATATGTTTGAGAAATTGAAGTAATAGCATTTCTAAGGTATTTGAAAATCGCGCCACGGGATTCCACTGGCTGTTGAGTAGGTGGGACGATTTCGTCCCACATACCCTAGAGAGGTTAGTGACTATCATGGGAATCATGATCATGGGAAACAAGACCCCTTTTGTTACGTTCCCCAGCAAGAAAACCAAATAATGTTGCTGAAACAGAAGGGAGAACTAACAAAGAGTCACTTCCTCCTCCACTATTTTTGGACTTTTAAAATAAATATATATACCCATAGGTTCTTGAAGAGTGTAACCTATACCTCATGAGCTTAGTTCAATTGCCTTACCCCATCAAAACCCCAAATAGTAGCTTTTTTTACGTCAATGTTTGTAAACACTGTAATTGTAAACAAACACTGTATATCCTGAAAGCATGGTTCAAACTATAATTTTGATCTCATGGATGGTCAGTGCTTGCTTCCAAAGCTATGTCTATCCATTTGAGAGTGGTTACATTTCTCCAGCCCTATTCCTCAGCTATTTACAATGGCGGGGTAACCACTAACTTATGACCTTAATAATTTGTTATCCCATATTGGAAATACAGGAAGTCACCTTCTGTTATGAAGCAGTGCAGGACAGAGTGACACAGTTATACAGGCCTGAAATGTGGACAATGTTTTAATAGCAGACACAGCTCTTTTAGCCCTTTGTGTTTCAGTTCACCAGAACAGACAATGTACTGTACTGTACTGTACCCTCTCTGATTCCCCCCTATTATCACATCCTGTCTTCACATACTGTTTGATTCCATGTCTAAAAACGATCCACTCACAACTTTTCAGTCCACTACTCTATGGAAATGCGAAATCCTACTGACAGAGCTGGTGTAACTGAGTCAGGTTTGTAGGCCTCCTTGCTCGCACACACTTTTTCACTTCTGCCGACAGATTTTTTTATAGGATAGAGGTCAGGGCTTTGTGATGGCCACTCCAATACCTTGACTTTTTAAGCCATTATGCCACAACTTTGGAAGTATACTTGGGGTCATTGTCCATTTGAAAGATCCATTTGCGACCAAGATTTTAACTTCCTGACTGATGTCTTGAGATGGTGCTTCAATATATCCACAACTTTTATTCCTCAAAATGCCATCAATTTTGTGAAGTGCACAGTCCCTCCTGCAGCAAAGCACCCCCACAACATGATGCTGCCACCCCCGTGCTTCACGGTTGGGATGGTGTTCTTTGGCTTGCAAGCCTCCCCCTTTTTCCTCCAAACATAACGATGGTCATTATGGTCAAACAGTTCTATTTTTGTTTCATCAGACCAGAGGATATTTCTCCAAAAAGTACAATCTTTGTCCCCAAGTGCAGTTGCAAACCGTAGTCTGGCTTATTTATGGCGGTTTTGGAGAAGTGGCTTCTTCCTTGCTGAGTGGCCTTTCAGGTTATGTCGATATAGGACTTGTTTACTGTGGATATAGATACTTTTGTACCTGTTACCTCCAGCATCTTCACAGGGTCCTTTGCTGTTGTTCTGGGATTGATTTGCACTTTTCGCACCAAAGTACGTTCATCTCTAGGAGACGGAACGCGTCTCCTTCCTGAGCAATATGACGGCTGCGAGGTCCCATGGTGTTTATACTTGCGTACTATTGTTATACAGATGAACGTGGTACCTACAGGCATTTGGACATTGCTCACAAGGATGAACCAGACTTGTGGAGGTCTACAAATGATTTTCTGAGGTCTTGGCTGATTTCTTTAGATTTTCCCATGATGTCAAGCAAAGAGGCACTGAGTGTGAAGGTAGGCCTTGAAATACATCCACAGGTACACCTCCAATTGACTAAAATGATGTCAATTAGCCTATCAGAAGCTTCTAAAGCCATGACATCAGTTTATGGAATTTTCCAAGCTGTTTAACCTCTATGGGCTAGGTGGGACGCTTGCGTCCCACCTACTCAACAGCCAGTGTAATCCCGTGGCGCGTTATGCAAATTCCTCAAAAATGCAAAAACTTCAATTTTTCAAACATATGACCATTTTAAAGACAAGACGCTCGTTAATCTAACCACACTGTCCCATTTCAAAAAGGCTTTACAACGAAAGCAAAACATTAGATTATGTCAGCAGAGTACCCAGACAGAAATAATCAGACACCCATTTTTCAAGCTAGCATATAATGTCACATAAACCCAAACCACAGCTAAATGTAGCACTAACCTTTGATGATCTTCATCAGATGACAACCCTAGGACATTGTTATACAATACATGCATGTTTTGTTCAATCAAGTTCATATTTATATCAAAAACAAGCTTTTTACATTAGCATGTGACTAGCATTCCCACCGAACACTGCCGGTGAATTTACTAAATTACTCACGATAAACGTTCACAAAAAGCATAACAATTATTTTAAGAATTATAGATACAGAACTCCTCTATGCACTCGATATGTCCGATTTTAAAATAGCTTTTCGGTGAAAGCACATTTTGCAATATTCTCAGTAGATAGACCGGCATCACAGGGCTAGCTATTTAGACACCCAGCAAGTTTAGCACTCACCAAAGTCAGATTTACTATAAGAAAAATGTTATTACCTTTGCTGTCTTCGTCAGAATGCACTCCCAGGACTTCTACTTCAATAACAAATGTTGGTTTGGTTCAAAATAATCCATTGTTATATCCAAAAAGCGGCGTTTTGTTCGTGCGTTCAAGACACTATCCGAAGGGTGACGAAGGGTGACGCGCCCGACGCGTTTCGTGACAAAAAAATTCAAATATTCCATTACCGTACTTCGAAGCATGTCAACCGCTGTTTAAAATACATTTTTATGCGATTTTTCTAGTAAAAAATATATAATATTCCGACCCGGGAAACCCTGTTTTCGTTCAAAGACGAAAAAATAAAAACATGATGTCGGCTCGTGCACGCGCCCCCAGTCTCATTGTTCTCTGATCGACCACTATCCAAATGCGCTACTGTTTTTCAGCCATGGCCTGCAAAGTCATCATTCAATATTCTGCTGCCTTCTGAGAGCCTATGGGAGCCATAGGAAGTGTCACGTTACAGCAAAGATCCTCAGTTTTCAATAAAGAGAGTGTAGAAGGCCAAGAAATGGTCAGAGAGGGCACTTCCTGTAAGGAATCTTCTCAGGTTTTTGCCTGCCATATGAGTTCTGTTATACTCACAGACACCATTCAAACAGTTTTAGAAACTTTAGGGTGTTTTCTATCCAAATCAAACAATTATATGCATATTCTAGTTTCTGGGCAGTAGTAATAACCAGATTAAATTGGGTACGTTTTTTTATCCGGCCGTGCAAATACTGCCCCCTACCCTAGAGAGGCTAATCACCTACTCTGAAGCTCCATTGTGCCCAGATATTTGAGTGGTCGAAAGACACTTTTGTTGTAGAGTTTCTGTCACTGACATCCACCCAGAGTTTGATCTTGGTCAGAACAGCCGGCTTGTACTGACTTTCAACGAGCGGATTTCCACATCCCTAAAATGGCCTCGAGATATTTGGTCACTGCTCCTCCAAAGTGTTCTTGTGGGAAAAGCTCAAAGTGTATGCTGCTTTATCTCTTGATAAGAGTTCAGATTATGACACTGATGAAGCTGCTATCCTTCAGGCTTACAAGCTGTTTTTTCATATCCGTTTGTTTGTCATTACTGCTGTGAGAAAATACACATTGTCTCTTTGTGTCCTAAGTTGAAACATATCAAATGAGAGAGAGAAAAAGCAGTTTATTCTTCTGGTAGCACTCTAGTCCATTAAGTCTCTGGTTGGGACTGGTGTATCTCCTAAACAAGATTTTGGATCAGATGTGTATGAATCCTTTGTGTCAGATAGTTTCGTGTCTCTGCACAGCGGCGATGCTGTTAAGCAGCCGGTGAAGATACTGCAAGACACTGGGGCAGCCCAGTCCTTCATTTTGGTGGGTGTTTTGCTTTTGTCTGACTAGTACAAGGCGTGGAGATGGGTTGCATGGAAGTTCCTTTGTATAATGTGGAACTCGAGTCTGATCTTATTTCTGGATCCGTTGTCATTGGAGTGAGGCCTAGCCCACCGGTGAAGGGGGTCTCATTCATTTTAGAAAACGATTTGACTGGAGGGAAGGTCGTGCCAAATCCTGTCGTTAGTAAGGAACCCAGAGTAAAGCAACCTGATGGGTTATCAGAGAAGTACCCTAGAGTGTTCCCAGCATGTGGCGTTACACGTGCTGTGTCTAAGAAAGGCACCAGGAGCAAGTCTATAGTTGAGGAGGATGTCAGCGATCCCACCATGGTTGATTTGTCTGAGACATTTATGGGCGATTCTGATTTCGGTAAACCTCCTTAGTCGACCTCTCCTTTGAAAAACCCCAAAGGTGAATGACTTCGTAGGACCGCTGAAGGAAGAGAGGGTTCCTACAGATCACACTTCAATGTCAAGGAAGCAGCTGATTGCTAAACAGACATACTTCCAGAGGAAAAGTTTGATGAAGATAGTGTGGGTTACTTTGACAGAGATGGTGTTCTAATGAGGAAATGGCATTCTTGCGCCACATCTCAGCAAGAAGATTGGCCCAGTGTATCTCAAATTGTTGTTTCAGTTACGCTTCAACAAGAGATACTGAGTTGGCTCACGATGGTGGCATAGCAGGCAATCTTGGGGTCAACAAGACGTATGAACATCTTTCACTGTCACGGCTTCCGAAGTCGGTCCCTTGTTCGGGCGGCGTTTGGCGGTCGACGTCACCGGTCTTCTAGCCATCGCCGCTCCACCTTTCATTTTCCATTTGTTTTGTTTTGTTTTCCTGCACACCAGGTTTACATCTCCTCATTATTACTACGTGTATTTAGCCCTCTGTTCCCTCCATGTCTGTGTGGGGTACTGTTCATTTGTCAAGGTTGGGATGCTTCCGGCTGGTTTGCGCCGGGTTTTGTTTTGTACCCGTGCTTTGTGGCAGCCGGTACTTTGTACTTGGTTGTTGTACTTTGTGCTGCCTCACTTGTTCTTTGGACATTTTATTTTGGGACGTGGTTGCGTCTGTTCTAATAATTGCCTCAGTAAAGTGCTTTGTCCACTCATCTCTGCTCTCCTGCGCTTGACTTCCATGCACCAGCTACACCCACCGTTTGACATTCACTCGTTCTCTGCGGAATCAGGATTGAGACACATCAGTAGCCAGTACAACTCAGACCCTCTACAAACATGTCTGACGAGCCAGATCTCGCTGAAGTCTAACTTCGACAAGACCAAGTTGAAGAAGACCGAGACACAAGAGAAGAACCCCTTGCCCACCAAAGAAACCATCGAACAGCAGAAGCAAGCAACAGCATGAAGCCCAAGCCTCTGCTATGCACTGTACATTCCACAAGCATTGCCTTTTTCACCTCTTAGCTGTGTAACTGTGTAACCCAAAACCTAAGTTGCATTGTGATTGGACAAAAGCAATGACTGTACAGCCCCTCCCTAGAACGTTTTGATCGATGTTATTGCGAGTGTGGCGAAATGCTTGTGCTTCTAGTTCCGACAGTGCAGCAACATCTAACAAGTAATCTAACAATTCCACAAAAACGACCCAATACACACAGATATAAATAAAGGAATGGAATAAGAATATATACAGAACATATAAATACAGTTGAAGTCGGAAGTTTACATACACCTTAGCCAAATATATTTAAACTCAGTTTTTCACAATTCCTGACATTTAATCAGAGTAAAAATTCCCTGTCTTAGGTCAGTTAGGATCACCACTTTATTTTAAGAATGTGAAATGTCAGAATAATAGTAGCGAGAATTATTATTTATTTCAGCTTTTATTTTTCATCACATTCCCAGTGGGTCAGAAGTTTACATACTCAATTAGTATTTGGTAGCATTGCCTTTAAATTGTTTATCTTGGGTCAAACTTTTCAGGTAGCCTTTCACAAGCTTCCCACAATAAGTTGGGTGAATTTTGGCCCATTCCTCCTGACAGAACTGGTGTAAGGTTTGTAGGCCTTGCTTGCACACACTTTTTCAGTTCTGTCCACAAACTTTCTATAGGATTGAGGTCAGGGCTTTGTGATGGCCACTCCAATACCTTGACTTTGTTGTCCTTAAGCCATTTTGCCACAACTTTGGAAGTATGCTTGGGGTCATTGTCCATTTGGAAGATCAATTTGCGACCAAGCTTTAACTTCCTGAATGATGTCTTGAGATGCATCTTCAATATATCCACAATTTTCCTGCCTCATGATACCATCTATTTTGTGAAGTGCACCAGTCCCTCCTGCAGCAAAGCACACCCATAACATGATGCTGCCACCCCCGTGCTTTATGGTTGGGATGGTGTTCTTTCGGCTTGCAAACCTCCCCCTTATCCTCCAAACATAACTATGGTTATTATGGCCAAACAGTTCTATTTTTGTTTCATCAGACCAGAGGATATTTCTCCAAAAAGTCCAATCTTTGTCCCCATGGGCAGTTGCAAACCGTAGTCTGGCTTTTTTATGGCAGTTTTGGAGCAGTGGCTTCTTCCTTGCTGAGCGGCCTTTCAGGTTATGTCGATATAGGACTCGTTTTACTGTGGATATAGATATTGTTGTACCTGTTTCCTCCAGCATCTTCACAATGTTGTTTGCTGTTGTTCTGGGATTGATTTGCACTTTTCGCACCAAAGTACGTTCATCTCTAGGAGACAGAATGTGTCTTCTTCCTGAGAGGTATGATGGCTGCGTGGTCCCATGGTGTTTATACTTGCGTACTATTGTTTATACAGATGAACGTGGTATCTTCAGGCATTTGGAAATTGCTCCCAAAGATGAACCAGACTTGTGGAGGTCTACAATTTTTTATGAGGTCTTAGCTGATTTCTTTTGATTTTCCCATGATGTCAAGCAAAGAGGCACTGAGTTTGAAGGTAGGCCTTGAAATTCATCCACAGGTACACCTCCAATTGACTCAAATTATGTAAATTAGCCTATCAGAAGCTTCTAAAGCCGTGACATAATTCTGGAATTTTCCAAGCTGTTTAAAGGCACAGTCAACTTAGTGTATGTAAACTTCTGACCGACTGGAATCGTGATACAGTGAATTATAAGTGAAATAATCCGTTTGTAAACAATTGTTGGAAAAATGACTTGTGTCATGCACAAAGTAGATGTCCTAACCAACTTGCCAAAACTATAGTTTGTTAACAAGAAATTTGTGGTGGTTGAAAAATGAGTTTTAATGACTCCAGCCGAAGTGTATGTAAACTTCCGACTTCAACCATATACACTGCTCAAAAAAATAAAGGGAACACTAAAATAACACATCCTAGATCTGAATGAATGAAATAATCTTAATAAATACTTTTTATTTACATTGTTGAATGTGCTGACAACAAAATCAAACAAAAAAATAATCAATGGAAATCCAATTTATCAACCCATGGAGGTCTGGATGTCACAACATCCACAGAAGGGGGCGCGGTCGAGCGGCGCTCGGCGGTCGTCGTCGCCGGCCTACTAGCTGCCACCGATCTGTGTTTCAGTGTCTATTAGTTATGTCTGGTTTTTGTTTGCACCTGTTTTGTGTTTTGTCATTAGTGGGGGGGTTTGTCTGTCTGTGTTTAGCTAGGATTTTGTGCGGGATTGTTCGTTGTTACGTGTGGTGTTACTTTTATTATCTAGGCATTAGGGTTGCCGGGCTGCGCCCCGTCTGCCTTTTGAACGGAGCTTCTTTTTGTCCATTTTTCTGACTGTTATGCTCCCAGCCGTATGTGAAACTTACCCGTGGATTTATTAAATTAAGATTGTTCCAACGGACCTCAGTCTCCTGCGTTTGACTCACTCCTTAAACTGTTCATTCCGCTCGTGGCACTGGATTTGGAGTCACACTCAAAATTAAAGTGGAAAACCACACTACAGGCTGATCCAACTTTGATGTAATGTCCTTAAAACAAGTCAAAATTAGGCTCAGTAGTGTGTGTGGCCTCCACGTGCCTGAATGACCTCCCTACAATGCCTAGGCATGCTCCTGATGAGGTGGCGGATGGTCTCCTGAGGGTTCTCCTCCCAGACCTGGACTAAAGCATCCGCCAACTCCTGGACAGTCTGTGGTGCAACGTGGCGTTGGTGGATGGAGCGAGACATGATGTCCCAGATGTGCTCAATTGGATTCAGGTCTGGGGAACGGGCGGGCCAGTCCATAGCATCAATGCCTTCCTCTTGCAGGAACTGCTGACACACTCCAGCCACATGAGGTCTAGCATTGTCTTGCATTAGGAGGAACCCAGGGCCAACCGCACCAGCATATGGTCTCACAAGGGGTCTGAGGATCTCATCTCCGTACCTAATGGCAGTCAGGCTACCTCTGGCGAGCACATGGAGGGCTGTGCAGCCCCCCAAAGAAATGCCACCCCACACCATGACTGACCCACCACCAAACCGGTCATGCTGGAGGATGTTGCAGGCAGCAGAACGTTCTCCACGGCGTCTCCAGACTCTGTCACATGTGCTCAGTGTGAACCTGCTTTCATCTGTGAAGAGCACAGGGCGCCAGTGGCGAATTTGCCAATCTTGGTGTTCTCTGGCAAATGCCAAACGTCCTGCACGGTGTTGGGCTGTAAGCACAACCCCCACCTGTGGACGTCGGGCCCTCATACCACCCTCATGGAGTCTGTTTCTGACCGTTTGAGCAGACATGCACATTTGTGGCCTGCTGGAGGTTATTTTGCATGGCTCTGGCAGTGCTCCTCCTGCTCCTCCTTGCACAAAGGCGGAAGTTGCGGTCCTGCTGCTGGGTTGTTGCCCTCCTATGGCCTCCTCCACGTCTCCTGATGTACTGGCCTGTCTCCTGGTAGCGCCTCCATGCTCTGGACACTACGCTGACAGACACAGCAAACCTTCTTGCCACAGCTCGCATTGATGTGCCATCCTGGATGAGCTGCACTACCTGAGCCACTTGTGTGGGTTGTAAGCACCGCCAGCATTCAAAAGTGACCAAAACATCAGCCAGGAAGCATAGGAACTGAGAAGTGGTCTGTGGTCACCACCTGCAGAACCACTCCTTTATTGGGGGTGTCTTGCTAATTGCCTATCATTTCCACCTGTTGTCTATTCCATTTGTACAACAGCATGTGAAATTTATTGTCAATCAGTGTTGCTTCCTAAGTGGACAGTTTGATTTCACAGAAGTGTGATTGACTTGGAGTTACGTTGTGTTGTTTAAGTGTTCCCTTTATTTTTTTGAGCAGTGTATATACACACACACACGCTGAGTATACAAATCTGCTCTTTCCATGACAGTGTGACCAGGTGAATCCAAGTGAAAGTTATGATCCCTTATTGATGTCACTTGTTAAATCCACTTCAATCAGTGAAGATGGAGACAAGTTAAAGAATGATTTTAAGCCTTGAGACAATTGAAACATGGATTGTGTGTGTGTGCCATTCAGAGGGTGAGTAGGCAAGACAAAAGATTGAAGTGCTTTTGAACAGGGTATGGTAGTAGGTGCCAGGTGCACCAGTTTGAGTGTGTAAAGAACTCCAATGCTGCTGGGTTTTTCACGCTCAACAGTTTCCCATGTGTATCAAGAATGGTCAACTTATCACAACTGTCGGAGGCATTGGAGTCAACATGGGCCAGCATCCGTTGGAACGCTTTTGCCACCTTGTAGAGTCCATGTCCCGATGAATTGATGCTGTTATGAGGGCAAAAGGGGGTGCAAATCAATATTAGGAAGGTGTTCCTAAATATCTGTGCACTCAGTCAAAAGTTTGGACACACCTACCTATTCCGGGGTTTTTCTTTATTTTTACTTATTTTCTACGTTGTAGAATAATAGTGAAGACATCAAGACTATTAAATAACACATATGGAATCATGTAGTATCCAAAAAAGTGTAAAAGGCCAGCATCCCAGAGTCGCCTCTTCACTGTTGACGTTGAGACTGGTGTTTTGCGGGTACTATTTAATGAAGCTGCTAGTTGAGGACTTGTGAGGCGTCTGTTTCTCAAACTAGACACTCTAATGTACTTGTCCTCTTGCTCAGATGTGCACCGGGGCCTCCCACTCCTCTTTCTATTCTGGTTAGAGCCGGTTTGTGCTGTTCTCTGAAGGGAGTAGTACACAGCGTTGTACGAGATCTTCAGTTTCTTGGCAATTTCTCGCATGGAATAGCCTTAATTTCTCATAACAAGAATAGACTGATGAGTTTCATTTTGAGCCTGTAATCGAACCCAAAAATTGCTTGTGCTCCAGATTCTCAACTAGTCTAAAGAAGGCCAGTTTTATTGCTTCTTTAATCAGAAGCACAGTTTTCAGCTGTGCTAAGATAATTGCAAAAGGGTTTTCTAATGATCAATTAGCCTTTTAAAACAGTAAACTTGGATTAGCCAACACAACGTGCCATTGGAACACAGGAGTGATGGTTGCTGATAATGGACCTCTGTACGCCTATGTAGATATTCCATTTTAAAAAATCTGCCGGTTTCAGCTACAATAGTCATTTACAACATTAACAATGTCTAAACTGTATTTATGATGAGTTTGATGTTATTTTAATGGACAAAAAATATGCTTTTCTTTAAAAAACATTTCTAAGTGACCCCAAACTTTTGAACGGTAGTATGTATAGACACATTATACAGCAATGTGATAGGCACTGCACTGTGCAATTTGGGACTAATAAAGAACTACTACTGGTACTATTAGCAACCAATGATCTCACTGAATGCCTTGTTCAATGTCCAATGGCATTTCACTCTAACACATTTCAAGGATGATTTGCTTGGTACTTGTTTGAGTGACACTTTTGTGAACTTGTCCTTGCCACTGAGTGGGCATTATTGAATTGCAACTTTTATGTACCTCTATTTTATGATCATCTCTCTCATTGTTTAACACGGACTCTCTTTCTTTCAGTGAAGCCTCATCAAGATACATTTTGTTTGTCATCCTATAAAATGATGCCAAAGGTATGGTTTTTATTGATCATGGCCTGACGACTCATACAGAATTTAATTATGCTTCTCTATATATCGCTACATACATTCATCATGGAGAAGAAATGTTAGTGGATCTGGCATTTTGCCCATGTAATATAGATGGGTAGCAAGGCAAATTAGAGTGCACATACACATTTTAGAGATAGTTCAATTTCCCAACTAGTAAAGTTTTCACCAATTTATTTATCTGGAAACAGTATAAGTTAAGTGTGTCCATCTATGTTACACAGAATCCTACAGATGAAGAACCATATATGTGAAAAATAAATAATAAAAATGGACAAACGTGACATGTCATTATATATTTTTTTATATGAAGTAATACAGTATGGTGCAATACCAGTCAAACATTTGAACACACCTACTCATTCAAGGGTTTTTCTTTATTTGTACTATTTTCAACATTGTAGAATAATAGAAGACATCAAAACTATGAAATAAACAAATCAAAAATATATTTAATATTTGAGATTCTTCAAATAGCCACCCTTTGCCTTGACAGCTTTACACACTCTTGGCATTCTCTCAACCAGCTTCACTTGGAATGCTTTTCCAACAGTCTTGAAGGAGTTCCCACATATGCTGAGCACTTGTTGGCTGCTTTTCCTTCACTCTGCGGTCCAACTCATCCCAAACCATCTCAATTGGTTTGAGGTTGGGTGATTGTGCAGGCCAGGTCATCTGATGCAGCACTCCGTCACTCTCCTTCTTGGTCAAATAGCCCTTATACAGCCTAGAGGTGTGTTGGGTCATTGTCCTGTTGAAAAACAAATTATAGTCCCACTAAGCGCAAACCAGATGGGATGGCATATCGCTGCAGAATGCTGTGGTAGCCATGCTGGTTAAGTGTGCCTTGAATTCTAAATAAATCACTGACAGTATCACCAGCAAAGCACCCCCACACCAGCACATCTCTTCCTACGTGCTTCATGGTGGGAACCACACTCGGAGATCATCTGTTCACCTACTCTGCATCTCACAAAGACAGGCGGTTGGAACCAAGAATCTCAAATTTGGACTCATCAGACCAAAGGACAGATATCCACTGGTCTAATGTCCGTTGCTCGTGTTTCTTGGCCCAAGCAAGTGTCTTCTTATTATTGGTGTCCTTTAGTAGTGGGGTGTTTTTTCAGCAAGAATTTGACCATGAAGGCCTGATTCACGCAGTCTCCTCTGAACAGGTGATGTTGAGCTGTGTCTGTTACTTGAACTCTGTGAAGCGTTTATTTGGGCTGCAATTTCTGAGGCTGGTAACTCTAATGAACTTATCCTCTGCAACAGAGGTAACTCTGGGTCTTCCTTTACTGTGGCGGTCCTCATGAAAGCCAGTTTCATCAAAGTGCTTGATGGTTTTTGCGACTGCACTTGAAGAAACTTTGAAAGTTCTTGAAATATTCCGGATTGACTTACCTTCATGTTTTAAAGTAATGATTGACTGTCGTTTCTCTTTGCTTATTTGAGCTCTTCTTACCATAATATGGACTTGGTCTTTTACCAGATAGGGGTGGTATACAGAAGATCGGGTTATCTTGTCACAACACGACTGATTGGCTCAAACGCATTAAGAAAGAAAGACATTCCACAAATTAACTTTTAACAAGGCACACCTGTTAATTGAAATGCATTCCAGGTGACTACCTCATGAAGCTGGTTGAGAGAATGCCAAGAGTGTTGTTACTATGAAGCATCTCAAATCTAAAATATATTTTGATTTGTTAAAAACATGATTCCATATGTGTTATTTCATAGTTTTGATGTCTTCACTATTATTCGACAATGTAGAAAATAGTACAAATTAAGATACACCCTGGAATGAGCAGGTGGGTCCAATCTTTTGACTGGTACTGTATATGCCATGTAGCAGACACTTTTATCCAGAGTGACTTACACAAGTGAGTGCATATGACCCGGAAGTTGCTAGTGCCATGCTCTACAAACTGAGCCACAATCTCAATGTTGTTGCTGTGTGTCTGACCCTGTGCCCTTTGACCCTTTGTGTGTTTGGGAGCAGCAGCTGACCCGCACCTCACCTGGGAGTGTGTGTTCCCTCCGTGGTATCAGCATCCCAGGATCCCTAGCCGTGGCCATCACAGTGAGTCTGCACCATACGGCAGCCACTCCTCCACACACACACACACACACCCTCGTGGGGACCTAAAATGTATTTCCATTCAAAATCCTATTTTCCTTAACCCCTAACCCTAAACCTAACCCTTACCCTAACCCTAATTCTAACAATAATTTGAACCCTTAATCTAACCCCTAAGCTTAAAATAGCCTTTGTCCTCATGGGGAGAATTTTCCTTGTTTAACTGTCCTGGTGGGGACTTTTGGGGATTTCAGGTCCCCCACGAGGATGGAAGAATAAGACCACACACACACACACACACACCTCACATGACAATGCAATCCCATGTCATGTTCTCTCTCTTCTTATATTCCTCTTTCCAGGCCAAAATGGACAATCAGGTCATTGGCTATAAGGACTTGGCAGCCATCCCCAAAGACAAGGCGATATTGGACATTGAGAGGCCGGACTTAATGATCTACGAACCCCATTTCAATTACACGCCTCTGGAACTATCGGAGGTGCCCCAAAGCAGAGAGGTCATAGGGCACAGCACACCACCCTCCATCATATTACAGCGCTAAGGATTTCCTCTCTATCCTAATGGTTTACCATTAAGGTTTAGGGCGTAGATATCCTTCTCTTGTTTGGAATGGCCCTATTGTATTCAGGATGTATTTAAATGATTAACAGTTAAGGATCATATGAGTTTTTGTCTATCCTACTATGACACAAGTGGTGTTCTATCAAGACAAACATAATATAATTGTCATTGATTACACTTTTTTAGCTAACCTGTTTGACTAGTTAAGTGATTCTAATATTTGTCCTATTAACTCTGTGTGTGATAGGATACAACTCCACTATATATAGACTATATACAATGTATGCATTAATATATACTCGTGTATGCATATCTGTCAAACAATATATATATAAAATTGCACCATTGAAATGCAGGGCAGGTACATTTAGCCTGTTTGGCCTGCGTGTAGTGTTTTCTCCCATGCAAACACTTAGCTGAGCCTCAATTGGCACCTTATTATATTGTGCACTACTTTTGACCAGAGCCCTATACTATTTAGGGAAAAGGGTGCTATGTGGGACACAGACTTATTACAGAGATCAATGGAACTCAATAAGGGCTTTCTAGAAATTGTGATCTGATCAGATTTTGTCATTTCTCTTTGTCTGGCGAAACTGACTCTACCCGATTAGGCCTGTAACACTGTCTGTCAAACAATGTCTATGTCTCACTAAGCCCACAAAGGAGAATGCAGCCTAGGGAGAAAATACAACTGATCAAACAGCCGTCTGTTTCTTTTCTCTCCTTCAGAGGTCCATGTCTCCGTGTTCATTCTCCCACCCTGCTTCTCCTGAGGTAAGATGGATGGATGGATGGATGGGGTCTGTGCTCTCGGATGAAGAATCATTTGAGCAGTTAATTGTCAGTCCACTGCCCAGTACCCCATACAGAGCTCTATCTCCTCTCCTATCTCTTCATACGGTCACACACACCTACTGTTTGTAATTATGGAATCGTTATTGAAAGGTTTTGTGCTCCACTGGTATGGTTAAAAACACACACACACACACACACTTAAGTGATAATGCCCTCGAAGCAGGTATTTGGAGGATATATTCGCACGTCTCGGGCCAGCAAACCGTGCCAATTTATCCTCCAAACACCGGCTTCGAGGACATTATTGCTTTTATACAACGTGTTACCAACATATTCCAATAATGATTGACATATTTTCATTAAATACGTTATTTTAATTAATTTATTCATGCCATTTCATTCTTCCACAAGATATAGTCCCAACACAAATCTAGGGTTGCTACCCTAGCTGGCAGGTTGTTTGTTCTATCAGTTCGGTCGCCAGAGACGCGACCCAGTCGTTAAGTCTTTTTGTTCTAAGTAGTTCATTCTAAATGTTCCTTTGCCATGATGGCTGGCAAAGTTCTTACCCCTTGCTTGCTAGCTAGCCAACTTTGGCTAACACAGTCACATCAAACAGTGTAGCCAGAATAACAGCAAAATAGCTGTTATTTACAACTGCGACCTGGCCAAGATAAAGCATAGCAGTGCGACAAAAACAACACAGAGTTACACATAAACAAACGTACAGTCAATAACACAAAAGAAAAATTCGTTCCAGTCATTGGCAGCAGAGAACTGGAAGGAAAAGCGGCCAAAGTAAGTGTTGGCTTTGGGGATGACCAGTTCAATATACCTGCTGGAGCGTGTGCTACGGGTGGGTATTGCTATGGTGACCAGTGAGCTGAGATAAGGTGGGGCTTTACCTAGCAAAGACTTATAGATGACCTTGAGCCAGTGGGTTTGGTGACGGATATGTAGTGAGGGCCAGCCAACGAGAGCATAGAGGTCGCAGTGGTGGGTAGTATATGGGACTTTGGTGATAAAACGGATGGCACTGTGATAGACTACATCCAATTTGCTGAGTAGAGTGTTGGGGGCTATTTTGTAAAGGACATCACCGAAGTTAAGGATCGGCAGGATAGTCCGTTTTATGAGGGTACGTTTGGCAGCATGAGTGAAGGAGGCTTTGTTGCGAAATAGGAAGCCGATTCTAGATTTCATTTTGGATTGGAGATGCTTAATGTGAGTTTGGAAGGAGAGTTTACAGTCTTAACCAGACATCTAGGTATTTGTAGTTGTCCACATATTCTAGATCAGAACCATCCAAAGTAGTGATGCTAGTCGGGCAGGAGGGTGCGGGCAGCAATCGGTTGAAGAGCATGCATTTAGTTTTACTAGCATTTAGAAGCAGTTGGAGGCCACGGAAGGAGTGTTGAATGGCGTTGAAGCTTGTTAGGAGGTTTGTTAACACAGTGTCCAAAGAAGGACCAGATGTATACAGAATGGTGTCGTCTGCATTAGAGGTGGATCAGAGAATCACCAGCAGCAAGAGCGACATTGATGAATACAGAGAAAAGAATTGAGCCCTGTGGCACCCCCATAGAGACTGCAGAGGTCCGGACAACAGGCCCTCCAATTTGAAACATTGAACTCTATCTGAGAAGTACTTGGTGAACCAGGCGAGGCAGTCATTTGAGAAGCCAAGGCTATGGAGTCTGCCGATAAGAATGTGGTGATTGACAGAGTCGAAAGCCTTGGCCAAGTCGATGAAGACGTCTGCACAGTACTGTCTTCTATCGATGGCGGTTATGATATCGTTTAGGACCTTGAGCGTGGCTGAGGTGCACCCATGGCTTTTTGGGCAAGTTGCTGCAGGGGGTGCTGAGGTGTTGGCCGGGGTAGGGGTAGCCAGGTGGAAAGCCATGGCCAGCTGGGGAAAAATGCTTATTGAAATGATCGATTATCGTAGATTTATTGGTGGTGTCGTGTCTTTGGCATCATTAAACTTAAGACTTATTTTTATCAAATTAATTCTCTGTAATTATTATTACGTGATTAAACTAACTTAATCATGTAACTGTAATTAACTAGTAAGTCGGGGCACCAAGGAAAATATTCAGATTAAAGATATAACTTTCAGATATTTCAATATCTGATCAATTAGTCTTATAATTAATGAATTATTCTTTACCTCACGTTAGTCTCATTCCAAACGTCGTAAATTGTTGGTTGTCTTCACTATGAATCATCCATACATCAATTGTCTTAAATCATTTATTTACTAACTAAATAAATCACAGAAATGCATAAACAAACAAACAGTAGATATAGTTACAAGGAAATTATAGGGGAATGCGCCCTAGTGGGCTAAACCGGCATGGCGGCTTGTTAGACAAAGGGACTGAGGAGGGCGCAAAAGATAAGACACTACAAAGTTGATAATTATAACAATTGAAATGCTAATCCTTTGCACATGAACGCTCACTCATTCAGGAATAATTGCAATCAATATATATATTTACGCTCAGTGTGTCGTCGTGATCTCTGTTGGAGAGTTTGTCTGCCCTCTCTCTGCCGTGGTTAGAATGGATAGTTCAGAGTAACATTCAGCAATGTTGTTATAGATAGATGTTTTGGCAGTTGTCGCCCTTCGCATTCACGGGTACATAATTCCTAGCTGCAGACTAATTAATTACTATCAAAGATTTGTTCTTATTCTGTCGGTATCGATAGTCTGAGTTTAACCACGTGGTATGGTTAAGATTTCAGCAATCTACTCAAACCTTAGCCCTCACGGTTATTGAGGTAAGCTGGCCTGAAACCTTAGCCCTCTCGTGGTTATCGAGGTAAGCTGGTCTCTACTCAAACCTTAGCCCTCTCGTAATTGAGAGAAGCTTGGTGAAGATAAATTCCCAAGGTGGGGGTTATATTCGGAAGAGCAGAAAGGGGCTGTCCCATGATGCCAGATCAATGTCTGTGCTCATGGGGCGGGCCAATGATTTAGTTAACTCCAGTTCCATTTGGAGTTTAACTTCATTAAACAACTTAAAATCACATTACATCATTTCACAAATAGTTTCATCTTTACTCATTCATTTTATACAACAATTAGATGCAAGCCTCATAACTGAAACTCTTGTATAAACAGGGTTATGGTAATGTGGCTGTATTGTCTCTCATGAGTTTCACAAAATTTTACAAAACAAACCCGTTTGTAGCTGGCTACTTCACTGACCGTTTATACATTCTCCAGAACATGAATATTGTTCAGTTCTCAAGTTCTGTGATGTGGAAGAAATTCCTTTGTGCTCCTGTGAAACCTTTTCTCTCTCTATACTGTCTGGCCATGAGGAAGAGAGTCTCCTCCAGGAATTTACGACCTGAGATAACAGCAGCCTGGGTGTAGGCGAGAGAGAGAGGGGGAAGGCACGCTAAACCCAAAGAGGGCCACGTCATGACATTGGTGACAGTGTTTCTGCTCCTCAGTGCAGTGGGCAGCTGGGAGGAGGTGCTCTTATTCTCCATGTACTTTAGTGTCCCAAAACCTTTTGGAATTAATGCTACAGCAAGCAAATTTCTGTTTGAAAAAGCTAGCCTTACCTTTCCTAACTAACTGTGTATATTGGTTCCTGACTTCCCTGAAGAGTTGCATATTCGATGCTAATGCAGAACGCCACAGGATGTTTTTGTGCTGGTCAAGGGCAGTCAAGTCTGGGGTGAAGCAAGGGCTATATCTGTTCTTAGTTCTAAATTTTTTGAATGGGGCATGCTTATTTAAGATGGTGAGGAAAGCACTTTTGAAGAGCAACCAGGCATCCTCTACTAACGGGATGAGGTCAATATCCTTCCAGGATACCCGGGCCAGGTCGATTAGAAAGGCCTGCTTGCTGAAGTGTTTTAGGGAGTGTTTGACAGTGATCAGGGGTGGTCGTTTGACCGCGGACCCATAACGCACGCAGGCAATGAAGCGGTGATCGCTGAGATCCTGGTTGAAGACAGCAGAGGTGTATTTAGAGGACAAGTTGGTCAGGATGATATCTAAGAGGGTGCCCATGGTTACGGATTTTGGGTTGTACCTGGTAGGTTCCTTGATAATTTGTGTGAGATTGAGGGCATCTAGTTTAGATTGTGGGACGGCCGGGGTGTTAAGCATGTCCCAGTTTAAGTCACCTAACAGTACGAACTCTTAAGATGGATGGGGAGCAATCAATTCACATATAGTGTCCTGGGGGCTGAAGGGGTCTATAACAAGCGGCAACGGTGAGAGACGTGTTTCTGGAAAGGTTATTTTAAAAGAAGAACCGCGAATTGTTTGGGCACAGACCTGGATAGTATGACAGAATCTCTGCAGTAGATTAACTCCACCCCCTTTGACAGTTCTGTCTTGTCGGAAAATGTTATAGTTAGGGATGGAAATGTCAGGATTTTTGGTGGCCTTCCTAAGCCAGGATTCAGACACGGCTAGGACATCCGTGTTGGCAGAGTGTGCTAAAGCAGTGAATAAAACTAACTTAGGGAGGAGGCTTCTAATGTTAACATGCATGAACCCAAGGCTTTTACGGTTACAGAAGTCAACAAATGTGAGCGCCGGGGGAATGGGAGTGATGCTGGGGGCTGCTGGGCCTGGGTTAACCTCTACATCACCAGAGGAACAGAGGAGGGGTAGGATAAGAGTATGGCTAAAGGCTAAAAGAACTGGCCGTCTAGTGTGTTCGGAACGAGAGAGTAAAGGGGGCAGGTTTCTGGGCACAGAAGGATAGATTCAAGGCATTGCGTACAGACAAGGGTATGGTAGGATGTGAGTACAGTGGAGGTAAGCCTAGGCATTGAGTGATGATTAGAGAGGTTTTGTCTCGTGAAGCACCATTTAAGCCAGGTGCGGTCACCGCATGTGTGGGGGGTGGAACAACAGGGCTAGCTATGGCATATTGAGCAGGGCTGGAGGCTCTACAGTGAAATAAGACAAAAATGACTAACCAAAAAAGCAATAGACAAGGCATATTGACTTTAGGGAGAGGCGTGTGTAGCCTAGTAATCACAGGGTCCAGTGAGTAGCTAGGCGAGCTGGAGGCACGGAGATACAGACAGCTAGCAGCAGGCTAGCAGATAGTCCTCAGGGGGACGTCGCAACGTGGGAGCCTGTTGAAACTCTCTCGGACAGTTACGTCGGCAGACCAGTCGTGATGGATCGGCAGGGCTTCGTGTCGGCAGCAAAGGGTCCAGGCCAATTGGCAAAAGAGGTAATTGAAGCCCAGGAATTCTTGGTAGATCTATTCAGCTAGCCGGGAGATGGGCCTAGATTCGAGGCTAGCTCCAGGCTAACTGGTGCTTGCGTCGGGACAGAGACGTTAGCCAAGAGTAGCCACTTGGATAGCAGCTAGCTAACTGCGATGATCCGGAGTAAAGGTTCAGAGCTTGCGGTTGGAATCCGGAGATATGGTGGAGAAAAGCAGTCCGATATGCTTTGGGTTGATATCGCGCTGTGCTGGATGGCAGGAGTTGACCAGGCTGAAGCTGGCAGATGTCCCAGTTAACGTTGATGGCTAACTAGCAGTGGCTGACTACTAGCTAGTAGCTGGCTAGCTTGAAGGGGGTTACGGTTCTAAAGTATAAAGAATAGCAGATCCATACCGCATTGGGTGAGGCGCGTTGCAGGAGAGTATGTTCAGTCCGTAGATGGAAAAATGAGATTAAAAATATATACGAAGAAGGAAATGATATATACAAGGGACGGGACAAGACAATCAAAACATCCCACTGCTATGCCATCTTGGATTCAAATAGGTATTTCAACAGATTTTTTATTTGTGGAACAGACACCGGCAGGAATGCAGTTAAGCATCCAGGATTAGACCCATCCATTGTCTAAAAGCCCATGACTCCACACAAGCACGTTTGCAAAAAGCAGTTACCATGGGAACAATGAGCATCTGTTACACTCTTATTGTTTGCTGTGATCTCACTGGCTTCTTCACTCAGGGACGAAATCTAATGTACACAGAACCCTCATTTTCATGCACTTTCCCAATGTGTGTTTGGGTTACGGTTTGAATATCAATTAGGATCCGGACAGTAATGTTAATCTCATATGTCCCTAGACCATTCTATTCAAGGATCCCAAGGAGTGGCTGGAGAGCAGGGAGTCACCTGGAGGGTCATCAGCAGGTTCAAACCTCCAACTCAAAACCAGCTCTGCATTAGACACCACCACCAAGCTCCCCACACAGCACTTTCACAGGCCAGGTATTGTAATCCATCAGCACACTTATCACCTTCTATCTTCTCTTCTCTGCTCCCTTCTCTGCCCTGCTTTGCTTTTCATCTGGGACTGATGACCATTTTGATTTTATCTTTTCATTGCAGATAATGGAATGAATATATACAAGAAGCCACCAATTTACAAACAAGGTATTTCATGCAACTTAATTGATGTGTGTTGACAGTTTATTAATTTACTGTATACTGGCATAATATTTGACATTAAAAGGTAACATTGGATGTTTTTCTGTGCACATTTACTGTATATTGCCGGTGTGTGTGTGTGTGTGTGTGTGTGTGTGTGTGTGTGTCTCTAGATGTATTAGCATCCATCCCCCAGGGGAAACAGATAGAGGATCTCATCATTGAGTCATCTAAATTCCCTGCCGCCCAGCCACCTGATCCCAACAAACCCTCCAAGATTGAGACAGATTACTGGCCCTGCCCCCCCTCCCTGGCTGCAGTTGGTATGTCTCACACTATTAATTACAACTGTGAATAGTAATGTATAGGGTTGCAAAGCCACCGGTATTTTAACAAAGAAACTGTAATCTTCTGTAATTTTGCTAATTGACAGGTAATCTATGGTAATTTATACTTGAATAACTTTTAAAAAATGTATTCATATATATATATTTTTATTTTTTAAAGTCCCACACACACACACACACACATACATACACAGTAAAAAAAAAAAAAATGGTATATCTGTGTCCATATTGTCCATGAGTTTCTAGTGGATAGACCATATGGTTCAAGAGAAAATAGCCTAATTAATGAAAAAAGCATCTAATCAATAATGGGATGATTTTTTATTAACTCTGCAACTCTTTCATGTATTAACTTTCTTTTTTTTTTTTTTTTTACAACTGCCACCAGTATGGTGCAAAAACATTTACAACAAAACACATTTATTTTACTATGTCAGTGTAAAAAAATATATAAAAGACACTTCATGTTGAAACATTAAACACCAATCGTATTCAATAAGTTGATGGTTTATATTTAGAATAATGTTTTACAGCTTTGTCATTCAGTTTTATATTTTAAAATAACTATTTTAAAATGTTATATACTTTACATGTGATAAGGCCAAAGATAATTAGACGCCTGTGATAATGTCAAGTACCCAAAAAGGCCACTATACATTATCTTATAAAATTCCCCCAAATCTTAAAAATAACCAACATTTTGGTAGTTTACTGGTAAACTTTGAAAGTTTCCAGTAATATACCCTCCTTTTGCAACCCTAGTAGTGAACGATCCCAGCCAGCAAGCACTTATAAAACATTGGTGGCTATGAGGCAGCACACCATTGTAGGTACAGTAAACTGGTAAACTGATATCGGACCAGTGTCGCTAGCCATCATGGTGGCATGCCTCTAGCAACACAACAGCACACCGACCATCCTTAACAGTTCCAACAGTTAATGCTGCTCTTAGCCTGAAGTGTCGGCTACCGCTGTAAAGCCGATGGCTAAAATTGGCAGTGGGCTGCTAACTTTGCCGAGGCCGGGCCGCTGATGAGCTACTAAGCTTCCAATGAGGGATAGTGAGGGTTGGTAGTGGAGAGTAATAGAGCTTAGTAGTACCAGGGTTTCCTCTAACACTTGCCTCTCCTCTACCACAGAGACAGAGTGGAGGAAGAAGGCTGAGTCCCGGAGGAGGGAGGAGGGAGAGAGGGATGAGGAGGATGATGAATATGACAATGGAGACCTGTCCGATGATATGTGGGGACTACGGCAACTGCAGAAGCTGGAGCTCAACAAAGTACGGAACAGGTTTATTTGTAACAAATTCTCCCAAATTTGGCTACTGAACGCACCTAAGTGTTTTCTTAAGTGTAACTCAATGATAGTGGTTGCTTTGAAAACCTTTTGACATTCTATATGTCTACCCTGCAGATTCAGTCGAACTTGGGAAAGATAATCTTGAAAGAGGAGCTGGATAACGCTGTGCCCATCCGCAGGAAAACTCGCTCACTGCCTGACCGGACAGCAATGCACATGGGTAAGAGAGAGGCAGATTCACTTTGTGTCCGTGAGAGTATGTTTATCAACCTTTTATGTTCAAGAGACCAGGAAACTAAGGTCCTACTTCCTTGAAGGACTATTTATATTAACAATTTTACTTGCTTGACCAAGAAGCAACATCCCAGGTAACCGGTGCTAATCCCCAGTGAAGGGGTTGACTAACACTGTGTTAGATTGTGAACTTGTGAGTGGTGGAAACGAGAAAGAAACACAAAATCACACATATGCTCCATTTAAAATCCTTTGTAGAAATGGTGAAGATTCCAGACTTCCTCCACACTTCCTCCACCTACAACATTGCTTGTGTCCCAAATGGCACCCTATTCCCTACATTGTGTACTACTTTTGACCATGGGCCCTGGTCAAAAGTAGGGCACTATATGGAGAATAGTGTGGCATTTGGGACGAAAATCATCCACCCCCGACTTTGTCCTGCATCTTCTCTTCTCCGTGACAGTCTTTTATATTCTATAAGAAAACATTGACATGCCAGACAGACGAGCCTGTAAAAGCATATCGCTCTCCTGCCTTCACAGCTAGTTTCTGACAATGTTCTAGGCACGTTAAATGAGAACATTGCAAGAACAATCATGTGGCCAGTTATCTGTGGATCAGGAGCGTATTCCATCAAAGGACAGCCAAACATACACATGTAGACATGTTCTCAGAACATAAGATATTAATATTCTAGACACGTTTCATGGAAAGTTGTCGAAAACATTTGTGTCCAGTTTGTTGTGGGTTAGGAGAATATTCCATCAACATCCCACCTAACACACAGAACATGTTTGCTTTGTTCTCAGAATATACAGTGCCTTCCGAAAGTATTCACACCCCTTGACTTTTTCCACATTTTGTTGTGTTACAGCCTGAATTTAAAATTGATTACATTTAGGTTGTGTCACTGGCCTACACACAATATCCCATCCCATAATGTCAAAGTGTTTGTAGAAATTTTTACCAATGAATAAAAAAATTAAAAGCTGACATGTCTCGAGTCAATATGTCTTCAACCCCTTTGTTGGCAAGCCTAAATAAGTTCAGGAGTAAAAAAACAAGTCACATAACACGTTGCATAGACTCACTGTGTACCATAAGTGTTTACATGATTTTTGAATAACTACCTCATCGCTGTCCCTCAGTCGAGCAGTGAATTTCAAACACAGATTTAACCACAAAGACCAGGGAGGTTTACCAATGCCTTGCAAAGAAGGGCAGCTATTGGTAGATGGGTAATTTAAAAAGCAGAAATATGAGCATGGTGAACTTATTATTACACTTTGGATGGTGTATCAATACACCCAGTCGTTACATAGATGCAGGTGTCCTTCCTAACTCCGTTGCCGGAGAGGAAGTAAACTGCTCAGGGATTTCACCATGAGTCCAATGGTGACTTTGAAACAGTTCGAGTTTAATGGCTGTGATAGGAGAAAACTGAGGATGGCTCATAAACATTATAGTTACTCCACAATACTAACCTAAATGACAGAGAAAAGGAGGAAGTCTGTAGATTTTTTCCCCCCCAAAACATCCTGTTTGCAATAAGGCACTAAAGTAAAACTGCAAAAAAAAAATCCAAAGTAATGTACTTTGTCTTAAATACAAAGCATTATGTTTGGGTCAAATCCAACACAACACATCACTGAGTACCACTCTTCATATTTTCAAGCATGGTGGTGGCTACTTCATGTTATGGGTATGCTTGTCATCAGCAAGGACTAAGGAAAAAAATCAAAGGAAGTAGAATAGAGCTAAGTACAGACAAAATCCTAGAGGAAAAAACCTGGTTCAGTCTGCTTTCCAACAGACACTGGGAGACAATTTCCCCTTTCAGCAGGACAGTAACCTAAAACACAAGGTCAAATATACACTGGAGTTGCTTACCAAGACGACATTTAATGTTCCTGAGTGGCCTAGTTACAGTTTTGACTTAAATCGGCTTGAAAATCTATGGCAAGACTTAAATGATCAACAAGGAACTGTACATAGCTTGAAGAATTAAAAAAAAAAAAAGAGTAATGTGCAAATATTGTACAATCCAGACTTACCCAAAAAGACTCACAACTGCAATCACTGCCAACGGTGATTCTAATATGTATTGACTCAGGGGTGTGTGTAACGTTCGTCGTGAGGAATGGAGCAAGGTGCAGCGGGTTGAGTGCTCATAATTAAACTTTTAATGTGAAGACTTATAACCAACAAGACAACAATGAATGCTGAAAAACCGTCTTGAAGGCAACATACAGCAATACAAGAACAACCTCCCACAAAAACCCCATTTAATTATAGGACCTTCAATCAGAAGCAATGATTACCAGCTGCTTCCAATTGAAGGTCCAACCCCAATAAACTAAACATAGAACTACAATAGAATAGACTAGATACTAACATAGAACAATACAACAAAAAAACAGAATACATAAACCAAACACCCCTCTACATACACATACAACCCGAACCATATAAAACAAATACCCCCTGCCACGTCCTGACCAAACTACAATAACAAAATAACCCCTATACTGATCAGGACGTGACAGTGTGAACACTTGTGTAAATTAGATATCTGTATTTCATTTTCAATACATTTACAAAAAAGTCTAAAAACAAGTTTTCACTTTGTCATTATGGGGTATTGTGTGTAGATGAGTGAGAATTATTATTTTTTTTTATCAATTTTGAATTCAGGCTGTATGCAATAGCATTTGGAATAAGTCGATGTCTATGACTATTTTCTTAATAAGGCACTGTAAGATATTTATGTTCTAGACACATTTCATGGGAACGTTGCAAGAACATTTGTGTCCAAAGAAAAGTTAATCGCACATCCCATCTTATTGCTTTTTCCAAGCCAACCAAGGTCCTGATTTGTGAACCCCTGATCTATCCATAGCTCCTTGTCTGTTGACAAGGTTAAGAATACTCACACACACAGTGCTTCTAACATAGTGTTTTCAACTTACATATTTGACATACAGTACTCAATTACATCATGCATGTTCATTAATACAGTAATTATACAGTCCTCACCTGGGATTTCAACTCACAACCTCTTCATTCACAGTACGCCGATCTTCCTCCTACGCCACCTTGTCCGGGTCAGGTATTGACTAGTCTGACTATTTTCAAAATGTATTTGATTTACTTATTTCAGCACTTGAAGGGCCTTCTGTGTAGTTGTCTAATGTTGGTGGAGAATATTAACCTGTTTTAATGATACTTCTGGATCACTATGATCAATGAAATAATTTCTTATACCTACCAAGTTGTTTCAGATCTAAACAAGTGCCTAGGGAGGAGGGTTAATGGTTTCTTCTGGACAGGGCCTAACTATACTGGCTCAATAAGTACATACAGTTGAAGTCGGAAGTTCACATACATGGTCAATTAAATTGATTGGATATGATTTGGAAAGGCACACACCTGTCTATATAAGGTCCCACAGTTGACAGTGCATGTCAGAGCAAAAACCAAGCCATGAGGTCGAAGGAATTTCCCTAAGAGCTCCGAGACAGGATTCTATCGAGGCACAGATCTGTGGAAGGGTACCAAAACATTTCTGCAGCATTGAATGTCCCCAAGAACACAGTGGCCTCCATCGTTCTTAAATGGAAGATGTTTGGAACCAGGATGTCTTCCTTAATTGACCTCCCATAAACGTAACAGACATATACCAGGAGCTGTGCCAGGCCCACCATGTCTGTTGACTCATCCAGCTGTAATGCATAGAATTCACTGGCTTGCATGCGAAGTAGTAATTGTTGAAAGAAAACATGCCAATTTGAAAAATAGGCCACGGGAGTTTTTTGAGCGAGAATTAAGACAACTTTCGAGTAGTAAGACATGTATAAAAGCACTATTGGCCCAGCATCGTCTGGTTAAGGGGAGGGTCTGGCTGTGGTGTCTTTACTTGGCTCATCGTGCTCTAGCAACTCCTTGTAGCGGGCTGGGCGCCTGCAGGCTGACTTTGGCCGTCAGTTGAACAGTGTTTCCTCCGACACATTGGTGCACCTGGCTTCCGGGTTAAATGAGCATGTGTTAAGAATTGTTTGGCGGGTCATGTTTCGGAGGATGCATGACTCGACCTTTGCCTCTCCCGAGCACGTTGTGGAGAGGCAAAAATCACAAAAAAAGGGGGGCATTTATTTATATATAAATATATATAAATAAATTAAAAGTTGGAGATGGAACTCTGTGTTGTGTATTGTTTTGGTATAACTGGTGTCATCATTGCTTAAATGACAAATGTTAGAAAGTACAGACATGCTACTGCAAATATACTGATATTCTGAGAATATGGCAACCATGTATTGGGTATGTTTCTGTATGGGTATGGCAACAAATTAGGAATGTTACAGATAGAAATGCAATGATGAGAGTATATGTGATTCCTTATCAGAGACACATGTTTGTTCTACATGCCATACAGTGCATTCTGAAAGTTCCTAAGACTATTTGACTTTTTCCAAATTTTGTTACGTTACAGCCTTATTCTAAAATGGCAGATTTTTTCCCCTCATCAATCTACACACAATACCCCATAATGACAAAGCAAAACCAGATTTTCAGATTGTTTTGTCAAAAAAAGAAATACATGAAATATCACATTTACATAAGTATTCAGACCCTTTACTCAGTACTTTGTTGAAGAACCTTTGGCAGCGATTACAACCTCGAGTCTTCTTGGGTATGACGCTACAAGCTTGGCACACCTGTATTTTGGGAATTTCTCCCATTTTTCTCTGCAGACCCTCTCAAGCTCTGTCAGGTTCAATGGGGAGTGTCGCTGCATAGCTATTTTCAGGTCTCTCCAGAGATGTTTGATTGGGAGCATTCCTGCATTGTCTTGGTTGTGTGCCTGGGGTCGTTGTCCTGTTGGAAGGTGAACCATCACTCTAGTCTGAGGTCCTGAGTGCTCTGGAGCAGGTTTTCATCAACGATCTCTCTGTACTTTGCTCCGTTCATCTTTCCCTCGATCCAGTCCCTGCCGCTGATAAACATCGCCACAGTATGATGCGGCCACCACCATGCTTCACCGTAGGGATGGTGCCAGGTTTCCTCCAGACGTGACGCTTGGCATTCAGGCCAAAAGAGTTCAATCTTGGTTTCATCCGACCAGAGAATCTTGTTTCTCATGCTCTGAGAGTCCTTCAGGGGGCTGTCATGTGCCTTTTACTGAGGAGTGGCTTCCGTCTGGCCACTCTACCATAAAGGCCTGATGGGTGGAGTGCTGCAGAGATGCTTTTCCTTCTGGAAAGTTCTCCCATCTCCACAGACAAACTCTGGAGCTCTGTCAGAGTAACCATCAGGTTCTTGGTCACCTCCCTGACCAAGGCCCTTCTCCCCCGATTGCTCAGTTTAGACGGTTGGCCAGCTCTAGGAAGAGTCTTGGTTGTTCCAATTTCTTCCATTTAAGAATGATGGAGGCCAATGTGTTTTTGGGGACCTTCAATGATACAAAAGTGTTTTGGTACCCTTCCACCAGATCTGTGCCTCAACACAAGTCTCTGAGCTCTACGGACAATTCCTTCGACCTTGTGGCTTGGATTTTGCTCGGACATGCACTGTCAACTGTGGGACCTTATATTTTCCAAATCATGTCCAATCAGTTGAATTTACCACAGATGGACTCCAATCAAGTTATTTAAACATCTCAAGGATGATCAATGGAAACAGGATTGTAGGCCGTCATTGTAAATAAGAATTTGTTCTTACAGTGGGGGAAAAAAGTATTTGATCCCCTGCTGATTTTGTATGTTTGCCCACTGATAAAGAAAGGATCAGTCTATCATTTTAATGGTAGGTTTATTTGAACAGTGAGAGACAGAATAACATCAAAAATATTGAGAAAAACGCATGTCAAAAATGTTATAAATTGATTAGCATTTTAATGAGGGAAATAAGTATTTGACCCCCTCTCAATCAGAAAGATTTCTGTCTCCCAGGTGTCTTTTATACAAGTAACGAGCTGAGATTAGGAGCACACTCTTAAAGGGAGTGCTCCTAACCGCAGCTTGTTACCTGTAAAAAAGACACCTGTCCACAGATACAATCAATCAGATTCCAAACTCTCCACCATGGCCAAGACCAAAGAGCTCTCCAAGGATGTCAGGGACAAGATTGTAGACCTACACAAGGCTGGAATGGGCTACAAGACCATTGCCAAGCAGCTTGGTGAGAAGGTGACAACATTTGGTGCGATTATTCGCAAATGGAAAAACACAAAAGAACTGTCAATATCCCTCGGGCTGGGGCTCCATGCAAGATCTCACCTCGTGGGGTTGCAATGATCATGAGAACGGTGAGGAATCAGCCCAGAACTACACGAGAGGATCTTGTCAATGATCTCAAGGCAGCTGGGACCATAGTCACCAAGAAAACAATTGGTAACATACTACGCCGTAAAGGACTGAAATACTGCGTGCCCGCAAGGTCCCCCTACTGAAGAATATATATACATGCCCGTCTGAAGTTTGCCAATGAACATCTGAATGATTCAGAGGACAACTGGTGAAAGTGTTGTGGTCAGATGAGACCAAAATGGAGCTCTTTGGCATCAACTCAACTCGCCGTGTTTGGAGGAGGAGGAATGCTGCCTATGACCCCAAGAACACTATCTCCACCATCAAACATGGAGGTGGAAACATTATGCTTTGGGGGTGTTTTTCTGCTAAGGGGGCAGGACAACTTCACTGCATCATTTGACGGGGCCATGTACTATCAAATCTTGGGTGAGAACCTCCTTCCCTCAGCCAGGGCATTGAAAATGGGTCGTGGATGGGTATTCCAGCATGACAATGACCCAAAACGCATGGCCAAGGCAACAAAGAAGTGGCTCAAGAAGAAGCACATTAAGGTCCTGGTGTGGCTTAGCCAGTCTCCAGACACAGCTGAAGGTTCGAGTTGCCAAACGTCAGCCTCGAAACCTTAATGACTTGGAGAAGATCTGCAAAGAGGAGTGGGACAAAATCCCACCTGAGATGTGTGCAAACCTGGTGGCCAACTACAAGAAACATCTGACCTCTGTGATCGCCAACAAGGTTTTTGCCACCAAGTACTAAGTCATGTTTTGCAGAGGGGTCAAATACTTATTTCCCTCATTAAAATGCAAATCAATTTATAACATTTTTGACATGCGTTTTTCTGGATTTTTTTGTTGTTATTCTGTCTCTCACTGTTCAAATAAACCTACCATTAAAATGATAGACTGATCATTTCTTTGTAAGTGGGCAAACGTACAAAATCAGCAGGGGATCAAATACTTTTTCCCCCCACTGTAACTGACTTGCCTAGTTAAATAAAATCAATAAATAAATAAACGTACCTGAGATCAATTTCGAGTCTTATAGCGATGTGTTAGAATACTTATGTAAATAAGTTATTTCTGTTTTTCATTTTTAATGAATGTGCTACATTTCAAAAAAACTGTTTTCACTTTGCCATTATGGGGTATTGTGTCACAACTGTCTTCAAGAATGGACCAAGGCGCAGCGGGAATGTGGATACTCATAGTTTTTAATACTCAAGTAAGGCATCCACAGGAAAAAACAATAAACAAGACAGCAACAGTTTTGCATGCTAACTAACGCATTGCAAAAACAACTACCCACAACCCCAACGAAAAACACACACTACTATATAGGACTCCCAATCAAAGGCAACTCAACACACCTGCCTTCAATTGGGAGTCCAATCACCAACACAACACTTAACACACAAAAACCTGCCACGTCCTGACCAAAACTAATACAATTGCTCCCTCTGCTGGTCAGGACGTGACATATTGTGTGTAGACTGATGAGAAAAAAATATTTAACACATTTCAGAATAAGGCTGTAACGTAACAAAATGTGGAAAAAGTCAAGGGGTCTGAATACTTTCCAAATACACTGTATGTGTAGAAAGTTCTCTTTGAGATGCTCAGCTATCTAGAACTCTACCACTTCCCATCTTTCAATGAGGAACTAATTTTAATTACGCTAAACAAAAATATAAATGCAACATGTAAAGTGTTGGTCCCATGTTTCATGACCCGAAATAAAAGATCCCAGAAATATTCCATGCGCACAAAAAACATTTTTCTCTCAAATACATTGGTTTACATCCCTGTTAGTGAGCATTTCTCATTTACCAAGAGATAATCCATCCACCTGACAGGTGTGGCATATCAAGAAGCTGATTAAACAGCATAATCATTACACAGGTGCATCTTGTGCTAGAGACAATAAAAGGCCACTCTAAATTGTGCAGTTTTGTCACACAGCACAATGCCACAAGACTTAAGTGTGCAATTGGCATGCTGACTGCAGGAATGTCCACCAGAGCTGTTGCCAGAGAATTGAATGTTCATTTCTCAACCATAAGCTGCTGTTATTTTAGAGAATTTGGCAGTACGTCCAACCGGCCTCACATCCGCAGATCACGTGTATGGCGTTGTGTGGGCGAGTGGTTTGCTGATGTCAATATTGTGAACAGAGTGCCCAACGGTGGGGTTATCGTATGGGCAGGCATAAGCTACGGACAACGAGCACAATGCATTTTATCAATGGCAATTTGAATCCACAGAGATACCGTGACGAGATCCTGAAGCCCATCGTCGTCCCATTCATCCACCACCATCACCTCATGTTGCAGCATGATAATGCACAGCCCCATGTTGCAAGGATCTGTACACAATTCCTGGAAGCTGAAAATGTCCCAGTTCTTCCATGGCCTGCATACTCACCAGACACACCACCCATTGAGCATGTTTGGGATGCTCTGGATCGATATCCAGCAACTTCGCACAGCCATTGAAGTTGAGTGTGACAACGTTCCATAGGCCACAATCAACAGCCTGATCAACTCTATGTGATGGAGAAGTGTCCTGCTGCAGGAGGCAAATGGTTGTCACGCCAGATGCTGACTGTTTTCGTGATACCTTTTTTTTAAAGGTATCTGTGACCAACCGATGCATATCTGTATTCCCAATCATGTGAAATCCATAGATTACTGCCTAATTTATTTATTTCAATTGACTGATTTCCTAATATGAACTGTAACTCAGTAAAATGAAATTGTTGCATGTTGCGTTTATATTTTTGTTCAGTATAGATAAATTAAGTGTGTTGTAACTGTTGCCAAATAATTACATTAACATAAAGTCTTGAACCCAGGCCACCAGCACAAATGACACACACTAACCTGTGCCCCAATATGGGATATATCTAGGGAATATGCTTATTAGGCCAGTATAGTTAGGCCCTGTACTGAAGAAACCCTAACCTCTCCTCCCTAGGCACTTGTGTAGATCTGAAACAACTTGATAGGTGTAAGTATTAGGGTGAGTGCACTTTGAAGTAAATCTCAGCTCTATTAAAAGCACTCAAGAAAAACTTTTATTTATCACAGTGATTACTACACAACACTAAACAATAAATTAATTGCACTATAATGGTGTCAAACAGTGCCAACAAACTGTTAGGGCCTACATAAAGCTGTCCCAACAGCAGTCCCAACATCTTACCACTGCTACACCTAGCTATCAGCCGAGTCTTGTCTGGCAGCAAAACAGTTCATTCAGCCTCGTTTACTGCCTTTTAATTTAAAAAAACATAGCTGATATGTCTGACTTGCTTAAACAAATTAGGTTTCTAATGACAATTGAGATGTACAAAGGGGACAAGTGGCGACAAGCAGATACGAGGCAATCCGTAATTTCGATTAAGATATTAATGAGCGAGCAAGGACAGATGTAATCAATGTAACTTTTACCACCATAACTTTTGAAATGTACAGTGACATATACTTCAGAACATCGGCTTTTCTTACAGTGTTCTCCCTGTACACCAAGTCAGAACCGTAGGATAAATAAAGGGGACATGTAAGCAGACAATGAAAGCTCTTAGAATATTCGATAATTACATTTCTCTAAAACAGGTTATAGGCTACATGTGCACCACCAAGTCAGAACAGTAAGCAAAATTAAGAGGGGTAAATAGACCAAATTATTAGGCACATGGGCTACTAACATCTTACTACACAACATACACTTAGTATTACTTTCTTAGCTACAGTATACATATCTCCCTGGCATATTACATCATTTATGCAGCAGCATACAATGCATTTTTGGACTCACCTAGTTGTGCTGTGCTCACTTGAACAGGAAGGTGGCGCGGCGGTCCTTTGTGAGCAAATTTTGTCGTCAAAGTCTGGCATTCTCTGGATTTATGGTGCTTTCAAATCAACTTGGAACTCGGGTAAAAAACAAGGTTGAATCATGATGACGTCATTGATCCTCAGGTCGTAGCTCTAGAAAGAGGCCGGATTTACAATTCCGAGTTGGATGACCGTTCAAAACGTATTTTCCCAGTCGGTGCTCGTTTATTCCAGACTTCCCAGTTGTCTTGAACTCACTGAAGTCAAGTTTTCCCAGTTCCGAGTTAACGGTTGTTTTGAACGCGACACAAATCATGCTTCATTGACAGCATGGCCAATATTTATCATTTTAAACTTGGAAAAGAGCCCCTTAATCCCAGATTTGGGACCACACACCCACTCCACTGAATAGCAGGCAAGTGATTGCTTTGTAATGCTTGCAGTTAGCCAATGTCACTGATTCCTTCCAAACCACTCATTGTTGAATTTTGCGATTTCCAACTTCTTGTGTAATGTTTATGTCCAGTGGCCGATGAGCACCGATACGTTTTATCTATAATTTCTATTCATTATTTCTCGTCATATGACAAGGATTAAAAAGGAATAGCCAGTAGATTGACGACTTGATTCATGATGATGACTGCTAGCTAAGATTTTTAAAGTATGATGTTGACATGATCAGTCCAATCAAAGCTACTGTACATATAACGTGATTTGACAATTTTATCTATGGCTAATGACCTTGAGCTTTGGATGAGCACTTCTAATGTAACTCTATGGTAGCACCCAAGGGGCTAGAATTTTGTACCTCTACCCTTAGACTTGGTGGTGACATAGTGTCGCCATGAGTGACAGAACACTGAGCCAATCACGGCGTGACACTCTGTATTTTCTGCTGGCTTGCCCCACCACCACAGAAAGCACTGAGCTATGCGGCATTTTGGAGCTGCCTTACTCAAGAAAACAAAAAAGAGACCATGTTTGTATGCAGCTTTATTTACTCAATAATACATTGTTTGAAAACTGATATGTGACACGTTTTAATGGCAAAATAAAATGCAAAACAGGCAAGCCCCCAAATTTGTTTAAAAACAAATTGGTTTTCAAAACAAGGTTTTCAAAACTGTTCAGGAGTATCATTAAAACAGGTTAATTTGCCCCACCAACCTTAGACAACGATATAGAAAGTCCTTAAATTGTGGAAATAAGTCAATCAAATCAATAATTGACACAGACATGGTGGTTTAGGAGGAAAATGCTGTAAAACAAGAGGTTATCAGTTCAAATCCCAGGTGAGAACATGTTGAATAATAATTACTATATTAATGAACATGCACAATGTTGTCAAAGTGTGTCAAATATGTACATTTAACCTCTCTAGGGTAGGTGGCACCAAATCGTCCCACCTACGTAACAGCCAGTGTAATCCCGTGGCGCGTTATTCAAAAACCTCAAAAATGCAAAAACTTCAATTTTTCAAACATATGACTATTTTACACCATTTTAAAGACAAGACTCTCGTTAATCTAACCACACTGTCCGATTTCAAAAAGGCTTTACAACGAAAGCAAAACATTAGATTATGTCAGCAGAGTACCCAGCCAGAAATAATCAGACACCCATTTTTCAAGCTAGCATATAATGTCACATAAACCCAAACCACAGCTAAATGTAGCACTAACCTTTGATGATCTTCATCAGATGACAACCCTAGGACATTATGTTATACAATACATGCATGTTTTGTTCAATCAAGTTCATATTTATATCAAAAACCAGCTTTTTACATTAGCATGTGACTAGCATGTGACTAGCATTCCCACCGAACACTGCAGGTTAATTTACTAAATTACTCACGATAAACGTTCACAAAAAGCATAACAATTATTTTAAGAATTATAGATACAGAACTCCTCTATGCACTCGATATGTCCGATTTTAAAATAGCTTTTCGGTGAAAGCACATTTTGCAATATTCTCAGTAGATAGCCCGGCATCACAGGGCTAGCTATTTAGACACCCAGCAAGTTTAGCACTCACCAAAGTCAGATTTACTATAAGAAAAATGTTATTACCTTTGCTGTCTTCGTCAGAATGCACTCCCAGGACTTCTACTTCAATAACAAATGTTGGTTTGGTTCAAAATAATCCATAGTTATATTCAAACAGCGGTGTATTGTTCGTGCGTTCAAGACTCTATCCGAAAGGGTAAATAAGGGTGACGAGCATGGCGCAATTCGTGACAAAAAAATTCTAAATATTCCATTACCGTACTTCGAAGCATGTCAACCGCTGTTTAAAATCAATTTTTATGCCATTTTTCTCATAAAAAAGCGATAATATTCCGACCGGGAATCTGCGTTTAGGTAAACAGACGAAAGAAAATAAAGCATGGGGTCGACTCGGGCACGCGCCTAAGCCCATAGTACTCTGATCGGCCACTTGCCAAAAGCGATAAAGTGTTTCAGCCAGAGGCTGCCTCGATATCGTTCAGCTTTTTCCCGGGCTCTGAGAGCCTATGGGAGCCGTAGGAAGTGTCACGTTAGAGCAAAGATCCTCAGTCTTCAATAAAAAGAGCCAAGATGAAACACAACTTGTCAGACAGGCCACTTCCTGCATGGAATCTTCTCAGGTTTTTGCCTGCCATTTGAGTTCTGTTATACTCACAGACACCATTCAAACAGTTTTAGAAACTTTAGGGTGTTTTCTATCCAAAGGCAATAATTATATGCATATTCTAGTTACTGGGCAGGAGTAGTAACCAGATTAAATCGGGTACGTTTTTTATCCGGCCGTGTCAATACTGCCCCCTAGCCCTAACAGGTTAAAACACTGTGTGTATGAGTATCCCTGAACTTGCCAACAGACAAAAACAGCTGTGATTGGATCAGTGGTTCATCAATTAGGGGCTTGGCAACAGTAACATGGCGTGATGTTCAATGAAATAAAAAATGGTGGGGTCGGGTGCTTCTTTGGGACCTTCAAGCTACGTCCTGACAACTGATACACAGAAATGTTCTTGCAACGTTCCCATGAAATGTGTCTAGAACATTAATATCTTACATTCTGAGAACATGGCAACCATGTTCAGTGTATGTTTGATGTGACGGTAACAAGGCATGATGTTCAATGAAAAAAATGTTTTTGGGGGAGAATGCTTCTTTGGGACCTTATGGCGATGTCCTGCCAACTGACACTCAAATGTTCTTGCAACGTTCCCATGAAACGTGTGTAGAACATGAATAACATTAACAACCATATTCTGTGTATGTTTGGTGGGATGTTGATGGAATATTCTCCTAACCCTTAGAAAACTGGACACAGGAATGTTCTTTCAACGTTCCCATGAAACATGTCCAGAAAATGTATATCTAATATTGTGAGAAAATGGCAACCAATGTCCTGTGTATGTTTGGTGGGACGTTGATGGAATATTCTCGTAACCCTCAGAAAACTGGACACAAAAATAGTGGTCATTTCTAGTTATTGATAATATTGTCACTTCCAGTCATTGACCATTTGTGCATGTTTGTGCACGTTCTTGCCACGTCCCATAAAACGCATCTAGAACATTAATGTTGTACAATATATTCTGTGAACATTGTAACCATGTTCTAGATAAGTTCTGCTTGACATTAAGGGAATGTTTGAACCAAAACATGCTAAAAATGTTCTCAGAAGGTTTTTGCTAATATAGATACAATGTTCCCCTAACTAACGGAAAACTGGACACTTAAACATTAGAGGGAACATTAAATTGTTAGCTGAGTATATCTTGGCCGAAGCTTTTGATACAGTAGACCATTCCATTCTTGTGGGCTGGCTAAGGAATATTGGTGTCTCTGAGGGGTCTTCGGCCAGGTTTGCTAACTACCTCTCTCAAAGAGTGCAGTGTATAAAGTCAGAAAATCTGCTGTCTCAGCCACTGCCTGTCACCAAGGGAGTACCCCAAGTCTCAATCCTAGGCCCCACGCTCTTCTCAATTTACATCTACAACATAGCTCATCCAGTAGGAAGCTCTCTCATCCATTTATATGCAGATGATACAGTCTTATACTCAGCTGGCCCCTCCCTGGATTTTGTGTTAAATGCTCTACAACAAAGCTTTCTTAGTGTCCAACAAGCTTTCTCTACTCTTTAACCTTGTTCTCAACACCTCCAAAACAAAGGTCATGTGGTTTGGTAAGAAGAATGCCCCTCTCCCCACAGGTGTGATTACTACCTCTGAGGGTTTAGAGCTTGAGGTAGTCACCTCATACAAGTACTTGGGAGTATGGCTAGACGGTACACTGTCCTTCTCTCAGCACATATCAAAGCAGGTGGCTAAAGTTAAATCTAGACTTGGTTTCCTCTATCGTAATCGCTCCTCTTTCACCCCAGCTGCCAAACTAACCCTGACCATCCTACCCATGCTAGATTACAGAGAGATAATTTATAGATCAGCAGGTAAGGGTGCTCTCGAGCGGCTAGATGTTCTTTACCATTCGGCCATCAGATTTGCCACCAATGCTCCTTATAGGACACATTGCTGCACTCTATACTCCTCTGTAAACTGGTCATCACTGTATACCCGTCGCAAGACCCACTGGTTGATGCTTATTTATAAAACCCTCTTAGGCCTCATTCCCCCCTATCTGAGATATCTACTGCAGCCCTCATCCTCCACATACAACACCCGTTCTGCCAGTCACATTCTGTTAAAGGTCCCCAAAGCACACACATCCCTGGGTCGCTCTTCTTTTCAGTTGGCTGCAGGTAGCGACTGGAACGAGCTGCAACAAACACTCAAACTGGACAGTTTTATCTCAATCTCTTCATTCAAAGACTCAATCATGGACACTCTTACTGACAGTTGTGACTGTTTTGCGTGATGTATTGTTGTCTCTACCTTCTTGCCATTTGTGCTGTTGTCTGTGCCCAATAATGTTTGTAACATGTTTTGTGCTGCTACCATGTTGTGTTGCTACCATGTTGTTGTCATGTTCTGTTGCTACTATGATGTGTTGTCATGTGTTGCTGCCTTGCTATGTTGTTGTATTAGGTCTCTCTTTATGTAGTGTTGTCTCTCTTGTCGTGATGTGTGTTTTGTCCTATATTTATAATGTTCTTTTTGAATTTTGTTATTTATTTTTTTAATCCCAGCCCCTGTCCCCGCAGGAGATATTTTGCCTTTTGGTAGGCCGTCATTGTAAATAAGAATTTGTTCTTAAATTACTTGCCTAGTTAAATAAAGGTTAAATAAAATTATATTCCTCAGTGCTCGTAGTAGGGTGAAGTTTCCCCTAGATGCTGATCTTAGATCAGTTTTGCATTTAGCCCTCTCAAGGTTAAGGTTAGGATGGTGGAGGGAAGCTGATTCTAGATCTGTACATAGACTTTACCCCAGGGCCTCTCAAGTGGCCAAGTGCAAGATATGGGTTGTATGAAATATAGTATTCAATATCATCGCTCCTTGATTATACAATGCAGTGCCTATGATATTGATAGACATACATGTGATCTACATTCCTAGGGTCATCCTCCAATGCCTCCAAAAACATACATTTCCAAGCAACCAGTAGGAGTGGTCAGACCAGGGTGAGTAGAGGGTGCAAAGCATCTGGGCCAGTTTTCACAAAGCGTCTCAGAGTAGGAATTATTGATCTAGGGTCATGTCCCCACTCTTCATACATTTTTTCATTATGATTTAAAATACAAAACTAATCCTAGATCAGCACTATTGTGAGACGCTTTGTGAACACTGGCCAGGGCCCGGTTTCACAAAAGCATGTTAAGGCTACGTTGATCGTTTGAATCTCCGTAGGAGCATTGTTAGATCTCCAAGCTGTTTCTCAAAACCATCGTTACTAAAGTTGCTTTTGAAAACATTTGTTATTTAATGGCTGCCTCAGACCACTTTTGGAACAGCTTAGTATGTCGTTAGATGCTTTTTTGCCCTTCCGCGTCACTTTATACACAGAAGATCTCCGCTAAACACAAAATCTTTGTCTTTCTGTGACCTCCAATAACTTCAGAACGAATATGACAGTGACTACAAATACGAAGTGGCCCATTTCTTTGCATAACAAGCGAAAGATATAAAGACGGTTCAAGTGAAAACCGAGATGACTGTATTAAAAGATACATCCAATAGACCTATATTTTCAAATGATATTGAAATCAATTTCATGTTAATTCAATGTAGTTTTATTTTGCTATTTGTATGCTACTGTCTGTAATTTTTGCCTCAATATATTTCATGATGAAATCTTGATTTAGTGCATTATTATAGGGTAAGCATTAGAATAAGCCACCTCAATATTCGTAGCCATAGGGGATAATATCTCTCTAGGAGCTGATCCGTTGGCAGTGTTGTGGAATACTTCTAATGTTAAGGTAAGATTGGAAAGGGAGAACGCTGATCGGAGAACACTGCTTTCTTTCTTTCGATCCTATCGGTATCGACACAGAACTCAACGGCGCACAAATATTCTCTCTGTGTGTTAAAACACTCGTAAACCTATGTTCCATCGCTATCGGGAAACCGGGCCCTGGGCATTATATCGCTGCTGACTGAAGTTCATAGCGTTATTCTAAATTGACTAACACCAAAACCAGTGTTTCTCACAGCACTTCTAATGGTTTGTTCCATTCTGCGTGTAGCTCCAGTCTGCCGAGTTCACCCAATCTGACAGTGACAAAGGAGGACCAGGTAAGGCCTGGTGGTTCAATATGATTGGTTGACTTCCTATACTGTAACAATATCAGAACCCAACCAGTCATACAGATGTCGGATCTTAGTATGACCCACCTAGTCACAGGAGGAAAATAATCCTGCAGAAGGAGAATTTGAATGAATATTTAGAATCGCCGCCAGGGAGCAGCTGGAAGCGGTGTTTGTAGGCTAAACAATAACTTAGACTACAAGTCCACTGGGAGTCCATTCAAGTAGTGTGGTGGAATTATTGTAATCAAAAGGAGAGACTTTTAGATTTCTTCAAAACAATCAAACTTTATTATTTAATTACTGCAGAAATAGAGCTGGTCGGTAATCACCCCTGGAGGTGATTACTGAGAACTCAACGAGCTGGTTTGAGCCACAGCATCCTCCTTCAGTCTACATGACACACAACAGATGTATGGAATGGGTCACAAGCTTAAGCTTTGTATGAAAGATACTTAGAGTGCCTTGCGAAAGTATTCGGCCCCCTTGAACTTTTCGACCTTTTGCCACATTTCAGGCTTCAAACATAAAGATATAAAACTGTAATTTTTTGTGAAGAATCAACAACAATTGGGACACAATCATGAAGTGGAACGAAATTTATTGGATATTTCAAACTTTTTTAACGAATAAAAAACTGAAAAATTGGGCGTGGAAAATTATTCAGCCCCTTTACTTTCAGTGCAGCAAACTCTCTCCAGAAGTTCAGTGAGGATCTCTGAATGATCCAATGTTGACCTAAATGACTAATGATGATAAATAGAATCCACCTGTGTGTAATCAAGTCTCCGTATAAATGCACCTGCTCTGTGATAGTCTCAGAGGTCCGTTTAAAGCGCAGAGAGCATCATGAAGAACAAGGAACACACCAGGCAGGTCCGAGATACTGTTGTGGAGAAGTTTAAAGCCGGATTTGGATACAAAAAGATTTCCCAAGCTTTAAACATCCCAAGGAGCACTGTGCAAGCGATAATATTGAAATGGAAGGAGTATCAGACCACTGCAAATCTACGAAGACCCGGCCGTCCCTCTAAACTTTCAGCTCATACAAGGAGAAGACTGATCAGAGATGCAGCCAAGAGGCCCATGATCACTCTGGATGAACTGCAGAGATCTACAGCTGAGGTGGGAGACTCTGTCTATAGGACAACAATCAGTCGTATACTGCACAAATCTGGCCTTTATGGAAGAGTGGCAAGAAGAAAGCCATTTCTTAAAGATATCCATAAAAAGTGTCGTTTAAAGTTTGCCACTAGCCACCTGGGAGACACACCAAACATGTGGAAGAAGGTGCTCTGGTCAGATGAAACCAAAATCGAACTTTTTGGCAACAATGCAAAACGTTATGTTTGGCGTAAAAGCAACACAGCTCATCACCCTGAACACACCATCCTCACTGTCAAACATGGTGGTGGTAGCATCATGGTTTGGGCCTGCTTTTCTTCAGCAGGGGCAGGGAAGATGGTTAAAATTGATGGGAAGATGGATGGAGCCAAATACAGGACCATTCTGGAAGAAAACCTGATGGAGTCTGCAAAAGACCTGAGACTGGGACAGAGATTTGTCTTCCAACAAGACAATGATCCAAAACATAAAGCAAAATCTACAATGGAATGGTTCACAAATAAACATATCCAGGTGTTAGAATGGCCAAGTCAAAGTCCAGACCTGAATCCAATCGAGAATCTGTGGAAAGAACTGAAAACTGCTGTTCACGAACGCTCTCCATCCAACCTCACTGAGCTCGAGCTGTTTTGCAAGGAGGAATGGGCAAAAATTTCAGTCTCTCGATGTGCAAAACTGATAGAGACATACCCCAAGCAACTTACAGCTGTAATCGCTGCAAAAGGTGGCGCTACAAAGTATTAACTTAAGGGGGCTGAATAATCTTGCACGGACAATTTTTCCGTTTTTTATTTGTTAAAAAAGTTTGAAATATCCAATAAATTTCGTTCCACTTCATAATTGTGTCCCACTTGTTGTTGATTCTTCACAAAAAAAGTACAGTTTTATATCTTTATGTTTGAAGCCTGAAATGTGGCAAAAGGTCGAAAAGTTCAAGGGGGCCGAATACTTTCGCAAGGCACTGTATAATTCACAGCAGACAGTATCTCCTGTAAAATCAGTTCTCATTGTGTAGAGACCAGTGTCTGGCCCCCAAACTCCATACTGGAGCCATCTCTCCCTGGTACCGTATAGAACAGAAACATTAACTCATGCTCTGGAATGCGTATCCCCAAAGACATCGTAAATCTCCTGTCAGGGTTATCTCCCAGAGGCCCACTTTCAGTTCACACAGACACAATAGAGTTATAAGAACCCTCTATTATGTTGCATAAAGTAAAAGTATTATAACAATCTTGTAATTTCCACCATAGTAGCCTATGTAGGCTAGGTGCAGGCTACAGCACGTCTCATGAATTCTAATGTGGATTATAATAAATTGACATATTTGTAGGGGGTAGTTGTATTTTTAATAAAGGGAAATCAGATTTTTTGGGATCAATTGTTATATTATATATTCATGGCAATCAATAGGCAGAATAAATTGTTGGTTGCCTCAGTGCCTGTGTGCAGTTACAGCCGCTGGCACACATATGCCAGAGTCGGCATGGGTTTGAATCTGGCCCACTGCCCTTTACATTTTTAGAGGAACTAGTACTTTTCTAGTTACTCACTGTAGGCTTTACTTGTACTCAAGTAATTTATGAAGGAAGTTACTTACTTTTAACTCAATTACATTTTACCAAATCACTTCAGTTACATAGATTTATATTATTATATCGTCGCTGTCGGATGAAAACCTTGTAACTCCAAATTTGGTGATTTTCATATTTTTACATGAATTGGTGTGATTGGTTCCCCTTTACGTCTGTATGAACGTTTCACGACCCCTTGACAAATTAAATGTATGTAATATAGCTTTTCATCAAAATTCTTAAGTTCATTGGCTCTCAAAGTTGTCCGTCAAATCCCGTATCTCCACCACAGCTCTTGAAGTGAAGCGCAGGTCTTCACTCTTAAGGTTATTTTTGATACTCCTGAGGATATTTTTGATCGTAGGTTCAGAGGTAAGTTGCACTTTAATTACCTTCTGCCTTTGTAATATTATATGTTTCTCAGATATTATTCGGCTGTTGAAATTGTGTTTTGAGGGCGAGTGCAAATCAAATGGCTAGGTACTGTAACTAACTAGCTAGCTAGTTTGCTTTGGCTAACCCAGAATCGAACTAAATTGAATCTCCTGTTTTTAGCTCCCCATATGATCTCTGCTTGTTGGCTAACTAGCCACCTTGTCATTGGCATAAAGAGTGAACATATTAATCAGATGTGTGTGGCAATAGCTAACTAGCTATCACATTAGGTTGCCACTAGATAACCTGTCTAAGCTAGCTGCAGTGTCAACCATGCAGCTAGTTAACGTTAGCTAGATCATCCGGTCAACCCAGCACAGCATCCTCCCACTCCTTTGCCTCTCTCTCTCTCTCTCTCTCTCTCTCTCTCTCGTGTGTCTAAATGTCATTCCATTTTTATGACCGGGCCTATAAGCACATCTGTCAGTGTATCATCTCAGTAGGGTTTTTGTGCCATATACTAGAAATACATTTGTGTTTTTTTTAATATACAGTTTGTAGCGGCACAACCGAGGGGGAGGTAAATGGGCCAGCCAATAAAATAAAAGACCCTTCAAAGTGGAAAGGAGAGGTTAAGATGAAAGGAGGATGGAGGGTAAATTCTTATTTGGCAGGAAAAAGATGATTGAGTTGACTATGGCAATTGATTATTTACAGTATTACTTACATGAATACCTACCTTGATGTTTAATTCCATGCTAAAATGTGTCTGATTTGCATACTAGTAACATGATTGATAGTGACATTGACAGTGGTGTAAAGTACTTAACCTGTTGGGGGTAGGGGGCAGTATTTACACGGCCAGATAAAAAAACGTACCCGATTTAATCTGGTTATTACTACTGCCCAGAAACTAGAATATGCATATAATTATTGGCTTTGGATAGAAAACACCCTAAAGTTTCTAAAACTGTTTGAATGGTGTCTGTGAGTATAACAGAACTCATATGGCAGGCAAAAACCTGAGAAGATTCTGTACAGGAAGTGCCCTCTCTGACCATTCCTTGAGCTTCTTGACTCTGTTTATTGAAGACTGAGGATCTTTGCTGTAACGTGACACTTCCTACGGCTCCCATAGGCTCTCAGAAGGCGGGAAAAAGCTGAATGATGTAATTCCACCCACTGGCTGAAAAACATTAGCGCTTTTGGCAAGTGCTCTATCAGAGGACAATGGGCTGAGGCTTTTTTACGAGAAAAATGGCATAAAAATTGATTTTAAACAGCGGTTGACATGCTTCGAAGTACAGTAATGGAATATTTATAATTTTTTTGTCACGAAATGCGTCGTGCGCGTCACCCTTCTTTACCATTCGGATAGTGTCTTGAACGCACGGACAAAACAGAGGATATTTGAACATAACTATGGATTATTTTGAACCAAACCAACATTTGTTATTGAAGTAGAAGTCCTGGGAGTGCATTCTGACAAAGACAGCAAAGGTAATAACATTTTTCTTATAGTAAATCTGATTTTGGTGAGTGCTAAACTTGGTGGGTGTCTAAATAGCTAGCCCTGTGATGCCGGGCTATCTACTGAGAATATTGCAAAATGTGCTTTCACCGAAAAGCTATTTTAAAATCGGACACCTCGATTGCACAAAGGAGTTCTGTATCTATAATTCTTTAAATAATTGTTATGTTTTTTGTGAACGTTTATCGTGAGTAATTTAGTAAATTCACCGGAGTTCTGAACGTCACATGCTAATGTAAAAAGCTGTTTTTTGATATAAATATGAACTTGATTGAACAAAACATGCATGTATTGTATAACATAATGTCCTAGGGTTGTCATCTGATGAAGATCATCAAAGGTTAGTGCTGCATTTAGCTGTGGTTTGGGTTTATGTGACATTATATGCTAGCTTGAAAAATGGGTGTCTGATTATTTCTGGCTGGGTACTCTGCTGACATAATCTAATGTTTTTCTTTCGTTGTAAAGCCTTTTTGAAATCGGACAGTGTGGTTAGATGAACGAGAGTCTTGTCTTTAAAATGGTGTAAAATAGTCATATGTTTGAGAAATTGAAGTAATAGCATTTCTAAGGTATTTGAATAACGCGCCACTGGCTGTTGAGTAGGTGGGACGATTTCGTCCCGCCGACCCTAGAGAGGTTAAGTAAAAATACTTTAAAGTACCGTTTTTTGGGGTATCTGTACATTACTATTTATATTTTTCATTACTTTTACTCCACTACATTCCTAAAGAAAATAATGTACTTTTTACTCCATACATTTTCCCTGAGACCCAAAAGTACTTGTTACATTTTGAATGCTTAGCAGGAGAGGAACATTTTCCAATTCACACACTTATCAAGAGAACATCCCTGGTCAACCCTACTTCCTCTGATCTGACAGACTCACTAAATACTAATGCTTTGTTTGTAAATGATGTCTGTGTTGGAGTGTGCCCCTGGCTATTAGTAAATTTAAAACAAGAAAACCGTGCTGTCTGGTTTTCTTAATATGAGGAATGTGAAATGATTTATACTTTTACTTCTACTTTTGATACTTAAGTGTATTTTAAACCAAATACTTTTAGACTTTTACTCAAGTAGTATTTTACTGGTGACTTTCACTTTTACTTGAGTCATTTTATATCAAGGTATCTTTACCTTTACCCTAGTATTTCGATATTGATTCTTCTTTGACTGTTGCAACACATACCTGATCCTCCTTTATTTCATTCTGAGTGAAAAATGAAACATCACACTTGGTGTAAATCTTTTTAGTAGTCAATCACCATCACATGTATTTGAAATTATATTGTGTAATACATTTTCAGTAATGCTATTGAAATTATAAAATGATTCCAATGTCTCGTACCATTGACCTTTTTATGAAATTGAGCACATTGATAGATTTGAAGTCAACTTTGAATAATACTGTAATTGAAACTGTACAGTCTACAGACTTTGATGACAGTCTTAATTGGAGACTACCTGTGCTGGAGGACGTTTGCAAAATGGTGCTGGCAGGATTAAATAATAAATGAATGTAAAATCAATTGCACAAAGTTGTTGACCTTTTTGTTTGCTGTCACAGTTTACCATAAAGTGTCAAAAATGCTAACTAAATTTGTAACTAGTAGTTAAGTCGTTTTCTGACCGGATACTTTTTTTTTACTCTTGAGTAGTTTCTTAAGATGGCTACTTTTACTTGAGTAAATTACAATCTAAGTAACACTACTTTTCCTTAAGTACAGAATTTCAGTACTCTACCCACCTCTGCAAATTATACATAGCCTAACTATAAAATGTTGGTAAGCATCCACACCGGAGGAAAGTTTATCGTTCTACAGTAGGCGTACATCTGTCAATCAACTGATTACCCCAATCAGCTCATCATCTCAGCCAGGGAAACAAACAGTAGCCTATTATTGTTTTTTACACATTTTATTATGTGACAATGAATAGGCTAAAGGGTAGCATACAAAATGTATGCTATTGGAATATAATTAAATAACAAGGGCCTATTGCAACCATCGATGGAACTAGATTATCTCCAGTTGATGTCCTGTTAAACCATCAATATGTGCTAAATTCACCCGCACAGCTGATTTCAATTGCAACCATTGTTGGTCACCTCATTACCGCTCCCTAAAAGATGATGTCAGTGTTTACCTTAGTCAGAGATCTGTATAATGACGAGATGCTCATGTCTCCGCACTAACAATGGGAGTTGTTGTCCAAAAGGCAGGAAAGGAAGGCAGGCAATAACTCTAGGTCTGCACGTTAAGCCCATAGAAACGCATTGGGCTTATTCTGGACAGATTTTGTGAGAGAGTGAGCCCTCTCGCTCCGCCTCCTCCTCTCTGCCTTAGTCCTGCTTGCAACCAGTCTTTCAAGATATGTTCACCCTCTGATTGGTATTGTCATCAGAACAACAGTCCTTTTTTAACAGACTAAGTGTCACGTCCTGACCAGTAAAAGGGGTTATTGTAATTTGGTCAGGGCGTAGCAGGGGTGTGTTTGTTTTGTGTTGTTGGGATTTTGGGTTAGTTCTATGTTATGTATTTCTATGTGGTATTGTTTGGGATTGGTCTCTAATTGGAAGCAGCTGTATCTCATTGCCTCTGATTAGAGGCCATATTTAAGTAGGGGTTTTTGTCTTGTGTTTGTGGGTGGTTGTCTCCATGTATAGTTAGGTTACCGTACAGGACTGTCATTCGTGGTCTTGTTTTGTTTCAATGTTCACGCTTAAATAAAAGTATAAGTATGGACACTTAACAGTCTGCGTATTGGTCCGATATTTCTTCCTCCTCAGAAGACGAAACTTATGACACTAAGGGTGATTTATCTATTTGACAAGTATTTGACAAGAAAGGATTTCCTCTACTGTGGCTATTTACCCAGCACTTTCTATGAATGGAAATATTGGTGTAGCCTAGTAAGCCTACTGTGATTATTTTATTAGTTTCCAATTAATGTTATCCAAAAGTGTCTGGTGTGTGTTTGGTAATTTCTTATCAAGATCGGGGGTAAAATATCCCTGACTGTCCATATTCGAAATGTGTAACTAAAAAAAAAGTGTATCAGGGGTTTGAGTTATTTGTGCCAGAATCAAACCCATGCTGACACGGTAGACCTATGTGCGCACTGAAGGCCTCACCACTAGACCACCACAGGCCATGGTAGAACAAACCTTTGACAGCTCATTCGTAACCTTAGGATACAATTCACACTTGTATGTCATAGCCTACTGGAGAGCAATATCTATTTTGTGTTATTAAGCTATATAGTGTGTATGGCTGCATATGAAATACATTTTTGTACAGTGCATTTCAAAGTATTCAGACCCCTTCCCTTTTTCCAAATTTTGTTGTGTTACATGCCTTAATCTAATTTTAGAATAAGGCATGTATGTTTTTCCTCATCAATCTACACACAATACCCCATAATGACAAAGCGAAAACAGGTTTTTAGACATTTTTGCAAATGTATTAAAAATAAAAAAACTGATACCTTATTTACATATGTTTTCAGACATTTTGTATTGAGACTCGAAAATGAGATCAGGTGCATCCTGATCATCTTTGAGATGTTTCTACAACTTGATTGGAGTCCACCTGTGGTAAATTCAATTGATTGGACATGATTTGCAAAAGCACACAGCTGTCTATATAAGGTCCCACAGTTGACAGTGCGTGTCAGAGCAAAAACCAAGCTATTAGGTTGAAAAAATTGTCTGTAGAGCTCCGAGACAGGATTGTGTCAAAGCAAAGATCTGTGGCACTGAAGGTCCCCATGAACACAGTGGCCTCCATTTTTAAATGGAAGAAGTTTGGAACCACTAAGACACTTCCTAGAGCTGGCCTCCCCACCAAACTGAGCAATTGGGGGAGAAGGGCCTTGGTCAGAGAGGTGACCAAGAACCCGATGGTCACTCTGACAGAGTTCCACAGTTCCTCTGTGGAGATGGGAGAACCAATTAGGCCTTTATGGTAGAGTGGCCAGACGGAAGCCACTCCTCAGTAAAAGGCATATGATAGGCACCTAAAGACTCTCAGACCATGAGAAACAAGATTCTCTGGTCTGATGAAACCAAGATTGAACTCTTTGGCCTGAATGCCAAGAGTCACGTCTGGAGGAAACCTGGCACCATCCCTACTGTGAAGCATGGTGGTGGCAGCATCATGCTGTGGGGATGTTATTCAGCGGCAGGGACTGGGAGACAAGTCAGGATCGACGGAAAGATGAACGGCGCAAAGTACAGAAAGCTCCTTGATGAAAACCTGCTGCAGTGCGCTCAGGACTTCAGACAGGGGGCGAAGGTTCACCTTCCAAAAGAACACAGCCAAGACAACGCAGGAGTGCTTTGGGACAAGTCTCTGAATGTCCTTGAGTGGCCCAGCCAGAGCCCAGTCTTGAACCCGATCGCACATCTCTGGAGAGACCTGAAAATAGCTGTGCAGCTCCCCATCCAACCTGACAGAGCTTGAGAGGATCTGCAGAGAAGAATGGGAGATGCTCCCCAAATATAGGTGTGCCAAGCTTGTGGTGTCATACCCAAGAGGACTCGATGCTGTAATCGGTGCCAAAGGTTCTTCACAAGCATTTCGCTACATTCGCAATAACATCTGCTAACCATGTGTATGTAACCAATAAAATTTTACTTGAGTAAAGGGTCTGAATACTTTAGTAATATTTTTGGGTTTTATTTGTAATACATTTAATAACATTTCGAAAAACCTTTTGTGTGTAGTTTGATGAGGAAAAAACTATTTTATACATTTTAGAATAAGGCTTTAACGTAACAAAATGTGTAAAAAGTGAAGGGGGTCGAAATACTTTCAGAATGCACTGTACATTTGAATGATGCAGTAATAGGACCTAGGCCTAGCGTTTGAGCGAGTGAGAGAGAATATTATTTTATAGCAGGCCTGATCCCAATGACTCGACTACCCCCGCATGGAGATAAAGAGAACCGATCATTTTTATGCAATCATGAGGCTCATTTGAATGTCCTGATGCAGCAGGACAATTCTCCACAAGAAAGAGTGATCATATTATTATCCGGCATCTGTATGTAAGCATTTAAAGCATGAAACAGTATGTCAAGCACATTCTAACGCAGCATTTCTCTTTCTCCACAGGCCTCCAGGTAAGAATGTTTGTACCAATGTCATCTGAAAAATTATATTAATCTTGTGTCAAGCGCCATTTGTCTACATTTGGATCAAAACATTTTGCCATCTTGATTTACACTGATGTGAATACTGTGTATGGTTAGTTCGTTGTGTGTAACATGTTAACAGTGGTGCTGTTTTGGCTGTTGTAATTTAGAATGGAGATTCTCAGAGAGGAAGAATGGACAGGGGAAACTCACTGCCAAGTATGCTGGCTGAGAAGGTCAGGACGTCTGCTGTTTGACATCCATTTCTGATCAGACTTGAAATGCTAGAAATGTGTTTTCCCTAATGTTTCTCTGTTATTCCACTATTCTTATAATTGCATAAGTACAATAAGCAGTCTTTAATGTCAGCTACAAACCTATCCATATCTTTACAATTCAGGAGGACATCTGTAGATACTGTACATTAATGTTTACATCCCAAATGGCACTCTATTCCCTATATAGTGCACTTCTTTTGACCAGAGCCCTATGGGCCCTGGTCAAAAGTAGTGGACTATATAGGGAATAGGGTGCCATTTGGGACACATCCAATGGCAAGCTTTGTGCTGACAGTATAAGCCTCTATAGATGCAGAGTTATGGCTTTGACCTTCCTTCTGAGATGGCTGACTGTTTTTTTTCCATAGATATATCCATATGAAATGCTCCTAGTGACCCACAGGAGAAGGAATAAACTCCCACCAGGAGTAGACAGGATGAGACTGGAGGTAGGATCAGTATTCCCTTGCTTTAAATCTCTAGAATAACTTAATTGTGCAAACCGCTGGCCATGTCGTTTATCACATTAGTTACAGTTAGGGTTTTGGATGTAGGGTTACCTCTAGTTGCTAATCTTGGGTCAGTTTTGCCTTTTCTTCACTAATGGTTAAGGTTTGGATTGGAGGGGAAGATTATGCTAGATCTGTACCTTGGGGAAACTTAACCCCAGAGCAGGTTTTGTGATGTGGAGCATGTACAGGTAACTGCCAAAATAAAGAAAACACCAACATAGTGTCTTAAGAAGTGGGCCACCACGAGCCAGAACAGCTTCAATGTATCTTGGCATAGATTCTACAAGTGATTGAAAAGCTATTGGAGGGATGCAACACCTTTCTTCCAGGAAAAATGCCATCATTTGGTGTTTTGTTGATGGTGGTGGGAAACACTGTCTCAAGGGTCGCTCCAGAATCTTCCATAAGTGTTAAATTGGGTTGAGATCTGGTGACTGAGAAGGCCATGGCATATGGTTTACATTATTTTCATGCTCATCAAACCATTCAGTGACCACCCATGCCCTGTGGATGGAGCCATTGTCATCCTATGGGGGCATAGTCATGGTAGACAAAATAATGTCCTGCCCAGCATTTTTATACATTAACCTAAGTATGATGTGATGTTAATTGCTTAATTAACTCAGGAACCACACCTGTGTGGAAGCACCTGCTTTCAAAATACTTAGTATCATCATTTACTTGCATTTCCATTATTTTGGCAGTTACCTGTAGATTGTGAAGTCTGTCTGATATATGATCTGGCCATCTCCTTTGTAGAGGCATCTGTCCGTGGAGGAATTCCAGAATCTATTTGGGATGCCCATTGAGGAGTTTGATCGCCTCTCCCTCTGGAAGCGGAATGACTTGAAGAAGAGGGTTTCCCTTTTCTAGAGTGAGGAGACCTACCTACACATCAAAAGCCACCACACTCCCTTGGGAAATTTGATGAACATAAACTGTCCAATGCAACAACCCAGGAAGGGAGATTAAATTAATATCTGTCATATCTTTGCCAAATCGGCTGCTTTGAATCCCCATTCCTTATATCAACTCTATAACAACTCTATAAAGGGTCAGAGCCTTCATATACTCTTGAATTGTAGTTGCAGAGAAGAAACCTAATAAGAGGACAGAGGCTTGGGCCAAGTAGAGATTTCATGAAGTCTTTGCATTTGGTCCGTACTGACAGGCTCACCAATAGAGTTAGATTGGACTGACCACTGATATACCTACAGTAGGCTATTTTACTGCTAATCAAAGTTATGGATGGCTAATTCTCAGTTACTAGATCACTGCCACATGTGAAGCCATATCGATTTATTAATTAAACCACTAAAATACCAATAAAATGTTTTAGTTTATAGAATTGGAGCACTAGATGGATGCCTCAATTTCAATACACCTCGAAAAATTCTCTATTTCAAAACACAAACATTGCACTAAGCTGAATAGTCTACATATCATATTTTTTTAAATAAATAACAATTTGAAGTGTAAATCAATAATTTGTAAATCAATAGTTAAAGTTTTTAAGGTGTGCTGGTTTAGAGACAATTAAGATTGTGTCCCAAATGGTACTTTATTCTCATGTAGTGCAATATTTTTGACCAGGGCCCATAAGGCTCCCATAAGGCTCTGGTCAAAAGTAGTGAACTACGTAGTGAAGAGGGTGCCATTTGTGATGTACAATACAATCTGTTAGACTCAGTCGCTCTACACATCAGGTGTAGATTTATAGAACATAAAACCTTATCTCCAAGATGTCTGCATCTTAACCCTATCCAGACATGCAAACATACAAATGATCAAAGTCATCCACAACTTATAGCCAATATAGGTTTATTACTGAATGATTGTCTAAACAGTACATATTGCCCACTTGAAAAAAAAGTGTGCTCTTATTATTTTACTACTGGTATGTTGGATGAAGTGCAGTTTTCCTGTTTTAAAAGGTGAGAACATTAAGGAGGCTTAGGCTAAGTTAGCTTCAAAATCTTGTGGGACGCTTACCTTTACAACACTGGCCACTGCCCTGTTTATATATATCAAGTTTGTACACCACTCCAGAGGGGTTTTAGACATGTTGCTTTTGTGACCAAATAATGTACAGCTATTTTTTATTAGAAAAAAAATCCTTTCATGTATCAATACAAGAATGTAGGGTAAATAAACACATTCATCATTAAAAAGAAGAAGGAAGATAACCACCTCCCTTACAAATGCACTACATTGGAACGAGGACAGGAGGACAATGGACTAGGAGGGTCACCACTGAGGGAACAAGGAGTTGAGAGCAAGAGACAAGGGGCTGCTTCCTGTGTTCCGCTATGACCACATCAACCTCCATATTGGACTGAAGTAGTGGCCTGGTGGAGGTGTAGCCTCTTGTACCCCCTAACTGACAATGTCATGGCTCAAAAAACAAAACCAAATCTTGGATGGATGCAGGCTAAAGGACTCAGGGCCAGCCTTTCTGTCCACTTTCCCTGTGCCTTGAATGCTACAGTCAGGGGCTACTTCCCAAATGGCACCCTATTTGGTATATAGTGCACTATTTTTGACCAGGGCCAATAGGCCTCTGGTCAAAAGTAGTGCACTATTTAGGGAATATTGTGCCATTTGGGACATAGTTACAGTGTGGAGCCTGTTAAGGTCCTGGTCAGGCCTCACTCCAGTCATTTTTCTTATCATCAGGTGAGGTGGTAGCAAAGACACTGTCACAAAATGTTTTGAGTTGGCACACATCTGATGTGCCTCTAGAGCCCCAAGTAGAGATGTATGAAAGTCAACCATGGAGCATCAGTGTATTCTATCTAAGAATATTTTTGAGTGGTCATTGCACATATCCACTTTGTGACTGCTTTGCTTTAGATTTTAGTTCTGCCTGTGTTTTTTGAAAGGCAAGGGGCCGGAAGGATTGCATTATGAACAAGCCCTTGAGCTGGAAATTGTTCACTCAATGGTGAGGGTAATAGACAATCCTCTAGATTCCATGCTCCAGTATATAATATTGATGACATTATCTTCACCAATGGGATACCTGATTGAGGATACACCCTATTCATAACGCTTTCAAATGCTCTCACTGTATCAAGCACTCTCATGGTAGTTAAGACACTGTCACTGTTGCAGCATCATCTAAGATTGTCTTCATGCTTTGTATATGAAAGTGGGCTGGGGAAAACATTTAAGAAAATATTGAGTTGGAGTGATTGGTTTGTACCTCACTTCCTAGGTTTTTTGAATCTGTAAGTCATTAAAATACTGAGTTTTTTTTATGTAGTTTTAGATTAACCTGATTTGATAACTAATATAATGACAAAAATTGATATGATTGATTAGTTCCACTGCAAGTTGGAGCTCAGATATTGTACATTATTTTGTGTATTCTGATGCAACTAGGGTGCAAAACATACACAGCAATGAATGCACACAAGCATATTTTCTCATTTAAACTAAGGTGAAAGAGGACTGAAATGATCAATGGTGAGTGGAAATAAAATGCATTTTTTGGTTTGAGGAAAATGTATTTTCCATCTTTGTGTAGGCTATATATTGTTGGTCGTTGGCATCTCCAGTAAGGGTGATTGAAACATTTTTTCTCTGTCTGGCCTTAGCTTAAAAGGAGAGTTTACCCAAATGACAAAATTACATTAATTTCCTTACCCTGTTAGCAGTCTATGGACAATGTATGACAGCAATCCATGCTTTGGTTTTGTTTACCTGGCCACTGTTTCAAATGCTAACTTTGTAGCATTCGTGGCACATATCCAATGGAAGTCAATGGGAAAAATATTCACATTTTCACACTTCATGTCCAAATCATCCTAAAGTATTAAAAATAACATGATTTTTGTAACTCAATTAAGTTACTTAGCAATGATTTGGACATGAAGTGTGAAAATGCTTATGTTGTTCCCATTGACTTTTATTGGATTTGTGCCACAAATGCACAAAAAAAAACCCAGGTAAACCAAACCAAAGCAAGGATTGCTGTCATACCTTGTCCATAGAATGCTTACAGGATAAGGAAACCAATATGTAATTTTGTAATTTGGGTGAACTATCCATTTATCTTAACACACACATGCACACGCACACACGCGTCATGTCCATAGGGGGCACCTGCCCCCTCGATTTGTAATTTGTTACATGTTGTTGTTGTTGTTTCTCTGTAATACCACTAGCCACCTTTACATTTTATGAAGTTGGCTTTAGCTAGCCCAGATAGGTTTCCAATCTTCCAACCTCATAACTAGGTACCAATAAGCCATTTAAGGCTATCAATAAAGTTAGAGTAGATAGCTTGTCTAACTATTTTAGCTGGCAAACCTGCTGGCGAAAGTGGTAGACTTTAGAAAAGCAAGCAATTACTAAATGTACTGAATAAGCATAACATTCCTTTCAATCTTTTACCCAGATTTTAGCAGAGATGTAGAGAAGCATATTTTGCCCTGCCCCCCCCCCCCCCCCCCCCCCCCCCACCCGCCCCTAGTGGTCGCTCTATGTAGATTTTTGCAATAGTGAGAAGGGGAGTGACTTTTCTTATGGTTTTTGCTGGGCGACGAGTTGAGCTGACTGGAGTTTCACTGTTGACTAGCCTAGTCTCATCACCTCAACCTATAGAACCTCAAGCTAAGATATTGTCGTCGGAGAGAACTGTGGCTCATATTGGACACAGCTATGATATCGGGGGGGAAATAAACTTCCCAGGGACGCTTTGAGCATTTCCAGGGATGGACAAACAAAAAGGTAGGCTGAACATCAGTGGGATGCAAGGGGACTATCCATTTATTCATTGCACCGATTTGTTTTTGTTAAGTAGGCTACCAGGAAACGTCACACGGCATACTTCATTGTATGAGGCTTAAACGTTCTAGTAAATTCTCTTCAAGTTGTGTTCATTTTATCAACATCTAGCCTACCTGACATGACTTAGGGGCTATCACTTTCTTATATGCATAACCATTAGGTCTTCAAGTAGGTTAACTGATTGGGATATAACGCAGGCTACTAGCCTATATATTACCTATTATTGATACATAGGCTATTACTATGATATTACATAAATGCATATACATTTTTTCCACGTTGTAGCATTTTCTTTGCGCGCAACAGTGCAGCCGCAATGCTACAAAATGTAGCGAAGAGAAATGTGATAGTAGAGCCCCGCTCTTCTTCCTGTTTAACATCAGTGCGCACCACCTGCCGGGTTTAATTAGGCCAACAGTTAATAATCAGTCCATGATTTTAGCTATTTGGAATTTAGTGACACTTCACTCATTGGCTAATGCAGGAAGTTTTATTGACGCCATGGAAGTCCAAAAAAAGAGCTCATGTGAGTGATCCTGAGTCCATCGTGTTTTTCAGTGAGATTTTGTGACTCAGTGGTTTCTATCATGGAATGTATGTAATAGCGGAAGAAAAGCAATCGGAAATACCCTCCTCTGTTTTCCCAACAACTACGAAATCTCCAGAGACAAAAACCAGTAGGATTGTTTATTTTAAGGGTAACGTCTGGCCCATTTAAATTCTCAAGGAGTTAAAGGAGTTCTCAGAAGCACTGAAGCAACTTGTTTTAGCTTGAATTAACAGGCTTTTTATTTAGCTTTCAGTGCCCCAAAACTCACCCTGTTTGGAAACAAAATGACATCATGGATAATATTACATCCTGACCAGACACATGGCCTGCATCTCTTTCACTGCTCCACAAATGCTAATCAGAGCAGCTTTTTCTCTTCACCGCTTTCCTTCTACCCCATTGCTGTCATTATCTGGTCACCACTGGATGAAAAGGAAAACAAGCGCAGGCTCTCCACCCAAAACAGACAAGCTGCAAGACAGACAGACAGACAGACACACTCACCCACTCACATTCTGTCTTCTCTCTGTCCCCCTCTCTCTCTCTCTCGCACACACAAATTGCATTTGGGTGGCATCAAACACTTCAGCCTTTCTTCATTCTTGACCAGAAATAGACTTTATCCATGAAATTCAACATTCACACAACTTGAGTGAATTGTTCTTAAGGTAGGCGATTGTGTACAGCTTAAAGCCATCATGCCAAAGCTGACAGTCTGTCAGACATTGCCACAGGTTGTGTATATTGCTGATCTCAGTTTTGATCATGTGTACATATGTGTGGCAAACACACAGCAACTTCAAAGGCTGCAGTGCCAAGCCCATAGCAGCCCAGGAACAGGATGTTCTGTTGATGGTAGGATAGAGACCTCTTTAATTTAGGAGATCAACATTCCTCATTAAGACACATCTACTTTTCACCATCTTGCCGCTTCTAAGAGCACGCACACACACACACACACCATGCATGTACGTACACACACACACACACACACACACACACACACACACACACACACACACACACACACACACACACACACACACACCTCAACCCACTCCACTGACCCCATTACAGAGTCCCTCATTTAGAGACTAGGCACAACAGAGCAGGAACTCTTCTGTCACCATTGAAGACTTTTCATAGCTTTACATCAACAACACATTAAATATCCTACCATAGCTTTAGCCCAGGCATAGTCACTGCGTGTCTCTAGGTGGCTCTCGCCAATAATCAAAAACAATGTGTTGTGTTTTCCTCAGTCAGCTGAATGTGCCGCTTAGTTCATAGAACCGTGGTTATGTGAGTAACCCCAGAGTAGCCTTATTAGCGGCTGGGAAAAACGAAGCGGGAAAAGCGGATTCTAGCGCATCTCAAAATCGTTTCCTTCCTATGAATTTGGCTCTGGAATTCTTGGAGCTATTAGCAACTATAACCACATCCCTGAAAGCCAGGACTCTCAGGAACACATACATGTCTTCTGTTTCCACCTATGACACAAGCTGTGCAGAATAACTCAGGGAAATTAACAGATTCTCCACAAACGATCATAAATAAGATTGATGATGTTTTTCTGAACTTTCCAATAGCTTTCTGATGTATTTCAATCACTCCAAACCAAACTTCCTTCAGACAGAAATTTGCCATTGCCTGATTAGACACACACAACCGGTTAATAGTTTTAGAACACCTACTAATTCAATGTTTTTTCTTAATTTGTACTATTTTCTACATTGTAGCATAATAGTGAAGACATCAAAACTATGAAATAACATATGGAATCATGTAGTAACCAAAAAAGTGTTAAACAAATCAAAATATATTTTATATTTGAGATTATTCAAATAGCCACCCTTTGCCTTGATGACAGCTTTGCACACTCTTGGCATTCTCTCAAACAGCTTCACCTAGGTGTTCTAAAACTTTTGACCGGTAGTGTATCTTGTGCTATAACTTTGATTGAAATAATGGCAATAAGGTCAAATTCTAAAGATTCATCAAATTATATTGGACATTTGTTTTTGATGCCCAAGTGTCCTAAAATAGAGAATTGGATAATGAAATAGCTTGATGGTCCATGTTAATAGAATCTTAAATATCATGTATAAACCCATTTAATATAACGTCTGAATCAATTTGACTTTGTGACCACCCCAGACCCCGTTCTTTGATGGGTATGGTAACTCGCCCAGTGATTTTGCTTTAGAAAAGTGATTCCCTCAGAAATGTTTGTGACTACCATTGCTTTAGTCCCTTATTTTACATTGTGGAGTTGAGGTCTCAAGCATTTTTAAATGTGGAAAATGCTACCGATTTAAAGCAGCATTAGTTTTGTAAATATATAGTTGAAAAGCTCCCACTTGAAAACGTGACTTATGTATAATGAACTCCAAAGTCCACTGATTTAGCATATTCTGTCAATGGTCTCTCTATGTGGTTTGAAATGAATGGTCACCTACTTTGAAGACCAGAAACAACAGGGCCAGTGATCTCAATGCAAATTAAAGAAGTTTTCCTCAAGCCTTGTACACCTCTGGGATGGTTTCGGTGAACAATCCTTCAGGGCCTGTATTTATAGTGGGAGTGCTGATCTAGGAACAGTTTTGCCTTTTAGATCATAATATATATGATTACATGGATAAGGGGGAACTGATTCTAGATCAGCACTCCTACTCAGATACTTTATGAATACAGGCCCAGGTTTCCCCTTCCAAAAAACACCACATTTGAAAATAACGTGGTTTTCAGACACGTGTGTAGTTGGGTGTCACTGAACGTCTGTCCCTAACAGGTTTTAAGACATGAAGGTCAGTCAATACGGAACATGTCAGGAACTATGAAAGTTTCTTCAAGTGCAGTCGCAAAATCCATCAAGTGCTATGATGAAACTGGCTCTCATGAGGACCGCCACAGGAATGGAAGACCCAGAGTTAACTCTTCTGCAGAGGACAAGTTCATTAGAGTTACCAGCCTCAGAAATTGCAGCCCAAATGAATGCTTCACAGAGTTCAAGTAACAGACACATCTCAACATCAACTGTTCAGAAGACACTGTGAATCAGGCCTTCATGGTCAAATTGCTGCAAAGAAACCACTACTAAAGGACACCAATAATAAGAAGACACTTGCTTGGGCCAAGAAACACAAGCAATGGACATTAGACCGGTGGAAATGTGTCCTTTGGTCTGGAGTGTCTTTGAGAGACGCGTGTGGGTGAACGGACGATCTCCGCATGTGTATTTCCCACCGTAGTGTAGGTGTTATGGAGTGGGGGTGCTTTGCTGGTGACACTGTCTGTGATTGATTTAGAATTCAAGGCAGACTTAACCAGCATGGCTCCCGCAGCATTCTGCAGCGATACGCCATCCCATCTGGTTTGGGCTTAGTGGGACTAGCATTTGTTTTTCAACAGGACAATGACCCAACACACCTCCAGGCTGTGTAAGGGCTATTTTACCAAGAAAGAAAGTGCTGCATCAGATGACCTGTCCTCCACAATCACCCGACCTCAACCAAATTGAGATGGTTTGGGATGAGTCGGACCGCAGAGTGAAGGAAAAGCAGCCAACAAGTCCTCAGCATATGTAGGAATTCCTTCAAAACTGTTGGAAAAGCATTCCAGGTGAAGCTGGTTGAGAGAATGCCAAGAGTGTGCAAAGCTGTCATCAAGGCAAAGGGTGGCTGTTTGAAGAATCTCAAATATAAAATATATTTTGATTTGTTTAACACTTTTTTGGTTACTACATGATTCCATATGTGTTATTTCATAGTTTTGATGTCTTCACTATTATTCTACAGTGTAGAAAATAGTCAAAATAAAGAAAAACCCTTGAATGAGTAGGTGTTCTAAATCTTTGACCGGTAGTGTATACAGAACAGAATGAGGTATAAACAACCAATATTTATTGAATATAATATTTTCTATAGAATCTTAAGATAAGTTAATATTAACATTAACATAAATAAGAAATTGTGTTAAATATAAAATGTAGAAAATAATAAAATATAACACTGAGCTTTGGCTCTGCTGCCTGGTAATGATGCACCGATATGACATTTTTGGCCGATACCGATATCCAATATTTTCCTTGCAAAAAGAAGAAAGAAAAAATACCGATACCGATAACCGATATTAAACCTTTTTGCGGCCTTTTAAAGCATTCTATTACAGTTAAATAGTTAACACACACACACATGGACTCAACGGTCTAAGGCACTGCATCTCAGTGCAAGAGGCGTCACTACAGTCCCTGGTTCGAATCCAGGCTGTATCACATTCGGCCGTGATTGCGAGTGCCATAGGGTGGCACACAATTGGCCCAGCATCGTCCGGGTTTGGCCGGGGTAGGCCGTCATTGTAAATAAGAATTTGTTCTTAACTGACTTTCCAAGTTAAATAAAGCTTACACACACCACACTGACCAAAAAGTTATTTTGTTGGCATTTACGTATGTCCCCATTACCAGTCAAACATAATCAAAACCTATTTCTTTCACTTACTTGCTGTGCTGTTTGGTTGTTCATTTGTTCAGTGGTTTCATTCTCAACCAGGATTTCTATGGAACGCCGTTTGGGTCTTTGTATGTCAAAAAAGATACATGTCAAATAACACTATTTGACGTGTCAAATAAGCTTCTTGACCAATCAGGACCTGAATATGACTGCACGTCACATAATAATTTAACGCATTCATATTTTTTTTACGTAGTTATTACACATTGACTACACTATCACTCGTATTTCATATGTCACAGCGATTCATCGATACGTATGCTATGATACTGGTAAAGTTGTCTTGCGTACCTACAGTGCTGGTCATAAAATAAAAGCTAGCTAGTTCATGAATGCAAACAATGTTTTTCCCTAAAAGCATAGCAACTATATAGCTAGGTGTCATCATCTAAAATAACCTTAATTTATAAGACAGTTCTTATTTGATTAATGGTGGTTGGACCCATCTATGTGAAGCTAGCAACAATAAGGATTAGCCACAATAGTGTACTTTGCGGTTAGCCTTCAAAATAAAAGTATGTCATTGACACTGTTGCAAATGAATACAAATAGAAGATTTATGCCATAATTGAATAGATCATGCAAAATGAGGTTGGAATGTTGTTATATAAAATCAACACAAGACAATAATTTTTTCATTTGACAAAAATCTGTTGAAATCAAATTGGATGTTTTGTACTTTAGAATTGCATTGGGGGCATACTTATTCACTGTACAGCCTTACCTATGGATTGTGAATCAATGACATTGGGTATCAGTCTACTCAGTGACACCCAGAGAACATTACCATTGTAGCTCTTATTGCGGGACTGTGAATTGAGCCACATTTATTGTCAACCTATGTGTATTGAACACTATTCCTGAGGAAATACAATACTGTGTGGATGTTTTGGAGTCAGATAACTCTGAGGAGGATGTTAGGAAAAAATATCTTGGGTATTGAGTAGACTGTTACCCCATTTCATTGATCCCAAATCCTTAGGTAAAGCTGTACAGTGCAATATGAATGTCAATACACACAATAGGCTGACTGGGGAGGTGATTTCACACAGTCACAGTCCCACGATAAGAGCTACAATGCTAATATTTGGGTCAACTCTTCACAGTTGTGTTCTGTGGGTGTCACAGAATAGACATACCCCATTTCATTGCTTCACATTCCAACCTTGTCTAACATTATCTAGTCTAAATATGGCATGATTCCACCAATTGTAACCTTCATCACTTTCAAATAGGTACCTTTATTTTGAAGGCAAACTGCAAATTCCACTATTGTGCAAAATCCTTATTGTGGCTAGCTTCACAACACATAACCCGGTCAGGTCGAGCCTCACTCGCCAGATGAAGCTAGCTGGCTGCTTATAACGTTAGCTTTGGGTTAGGGTTAAGTAGGGTTAAGTAGCTGGCTAGATATTTATTTTCATGAACTGAAGTTCAATTTCAATAGGCGAACAAGAAGTGGCTACCTAGCTAATACTCTCAAGGATTCCTAAATCATTGCTAAGAATAGGGAAAATGACTGCAGTTTCTACTGATCATTGTTTTAAGCCTGGCTGTATTGGTGCTAGCTAGGTACCAAGCTAAAGCTAGCTAGCTACCCCAGAAGTTGTGGTCGAACAAATTATGCTTTATTACCAACGCGGTATTGTAAACACATTGTTCGTGGCCGGTGTTTGCTTGTTTGCAGCCTTTTTTGTACAGCTTTGACAGTGCTACTGATAGTAGTGGTGGCGCTTGGTTTGCATGTGCAAATTCACAAATTCTATAATAGAACGGTTTTATTTGACGTGTCAAATTAAAAGCTTATTTAACGCGTCAAATAGTGTTACTGTCAAATAGTGTTATTTGACGTGTATCTTTTTTGACACGCAAAGACCCAAACGGCGTTCCATAGTATGTTGTGAAGCTAATGGCAGTGACGCTATTACTGTGTAACTCCGGTAGGGCAACATCTGAACAACAGCACACTTGGTAACATTAGTGTGTTCTGCCGGTGCTCGACCAGTCGTGAAAGCCAACATCACTCATGACAGAGAACGGTTGATTGTCAAGGGCAATGAATTCCATTATCTTGGCGTTAATAGATATCGCCTTTGAGTTTGATCGACTTGTTGACTGCTCGATCCACACAGCAGACATTGTGGGCTAGGTTAGGAATGCTGTATTGCACGTGTAGCACATTTTACGTGGCGTCATTATGTCATGTACCTACGTTATATAGGTATGCATGTCAACTTTGACATCGGCGTAAAACTAGACATCGTCAAGTGCCAATGTTGGCATTTTTAGCTAATATCGTTTGATTCCGATTTGTTCACCAATATATCGTGCATCCCTAGTCTAGTCCTCACAATATTATACAATAAGCTTTGTCTATACAATACAAACTAAAGCCTATAGGAAATAGCTGCAGATATATGTCTTAAAATAGTAAAATAATACCTATACAGCTATATGATTAGCTTTGGCTATATAATGTAAACATAAGCCTTTAGGCTATGCCTGCAGCTATATGTCTCAAAATGGTAAAATAAAACCTATACAGCTGTGTGATTAACTTTGGTTCCCTCTACAGCCTGGGCATTTTCAGCATCAGCATGGGCACCAGTCTATCTGGACTGTCTGGAAGAGATTGAGAAAGTATGTCACATAGTTAAGCAGTCATTTACACAAATGCACTTCTGCCATACAATCTTAAATGTTACTAAGTGTATAAACATTTGAATGTTTGAATTAAAATCATACCATCAAAATATTCATCTTCTGCACTTTCTTAGAAAAGAGCTTTCAACAAAAACAATACACAGCGTTGTTTTTTATTGAGTATGAAAGCCAGCTCCTGGTAAGTCTCTGTAATAAGCCTGAATGGAAACCTCTTCTAGACTTGTCTTTAGGGTAAGAACAATCCAGTCCTGGTTTGAATGGATCTCTGCGCACTAACTCGGTCCTCATAAAGTATTTTAAGACTGGAGGCCAATCTGCTGGGTAATTTGGTGGAGCAGCAACTGTTCTATTAGGGTCTGAGCTGCTTGTATCTGATGCTGGCTGTACACATCTGGTTGTGCTAGTACTGGCTGAGGCTGCCTGTACTTCACCTGTGTCTGTGTTAGTACTTGCTGAAGATGGCTGTATTGGGTCTGTGTTAGTACTTGCTGAAGTTGCAAGTACTGGGTCTGTGTTAGTACTGGCTGAGGCTGGATGTGGATCAACTGAGTCTCTGCTTGTACTGGCTGATGATCCAGCATCTCCTCTACTGACAAATTTAAGTATAGCACCTGTAAATTATAGATAACAATACTATTATTAATTTTATCAGCTGCATCAGGCCCATTCAAACTGGCTCCCCCAGATTTCCTTTTAATACATTTTCAAATATAAAATACTATTTATGCTATGGCTTGGCTGAATACTTGATGGTTATTATTTACTGAGAGATGTGCATCCATATTGCCCAGTAAATCAATATATAATCAATATATAAATCAGTACTCAATGTCAATCCATTGCTTTCCATCATGCATTAGTCCAGAGTTGTCCAGAGCAAAACTTGACTGAGAGACGAAACTCAGTAAAAAAATAAACATCCCTTTTTCAGGACCCTGTCTTTCAAAGATAATTTGTAAAAATCCAAATAACTTCACAGATCCTTATTGCAAAGGGTTTAACCTCTCTTGGGTAGGGGGCAGTATTTTCACCTCCGGATGAAAAGCGTGCCCAAAGTAAACTGCCTGTTACTCAGGCCCAGAAGCTAGGATATGCATATAATTGCTAGATTTGGATAGAAAACACTCTAAAGTTTCTAAAACTGTTAAAATAATGTCTGTGAGTATAACAGAACTGATATGGCAGGCGACACCCCGAGGACAAACCATCCAAACAGCCTACCACTGTTTCCAATGGCTTTCATGTCCTACCAGATTGCAGTTCCTAGGGCTTCCACTAGATGTCAACAGTCTTTCGAAAGAGTTTCAGGCGGGTTTTTGGAAAAATTAGCTAGAAGTTGTAGTTTTTCTAAGTGGCTACCATTTTGGCTGAAGTGTTTCCATGCGCGTGGATGAAAGCGTGTTCTTTGTTATTTATCTCCGGTAATGAACATACTATTCTCCGTCTTAAATTTTATCATTTATTTACGTATTAGGGTACCTGAGGTTTGATTATAAATGTTGTTTGACTTGTATGGATAAGTTTATTGGTAACGTTTGGGATTCATTTTGTATGCATTTTGAAGGAGGGAAACCAGTGGATTATTGAATGAAGCGCGCCAGTTTTTATGGATATAAAGAAGGACTTTATTGAACAAAAGGACCATTTGTGATGTAACTGGGACCTTTTGGAGTGCCAACAGAAGAAGATCTTCAAAAGGTAAGGCATTTATTATATCGCTATTTCTGACTTTTGTGTCGCACTTGCCTGGTTGAATTTTTTTTCCATGCTTTTGTATGCGGGCGCTGTCCTCAGATAATCGCATGGTGTGCTTTAGCCGTAAAGCCTTTTTGAAATCTGACACAGCGGCTGGATTAACAAGAAGTTAAGCTTTACTTTGATGTATAATACTTGTATTTTCATGAATGTTAAATATTTATATTTCTGTAATTTGAATTTCGCGTTCTGCAATTTCACCGGATGTTGGCCAAGTGGGACGCTGCCCATAAACACTGTTTCCCATGCTTGATCAATGAACCATAAACAATTAATGAACATGCACCTGTGGAACGGTCGTTAAAACACTAACAGCTTACAGACGGTAGGCAATTAAGGTCACAGTTATGAAAACTTAGGACACTAAAGAGGCCTTTCTACTGACTCTGAAAAACACCAAAAGAAAGATGCCCAGGGTCCCTGCTCATCTGCATGAACGTGCCTTATGCATGCTGCAAGGAGTCATGAGGACTGCAGATGTGACCAGGGCAATAAATTGCAATGTCTGTATTGTGAGACTCTAAGACAGCGCTACAAGGAGACAGGACGGACAGCTGATCATCCTTGCAGTGGCAGACCACGTGTAACAACACCTGCACAGGATCGGTACATCCGAAAATCACACCTGCAGGACAGGTACAAGATGGCAACAACAACTGCCCGAGTTACACCAGGAACGCACAATCCCTCCATCAGTGCTCAGACTGTCCACAATAGGCTGAGAGAGGCTGGACTTGAGGGCTTGTAAGCCTGTTGTAAGGCAGGTCCTCACCAGACATCACCAGCAACAACGTCACCTATGGGCACAGACCCACCGTCGCTGGACCAGACAGGACTGTCAAAAAGTGCTCTTCACTGACGAGTCACGGTTTAGTCTCACCAGGGGTGATGGTCGGATTCTCGTTTATCGTCGAAGGAATGAGCGTTACACTGAGGCCTGTACTCTGGAGCGGGATCGATTTAGAGGTGGAGTGTCCGTCATGGTCTGGAACGGTGTGTCACAGCATCATCGGACTGAGCTTGTTGTCATTGCAGGCAATCTCAACGCTGTGCGTTACAGGGAAGACATCCTCCTCCCTCATGTGGTACCCTTCCTGCAGACTCATACTGACATGGCCATCCAGCATGGCAATGCCACCAGCCATACTGCTCGTTCTGTGCGTGATTTCCTGCAAGACAGGAATGTCAGTGTTCTGCCATGGCCAGCGAAGGTCCTGGATCTCAATCCCATTGAGCACGCCTGGGACCTGTTGGATCGGAGGGTTAGGGCTAGGGCCATCATGCCTGTGGCGTTCAGTCCTCTGGTTCCGGCCACTCAGCCTCCACCTCCGCCTCACATGGTAGCGGGGCAGCCAGCCTACACTGTGCGACACATCCTCTCCAGTCACCAGTTCCGCCGTGGGACTCAGTATCTCGTGGACTGGGAAGGTTACGGGCCTGAGGAGCGATCTTGGGTTCCGGCTCGGGACATTCTGGACCCCGGACTCATTTGGGATTTCCGTCGCCGTTCAGCTACCCCTGGTGGAATGTCAGGAGCCGTTCCTTGGGGGGGGGGGGGGGGGGGGGGGGGGGGGGTCCTGTCACAGTTTTTGTTTTATTTGATTGTTGTTTCCTTAGGTTACCACTGGAGGGCACTCTTACCTTGTTTTCTAGTTTCCAGGTTACTCTGTTTATTACTTATTGGATTCACCTGTGTTTAATTACCTTCTCTGTGCACCTGGTTGCCTTGTTATTTAGGTTCCTCAATTGGCCTGTATCTGTGCTTAGCTCTCATGTTTTATTAGTGTGCTCTTGTACGGTTGCCTTGTTTCTGTCAAGACTAAGTCAAATATATGGATTTACACTTACCTCTGCTTGCTGAGTTTCTCTGCTCCTGGGTTCAAGTTCGTACAATCATTATTGTTACACCATAAAATAACACTATTACCATATAATAACACTATTACTCTATTAAAGGTGTTGGAAGCGGAAATCCTTCATTGAAACATTAAAAGTGTACTCCCTGCCACAGTTAGTTGCTATGGATGCAAGTACTGACTATCCATGATATCAAAAGTATAGTTTTAACCATATTTTTAGGCTGTTTGCATTTAATTTGTTTAAAGACGGAGTAAAACAAGCTTATATTTTGGGTTCTGATGGGGTACGACAGTTGAACTAAGCTCACATACAGTGCCTTCAGAAAGTATTCACACACCTTGACTTTTTCCACATTTTGTTATGTTGCAGCCTGAATTTAAAATGGGATAAATATAAAGCCAATGTTGTCTTTAAAACAGTTCCAGAGTTGAATGGCTGTGATAGACGAAAACTGAGGATGGATCAACAACATTGTAGTTACTCCATAATACTAACCTAAATGACAGAGTGAAAAGAAGGAAGCCACTCAAGGACATTCAGGGACTTGTCACAAAGCCACTCCTGCGTTGTCTTGGGTGTGTGCTTAGAGTGTTTTTCTCCATCAATCTACACACAATACCCCATAATGACAAAGAGAAAAGGTTTTTCAATTTTTTTTGCTACCTTATTTACATAAGTATTCAAACCCTTTGCTATGAGACTCGAAATTGAGCTCAGGTGCATCCTGTTTCCATTGATTATCCTTGATGTTTCTACAACTTCATTGGAGTCCACCTTTGGGAATTTTAATTGATTGGACATGATTTGGAAGAGCACACACGAGAGCAAAAACCAAGCCGTGAGGTCGAAGGAATTATCCGTAGAGCTCCGAGAAAGGATTGTGTCGAAGCACAGATCTGGGGAAGGGTACCCAAAAATGTATTGAGCATTGATGGTCACCAAGAACATAGTGGCCTCCATCATTCTTCAATGGAAGAAGTTTGGAACCATCGGCCAAACTGAGCAATCAGGGGAGAAGGGCGTGACCAAGAACCCGATAGTCACTCTGACAGAGCTCTAGAGTTCCTCTGTGGAGATGGGAGAACCTTCCAGAAGGACATCCATATCTGCAGCACTCCAGCAATCAGGCCTCAGTAAAAGGCACATGACAGCCCGCTTGGAGTTTGCCATAAGGCACCAAAAACACTCTCAGACCGTGAGAAAAGAGATTATTTGGTCTAATGAAACCAAGATGGAATTCTTTGGCCTGAATGCCAACTGTCACGTCTGGAGGAAACCTGGCACTATCCCAACGGTGAAGCATGACGGTGGCAGCATCAGGCTGTCGGGATGTTTTTCAGCAGCAGGGACTGGGAGACTAGTCAGGATCGAGGGAAAGATGAACAGAGCAAAGTACATAGAGATTCTTCATGAAAACCTGCTCCAGATCGCTCAGGACCTCAGACAGGGGGTGAAAGGTCACCCTCCAACAGGACAAAGACCCTAAACACACAGCCAAGAAAACGCAGGAGTGGCTTCAGGACAAGTCTCTGAATGTCCTTAAGTGGCCCAGCCAGAGCCCGGACTTGAACCCAATCAAACATCTCTGGAGAGACCTAAAAATAGCTGTGCAGCGACTAGCCCCATCCAACCTGACAGAGCTTGAGTGTCACTCCTGCTCCCGCGCTCCCTCCCTGGCGCTCGAAGGCACCAGTCTCCCCAGCATTATGCACTCCTGCCACCGTCATTACGCACACCTGCTCCCCTCGTCAGCAATTCCTTGCACTCACCTGGACTCAATCACCTGTGTTTATTTCCTCCCTTACATCTGTCTGTTCCCTAGCTCTGTTCCCCGCTTCAGGATCAATGTTCGTTTGTCATTTTGTTACCTGGTTGTGACGCTGTTCCTGTCCTATGTATGTTCAACATTAAATGTTCAAATCCCCGTACCTGCTTCTCTTCTCCAGCGTCAGTACTTACATTGAGAGGATCTGCAGAGAAGAATGTGAGAAAACTCCCCAGATACAGGTGTGCTAAGCTTGTAGCATCATACCCAAGAAGACTCAAGGCTGTAATCCCTGCCAAAGGTGCTTCAACAAAGTACTGAGTAAAGGGTCTGAATACTTATGTAAATATAATATTTTGTAAACATTTCTAAAACCAGTTTTTGCTTTGTCAATAAGGGGTATTGTGTGTAGATTGAGATAATTAAAAAAAAATCATTTTAGAGTAAGGCTGTAACGTACCAAAATGTGGGAAAAGTGACGGAGTCTGAATACTTTCCAAATGCACTGAATGTTTTCTTACGTGTCAACCTGAAAATTTGAAACTAGATTTTCACGTGATTGAATTTGTGAGATTGTGAGATTTTCACATGTGAATGTTTTTCGCATGTGAAACTGCATATCTGATTTTCCCATGCATAACGTTTAACATGTGAAACCGCAAATCTCACATGTGAAACTGCAATTCACATGTGAGGTGAAAACATGTTATTCTCCTCACATGTGAAAAGGTGGTGTTAACATGTGAACTCAACATTTAATACATGTGAAAATATGGTTTCATGTGTGACATTTAACCCTTTCACACGTACCATCACACGGGTGTGATCATTCTACAGTGGTCCCTGAAGCGTACGATCACACCCATGTGATTAGAACGCTTATTTAGAACGCTTATTTAGGACAGCCAGTTTCGAATGGCGCAACAATCTGCATTTGAGCTGGCCACACTTTTTTCAGAAGCTATTTACGCAAACACAGTCCTTACAAAGTTAAGTCCAGAATGTGAGCAGTTTATTTTTGGATGCAATGTTAAGATATTCACAGAATTATCTATAGCATAACACAATCATCCAAACCAGAAAAATGTAGGCTACATTTGTCCTTGCGCTAACTGAGGAAAGATTGAAGCAACACAAGCGGTCATATTTATATAACTCTCGGCTGACAAACTACAATATGAATTAGCTAATCGCAATTACTATTTATAATTAATCACATCACGGGTGAGCTCACCATTGATCGAAATAATTGAATAAAACACTTTCTAGAAGTCAAAAGAAATCCGACAATTAGTTTCAGTGCGCCGCCATGCTTTCTTTCCTCACAGAAACCAAAGATAATAAGAGAAGACGATATGTTTGGTCTGTTTATAGTATTCATTTTGAAGGGGTGTGTCATCTACCATCGTTCACATCCCACCATTCACTTCCTGAAGTTCTCAAAAAATTAGTGAACCCTTACTCACCTCATTTTGTTATAGCATCTTTGGTCCGACAGACGATTACGTGAAACCCAGAATGCATTGTATGTCAACAAACATGACTCCACACACATAGCTGGAATTAGCTTAGCTCATCATAATCAGTACAACCTTCAAAAAAGTATTTTACAAACATAATATGTGCCCATTACAATCTATGCAAGAATCAGAATGCATGATTTATCACCGGTACTTGAAAAACGTGAAAATAAAGTAAATATATCAATTACCATACAAAACAGTTTCTGATAGTGATTTATTGATACAAATGGCACGTGCAGGCAGTCAATCACATAACCTCTCACTCCCACTCTGAGCCATTCAGTGTTGTTGTTTATGTATGTAGGTAGTGAGCTAAGCTGTAGCATTAGCAATGTCTTTCAAAAGGACACAACTCACAAATGCAGAAATTCTGGAGATTTTTTACAATTCTGACAATGATTCTGAAAGTCAGGAATCAGATTCTGACAGTGACAGTGAGGAGTTGTCAGCCACTGAGCCACTGAGAACCCTGAATCTGAGGACCCCTTGTCCACTGGCAAAGTCCCAGTTCCCTTTGAAGATGCTGGTGGTGATGGAGGCAGACCGACCGACAGTGGATGAAGTACAGGAGTTCTGTGGTAGCTGGAAGGCTGCCAGCCATTTCACCCCTCCTGGCCCTGCTGTTTGCTTTGATGAGTCCCAGTCTGGAGTGCAATGCCCCTTGCCATTTCCATCTGAGGCACAGTGCTTCAGGTTGTTTCTGACAGAGAAGCTGGTGGGAGACATAGCAGAGACCAATCGCTATGCCTTGGAGCTACAGGAGAAGAGAGAGCCAGGAGTGGCTGGGACACCATGCAGGATGTTTGGCATTTGCCAGAGAACACCAAGATTGGCAAATTCGCCACTGGCGTCCTGTGCTTTTTACAGATGAAAGCAGGTTCACACTGAGCACATGTGACAGACGTGACAGAGTCTGGAGACGCCGTGGAGAACGTTCTGCTGCCTGCAACATCCTCCAGCATGACCGGTTTGGCGGTGGGTCAGTCATGGTGTGGGGTGGCATTTCTTTGGGGGGCTGCACAGCCCTCCATGTGCTCGCCAGAGGTAGCCTGACTGCCATTAGGTACTGAGATGAGATCCTCAGACCCCTTGTGAGACCATATGCTGGTGCGGTTGGCCCTGGGTTCCTCCTAATGCAAGACAATGCTAGACCTCATGTGGCTGGAGTGTGTCAGCAGTTCCTGCAAGAGGAAGGCATTGATGCTATGGACTGGCCCCGCCCGTTCCCCAGACCTGAATCCAATTGAGCACATCTGGGACATCATGTCTTGCTCCATCCACCAACGCCACGTTGCACCACAGACTGTCCAGGAGTTGGCGGATGCTTTAGTCCAGGTCTGGGAGGAGATCCCTCAGGAGACCATCCGCCACCTCATCAGGAGCATGCCCAGGCGTTGTAGGGAGGTCATACAGGCACGTGGAGGCCACACACACTACTGAGCCTCATTTTGACTTGTTTTAAGGACATTACATCAAAGTTGGATCAGCCTGTAGTGTGGTTTTCCACTTTAATTTTGAGTGTGACTCCAAATCCAGACCTCCATGGGTTGATAAATTGGATTTCCATTGATTATTTTTTTGTGTGATTTTGTTGTCAGCACATTCAACTATGTAAAGAAAAAAGTATTTAATAAGATTATTCCATTCATTCAGATCTAGGATGTGTTATTTTAGTGTTCCCTTTATTTTTTTGAGCAGTGTATTATAACGTAATAAGGCACTTACTTTGATAGAAATGCACACATTTCCAAAGTTATTATTGGTAACGAAAACAACTATGACTGCGATGTAGGCAACAGACTCAAAATGTGAACACGTGGGTGCAGGACAGGAGATGAGCAAATGTCTGCAGACTTGAACTGCACAAACAATTGGGAAGTGTTTGGGGAATTTTGTCAGAAATGTCCAAAAAATGTATTGGTCCGCAAAAGTAAAAATTACTACTTTTATGTGAATGAATGAGGCGGAACACACCTCAATTCAAACTGTTCTTAGAAAATCAAAAACTTGTTAGAAAATATTTTTAAATTGACAAATTGAAAACAGCCTATAAATAAAAACAGGCTGCGTGCCTTGGTTTGAGGGCAGCGCGGATTAAATGTACTGTTGTGTAACAATCACATTCTGGAATGGAGAGAACGTTCTAACATCAGGTGCATAAAAAAACTCACGCTGGGGCGACCGTTAGAGATATTTGGAACTCTCGCATGAAAGCGTTAAGCATAACAGGTGAAAACAGCTATTTCACATGTGAAACTGCAATTGTTATTTTTTTCTGTAAGGATAAATGTGATCGCCCAGACAGAGACATATATACCAAACATTAGTCCACCTTCCTAATATAGAGGGGTTGCAGTTGATGTATGATTCCTCCTGGCGGCCATGTTGGAAGACAACCACATTAATTCTTATGACAACAACAGCCTAGTGGCTACCCAAAACTGCATGATAACAGTGCCTAAAACTAGTTGATTCATCACCACAGTCATTTTCTGTAGAGTATTTGGCTGCTCTAACAAGGCAGGAAAGACAACGGGAAAAAATATGTTTACAGATTCCCCACAATCATGAAACCAAGATAAGACTCAAGAACTGTCAGAAAAGCGAATAAACCTTTTTGCCCGTCAAAACCTGAATCCAGACAGCTGTCAGTAATGGGTCTGCTACGATCAATTCATCACTGGTAAGTTAAATCTGATCGATTTTGTGTTTAGTTTAGCTGTTATGCTAACCAGGTGTTAACAACAACACTAAGTTAGCCAAAATTAGCTACAGTTGAAGTCGGACGTAGGTTGGAGTCATTAAAACTTTAGTCATTAAAGTCATTTAGTCATTAAGTCATAAAAACTCGTTTTCAACCACTCCACAAATTTCTTGTTAACCTCTCTAGGGGAGGTGGGACGAAATCGTCCCACACTATTCAACAGCCAGTGACAAATCAGAGCGCCAAATTTAAAACCACAAAATGTCATCATTCAAAGTTTTCAAACATAGGACTATTTTACACCATTTTATAGATAAACTTCTCCTGAATAGAACCACGTTGTCCGATTTCCAAAAGGCTTTACAGCGAAAGCAAAACATTGGATTATGTTAGGAGAGTACATAGACACAAATAATCACACAGCCATTTTCCAAGCAAGCATATATGTCACATAAATCCAAACCACAGCTAAATGCAGCACTAACCTTTGATGATCTTCATCAGATGACACTCCTAGGACATTATGTTATACAATACATGCATGTTTTGTTCAATCAAGTTCATATTTATATCAAAAACCAGCTTTTTACATTAGCATGTGATGTTCAGAACTAGCATACCCACCGAAAACTTCCGGTGAATTTACTAAATTACTCACGATAAACGTTGACAAAATATATAACAATTATTGTAAGAATTATAGATACAGAACTCCTTTATGCAATCGCTATGTCCGATTTTAAAATAGGTTTTCGGCGAAAGCACATTTTGCAATATTCTGAGTACATAGCTCGGCCATCACGGCTAGCTATTTTGACATCCATCAACTTCGGGGTCACCTAAACTCAGAATTACTATTAGAAAAATTGGATTACCTTTGCTGTTCTTCGTCAGAATGCACTCCCAGGACTTCTACTTCAACAACAAATGTTGTTTTAGTTCCAAATAATCCATAGTTATATCCAAATACCGCCGTTTTGTTCATGCGTTCAGGAAACTATCCAAACGGTGATGCGCGAGCACATTTCGTGACAAAACATTTCAAAATATTCCATTACCGTACTTAGAAGCATGTCAAACGCTGTTTAAAATCAATTTTTATGCTACTTTTCTCGTAAAATAGCGATAATATTCCAACCGGGCAACGTTGTATTCATTCAAAGGCTGAAAGAAAAACATGGAGAAGTCTCGTGAACGCGCATCTCAGTCTCACTGTCCCCAGGCTGACCACTCACAAACAGAGCTGCTGTACTTTGCCCAGAGACAGCAGACACCCCATTCCATTTTCTGGCGGCTTTAGAGAGCCAATGGAAGCCTTAGAAAGTGTCACGTTACAGCACAGATGCTGTATTTTCGATAGAGATGCAACAGAAGGACAACAAATTGTCAGACAGGGCACTTCCGGTATGGAATCTTCTCAGGTTTTGGCCTGCCATATGAGTTCTGTTATACTCACAGACACCATTCAAACAGTTTTAGAAACTTTAGAGTGTTTTCTATCCAAATCCACTAATTATATGCATATTCTAGTTTCTGGGCAGGAGTAGTAACCAGATTAAATCGGGTACGTTTTTTATCTGGCCGTGAAAATACTGCCCCCTATACCACAACAGGTTTTAACAAACTATAGTTTTGGCAAGTCGGTTAGGGCATCTACTTTGTGCATGACACAAGTAATTTTTCCAACAATTGTTTACAGACAGATTATTTCACTTATAATTCACTGTGCCTCTAAACAACTTGGAAAATTCCAGAAAATGATGTCATCGCTTTAGAAGCTTTTGATAGGCTAATTGACATCATTTGAGTGGATGTATTTCAAGGCCTACCTTCAAACTCAGTGCCTCTTTGCTTGACATCATGGGAAAATCAAAAGAAATCAGCCAAGACCTCAGGAAAAAAATTGTAGACCTCCACAATTCTGGTTCATCCTTGTGAGCAATTTCCAAACGCCTGAAGGTACCACGTTCATCTGTAAAAACAATAGTATGCCATTATAAACACCATGGGACCACGCAGCCCTCATACCGCTCAGGAAGGAGACGCATTCTGTTTCCTAGAGATGAACGTACTTTGGTGCGAGAAGTGCAAATCAATCCCAGAACAACAGCAAAGGACCTTGTGAAGATGCTGGAGGAAACAGGTACAAAAGTATCTGTATCCACAGTAAAATGAGTCCTATATCGACATAACCTGAAAGGCCGCTCAGCAAGGAAGAAGCCAGTGCTCCAAAACCGCCATAAATAAGCCAGACCACGGTTTGCAACTGCACATTGGGACAAAGATCTGTGACGTCCTGACCAGTAAAAGGGGTTATGTGTTCTTATAGTTTGGTCAGGACATGGCAGGGGGTATTTGTTTTATGTGGTTCAGGGTGTGTTTTTGTATGTGTATGTGTTCATGTAGAGGGGGTATTTGATTTATATGGTTCGGGGTGGTTATGTATGTAGAGGGGTATTTGATTTATTAGTCCAGGGTTTTGGTTATCGTTCTATGTTCGTTTATTTCTATGTTCTGTCTAGGTGTTTGTATTTCTATGTTTTGGTAATGGGGATTGGGGCATTCAATAGGAGGCAGCTGTATATCGTTGCCTCTGATTGAAGGTCCTATATTTAGGAGGGTGTTTGTCATGGGATTTTGTGGGAGATTGTTGCTGTGTATAGCTTTGTGCCTTACCGGCCTGTTCTTTGTTGTCGTGTTTTTTTTGTATACGTGTTTATTTTGGTTTTCCTTCTTTGTCCGTTAATAAAAGAAGATGAGTATACATTTTCCCGCTGCGTCTTGGTCTAAACCCTACGACACCCGTGACAAGATCGTACTGTATGGCATTAAAGCTTGTTTGGAAGTTTGCTAACACAGTGTAATAATTTTAGGAAGAGAGGGTCCAGATTGTCTAGCCCAGCTGAGTTGTAGGGATCCACATATTGCGGCTCTATTAGAACATCAGCTGTCTGGATTTAGGTGTTTAGGTGAAGGAGAAGCGGGGGGGGGGGGCTTGGGCCAGTTGCTGTGGGGGGTGCAGAGCTGTTGGCCGGGGTTGGGGTAGCCAGGTGGAAAGCATGGAGAGCCGTAGAGAAATGCTTCTTGAAATTCTCGATTATCGTGGATTTATCAGTGGTGTCAGTGTTTCCTAGTCTCAGTGCAGTGGGAAGCTGGGAGGAGGCATTCTTTTTCTCCATGGACTTTACTGTGTCCCAAAACTTTTGGGAATTAGTGCTGCAGGATGCACATTTCTGTTTGAAAATGCTAGCCCTTGCTTTCCTAACTGACTGTGTGTATTGGTTCTTGACTTCCCTAAAACGTTGCATATCGCGGGGACTATTCGATTCTAGCGCTGTACGCCACGGGATGTTTTTGTGCTGGTCAAGTTCAGTCATGTCTGGAGTGAACCAAGGGCTATATCTGTTCTTAGTTCTACATTTTTTGAATGGGGCATACTTATTTCAGATGGTGAGGAAAGCACTTTTAAAGAACAAGCAGGCATCTTCTACTGACGGGATGAGGTCAATATTCTTCCAGGCCAGGTCAATTAGAAAGGCCTTCTTGCAGAAGTGTTTTAGGGAGCATTTGACAATGATGAGGGGTGGTCGTTTGACCGCGGACCCATAACGGACGCATGCAATGAGGCAGTGATCGCTGAGATCCTGGTTGAAAACAGCAGAGGTGTATTTAGAGGGCAAGTTGGTCAGGATGAGATCTATCAGGGTGCTCATGTTTACAGATTTGGAGTTGTACCTGGTAGGTTCCTTGATAATTTGTGTGAGATTGAGGGCATGTGGGTTAGGTTGTAGGACGGCCGGGGTGTTAAGCATATCCCAGTTTAGGTCACCTAACAGTACGAACTCTGATGATAGATGGGGGGCAATCAATTCACATATGGTGTCCAGGGCACAGCTGGGAGCTGAGGGGGGTCTATAACAAGCGGCAACAATGAGGGACTTATTTCTGGAGAGATGGATGTTTAAAAGTAGAAGGTCGAACTGTTTCGGCATAGACCTGGATAGTATGACAGAGCTCAACAGGCTATCTCTACAGTAGATTGCAACTCCGCCCCCTTTAGCAGTTCTATCTTGATGGAAAATGTTGTAATTGGGGATGGAAATTTCAGACTTTTTGGTGGCCTTCCTAAGCCAGGATTCAGACACAGCTAGGACATCAGGGTTGGCGGAGTGTGCTAAAGCAGTGAATACAGCAAACTTAGGGAGGAGGCTTCTGATGTCAACATGCATGAACCCAAGTCTTTTACGGTTACATAAGAAAACAGATGAGAGCGCCTGGGCCTTTGGTTAACCTCTACATCACCAGAGGAACAGAGGAGGAGTAGGATGAGGGTACGGCTAAAGGCTATAAGAACTGGTCATCTAGTGCGTTGGGAACAAAGAAAAAAAGGAGCAAATTTCTGGGCGTGGTAGGATAGATTCAGGGCATAATGTACAGTCGTGGCCAAAAGTTTTGAGAATGACACAAATATTCATTTTCACAAAGTCTGCTGCCTCAGTTTGTATGATGGCAATTTGCATATACTCCAGAATGTTATGAAGAGTGATCAGATGAATTGCAATTAATTGCAAAGTCCCTCTTTGCCAAGCAAATGAACTGAATCCCATAAAAACATTTCCACTGCATTTCAGCCCTGCCACAAAAGGACCAGCTGACATCATGTCAGTGATTCTCTCGTTAACACAGGTGTGAGTGTTGACGAGGACAAGGCTGGAGATCACTCTGTCATGCTGATTGAGTTCAAATAACAGACTGGAAGCGTCAAAAGGAGGGTGGTGCTTGGAATCATTGTTCTTCCTCTGTCAACCATTATTACCTAAAAGGAAACACGTGCCGTCATCATTGCTTTGCACAAAAAGGGCTTCACAGGCAAGGATATTGCTGCCAGTAAGATTGCACCTAAATCAACCATTTATTGGATCATCAAGGACTTCAAGGAGAGCGGTTCAATTGTTGTGAAAAAGGCTTCAGGGCATCCAAGAAAGTACAGCAAGTGCCAGGACCGTCTCCTAAAGTTGATTCAGCTGCGGGATCGGGGCACCACCAGCACAGAACTTGCTCAGCAGGCAGGTGTGAGTGCATCTGTATGCACAGTGAGGCGAATACTTTTGGAGGATGGCCAGGTGTTAAGAATGGCAGCAAAGAATCCACTTCTCTCCAGGAAAAACATCAGGGACAGACTGATATTCTGCAAAAGGTACATGAATCCCCTTTCCAGTTGTTTGGGGCATCCGGAAAAAAGCTTGTCCGGTGAAGACAAGGTGAGCGCTACCATCAGTCCTGTGTCATGCCAACAGTAAAGCATCCTGAGAACATTCATGTGTGGGGTTGCTTCTCAGCCAAGGGAGTGGGCTCACTCACAATTTTGCCTAAGAACACAGCCATGAATAAAGAATGGTTCCAACACATCCTCCGAGAGCAACTCCTCCCAACCATCCAGGAACAATTTGGTGATGAACAATGCCTTTTCCAGCATGATGGAGCACCTTGCCGTAAGGCAAAAGTGATAACTAAGTGGATTGGGGAACAAAACATCAATATTTTGGGTCCATGGCCAGGAAATTCCCCAGACCTTAATTCCATTGAGAACTTGTGGTCAATCCTCAAGAGGCGGGTGGACAAACAAAAACCCACAAATTCTGACAAACTCCAAGCATTGATTATGCAAGAATAGGCTGTGGTCAGTTGTGGTCAGTCAGGATGTGGCCCAGAAGTTAATTGACAGCATGCCAGGGCGGATTGCAGAGGTCTTGAAAAAGAAGGGTCAACACTGCAAATATTGACTCTTTGCATCAACTTCATGTAATTGTCAATAAAAGTTTTTGACACTTATGAAATGCTTGTAATTATACTTCAGTATTCCATAGTAACATCTGATAAAAAATATCTAAAGACAACTATCTAAAGCAGCGGAGAAATATCTAAAGCAGCAAACTTTGTGGAAATTAATATTTGTGTCATTCTCAAAACTTTTGGCCACAACTGTACAGACAAGGGTATAATAGGGTGTGAGTACAGTGGAAAAAACCTAGGCATTGAGTCACGACGAGAGAGGTTTCATCTCTGAAGGCAAAATGAAGTACCGTGTTAATGAACAGTCCAGCAGGCATCAGCTGTGTAGCCGAGTGAGCTGCAATAGATGAAACAGGGAGCCATTCAGTAGTCGTTACTATGCTAGGTGAGCAGGAGACACGGTGTTCAGGGAGCTAGTGGGCCGGGGCTAGCAGATGGATCTTCACCGACATCCACGCCGCAGAGGCCGGTTGAGAGCACATTGGTCGAATTACGTCAGAAGACCAGTTGTGATGGATCGGCGGGGCTCCGTGTCGACAAAGGGTCCAGGCCAATTGGCAAGAGAGGTATTGTAGTTGGTGTACTTCTTTTGCTAGCCGAGAGATGGGACTAGCTTGATGCTAGCTCGAGGCTAACTGGTGCTTGCTTCTGGACAATTGCCACACGGTAGCAGCTAGCTAGCTGCGATGATCCAGTGTAATGGTCCAGAGCTTGCGGCAGGAATCCGGTGATGTAGTGGAAAAAAGCAGTCCGATATGCTCAGGACTGATATCGCGCTGTGCAGACTGGCAGGTATTATCCGGGCTAAAGCAGCTGGTGTCTGAGCTAAAGGTAAAGACCGCTAGCAGTGGCTAACAATGACTAAATAGCTAGTAGCTAATTAGCTGGCTAGCTTCTGATGGAGGTTCCAGTTATAAAGTCTGAAAAATAGCAGATCCGTACCACATTGGGTGAGGCGGGTTGCAGGAAGGTATATTTAATCAGAAATTGAATAAAAGAGATTGAAATATATACAAGAAAAAAAAGAAAAAAAAAAGAATATTTACATGGGACAAAAACAAAGACGTCTTACTGCTACGCCATCTTGGATGATTAGTTCTAGCCCTGAGGAAAGATTGATCTAACACAAGTGGTCATATTTATCTAACTCTTGGCTGACAGGAACCATAAGATTTATTATCTAATAGAAATTACTAAAATTACTACTAATACTAAAATGACTAAAAAACACTACAAATTTTAACCATTATTTTACCCGGTAAGTTGGCTGAGAACACGTTCTCATTTACAGCAACGACCTGGGGAATAGTTACAGGGGAGAGGAGGGGGATGAATGAGCCAATTGTAAACTGGGGATTATTAGGTGACCGTGAAGGTATGAAGGCCAGATTGGGAATTTAGCCTGGACACCGGGGTTAACGCCCCTACTCTTATGATAAGTGCCATTGGATCTTTAATGACCTCAGAGAGTCAGGACACCCGTTTAACGTCCCATCCGAAAGAAGATACCCTACTGCCCTGGGGCATTGGGATATGTTTTTTAGACCTGAGGAAAGAGTGCCTCCTACTGGCCCTCCAACACCACTTCCAGCAGCATCTGGTCTCCAATCCAGGGACTGACCAGGACCAACCCTGCTTAGCTTCAGAAGCAAGCCAGCAGTGGGATGCAGGGTGGTATGATGGGTAGTTTGTTATAACATCTTTGGTCTGCTAGATGTTTACGTGACACCCAGAATGCATTGTATAATGTCAACAAACATGGAGCCACACACAGCTGACAAATAGCTTAGCATTAGCTCATCATAATCAGTACAACCGTCAAAAAAGGTATATGTGTCCATTACAATCCATGCAAGAATCGGAATGCATGATTAGTCACCTGTACTTGAAAACATTTGAATAAAATAGTAAATATTTTATGCTCCATATATGCATATGGTATGCTACAGTAGAAACGCACACATGTGCGTTGATTTGAACGCACACATGTCCAAAGTTATTATTTGTAAGAAAACAACAATTAAGGCAATGCGAGCGCCAGACAGAAAATGTGCCAGGGGGGAAAAGTTTGTGCTAGACTGCACAAATGTCTGCATACTTGATCTGGGGAAACACTGGGGAGGTGCTTGGGCTCTCATGGAAGAGAGAAGTTTGTCTGGTTCAGCAAAGCCTCAAACATGAATTGTCCGCAACAGTGAAATTGGCTCTACTATATGAATTAAGGAAGCAGAACACGCCTCAATTCAAACTGTTATAAGAAAATAAAATTAGCTAGAAAATCATTTGAAATTGACAAGAGTAAATATAACCTATAGATAATTAGTAGGTAGTGTGTGTCTTGGTTTGAGGGCAGCACCAGTTAACTGTTGTTGAGTAAAAAAAACGAATGCTGGGGCAACCGTTACAGATATTTGGAAAAGGCTAGCCATGACCATGAAAAGGGTAGACACAAATTGTACAATATGACGTCCATATAGCCTGGAGGACATTATTGTCCAAAAAAACTTGTGGTTATTATATATTCATATGATAATTTGATTAGAACTTTATTCATAAGAGGGAAAATGTATGGACATTACAGCAAAGTACAAAGGCTTAAATGGGATAGGACAACCTGCTGTGTTTACTATTGGTTGTTCAAGCCCAACAATAGATTTGATCTTTATATGACACTAAAACACCTGAATTAATTGAACACAACCAAACAATTAAGATGGTATAGGTGACCTAAACAATTGATATTCTAACATCAGGTGTGCTTTTCATTTGCTCGTTTACTACTGTAGGTTCACTAGCTAACCTCTATCAAGACACTAGCTAACCTCTATGTAGACTGGATTTGTAACGAAGTTGAGAAGTAGGTGAAACATTGAATAAAGCAACAAACATGGACCTAGACAACATAACAGCAGTGTCTATGCATAAACACAGGAAAAATACTGACTGGGGAAGGGACCTAAGGGAATACCAGATATAGGGGAGGTAATAAGTGAGGTAATGGAGTCCAGGTGTGCCTCATGGCGTGCAGGTGCGCGTAATGACTGATGCCAGGTGTGCGTAATGACAGATCCCAGGACTGGTGGTTAGAATACCAGCGACGTCGAACGCCGGAGGGGAGGAGCAGGAGTAGACGTGACAGGATTCCCACTGTGAAGATGAGCAATGCTGCAGCAGCATCAGTTTCTACTTCTACTACTTTGTCCTTTTCCAGATATGAAAGGAGACATCCCTCAGTTATACGAGATGGTTGTTATACAGTGTCCTGTGCTTTGGTCAATCTGAACAATTCTATTGTGCCATTTGAGTAGAGCACCCTCACCTTATCATCATGATAAAAGTGCCCCCTTAAACCGTATGAATATATCAAATGTAATTTGGAACATGTAAATTACTTTTATTTTATGATATTGTAAACATACTGTACTTTAATAATTGGCTATATCGAATAGGCTATATTATTTTATGGGTGAAATGAAAAGTATTTTGTCATAGCCCAACTATTTCATTTAGGATAGACAATGTAATTGTTGTGGTAGTCTTAGGCAAACCATCTTCGTTATCACAGTAGCACCTCCAAGTGCCACTCAGACCTTCTGGAAAAAAGTATCTGGCATTGGACTTGGTAATAGTAGTTGTGTGTATGTTTTAAGCTAAGGATCCCATCATATCCTGCTTCCATACATTTCACCACGTAGTAGTAGTAGTAGTAGTAGTAGTAGTAGTAGTAGTAGTAGTAGTAGTAGTAGTAGTAGTAGTAGTAGTAGTAGTAGTAGTAGTAGTAGTAGTAGTAGTAGTAGTAGTAGTAGTAGTAGTAGTAGTAGTAGTAGTAGTAGTAGTAGTAGTAGTAGTAGTAGTAGTAGTAGTAGTAGTAGTAGTAGTAGTAGTAGTAGTAGTAGTAGTAGTAGTAGTAGTAGTAGTAGTAGTAGTAGTAGTAGTAGTAGTAGTAGTAGTAGTAGTAGTAGTAGTAGTAGTAGTAGTATTATGTTTTAAGCTAAGGATCCCATCATCTCCTGCTTCCAGACATTTCACCATCTAGATTACAAGGGTTGGATTAGCACTAAACAATTTCATGTCAGCTCAAGGCATGTACAACATCTAGTATAATGATTAGCCTCATATACATTGTCTACCGGTATCGTTTTTAAATTGAGAACATATAGCTGAACAATATGTAAATAGTGTGCGAGTTAAGTTATTCTCTGCTTCAGATGCACAATGTCAAGGGGTGCATTGCAAATGCCCATAAGGCTTAAAGGCGCTGCATGGTCAATCCAACGTCTGCATTGGCCATGCAGCATTTACGGTGATACGGCCTCTGCAGAAGTCAGGGCATTTATGCTTGTTGTGTTTCACGGAGCAGCGCAGAGCTGTTGTGAAGGAAGTTGTCAAGGAAGTGAGTTTGTGTTTATACAGGACCTCCTGCCCCCACCTACCGTCATCCAATCAAGTCACTGCGGAGCTATACGGAGCCCTCCGTATTGTTACAACATTTGAGAGGCGCAAGGCAATGCAGTATGGAGCTCAATTTGGCCTCTGATTGTGACAATCAAATAAAACTAATTGGAGAGCTAATGACTGAACATAAAACACAGAAACAGACAAATTGAAACAGATCCCCTTCCCCTCTTTATTGCAGGATTGTGATCTGTGATTAATCAACACTAGTTCATATTGAATAATAGTTAACTTGAGTTGCTTTCATATAATTTCAAAGTGTACAAGTAAGCTAACTCATATGTAAAAGGTGGGGCGGCAGACATCTGTTCCAGCCCAGCAATAGAACACTTGAAAATTAACTAATTAGGTTTGCTACATTGAATCAGGTGTGTTAGTGCTGGGTTGGAACAGAAGCCTGCACACCCAGCAGGGCTGGCCTGCTCCAGTTGTACTAACTTTATACATTGTGTGTCTTTTAAACTGTATTTTTGTTCACAAAATTTGCAAATATATAAGCCATGGTATACAAGGGTGTACCCTTACTCTCTTGGGACATTCATTGGGACCTCTTCTTCTACAGACAGGGTTTGACAGATCTCTGTATATAACAACATAAAACATAACAAAGAAACAGGCTGTACTATACTCAAATTAGACAGCACTGAATATTATGTTGCTCGATTTCTCTGTCCTCAGTTTTTCCTCGCTAGGGACTTGAACTAGAGAATAGTTTCATAATGTCCCACGCAGTTACCTGCCCTATCAAGAGTCTATACTATACTCCTATACTCTCGCTTCTCTGACAGCTGGAAGTGCTAGCTAATCCTTTCACCCTCTTCCATGGCTGTTTGCTATCTAGCTACAAATACATTTGGAGTTACAACGATAAATACATCAAGATAGTAAACTAGATAATATGAAGTTAGTAAGCTGGTGAGCTATACAGCAGCGGTCCCCAACCTTTTTTGCACCACGGACCGGTCTCATATAGACAATTAGACCTATACGTTTAGTATAGCTGCTTTTCATAACATTTTAGTTTAAGTAGGTCTAACGTGATGATATTACAAAACAGTGCATATTTTTCTCTAGAGACCATATAATAAAAACATTGCAACTCACCATGTCACTGAATCAGTGGGAGCCCTGAGCTTGTTTCCCGGCAACAAGACAGTCCCATCTAGGGGTGATGGGAGACAGTGACATGTTCCTTATGTCCAGTCTACACCTTAATTTCGTTTTTGTTGCCGTCATTGCGGAAAACATTGTTTCGCAGAGATAGGATGTTGGAAATGGAAGCAATGTTTTCAGTGCTTTTGTGGCTATCTCAGGATATTCAGCCTTGATTTTAATCCAGAATGTCGGCAGAGATTAAGTTCTCAAACATACTTTTAAGGCCACCATCATTTGCAACCTCAAGGAGTTGATCTTCCTGCACGGACATGGACGATTCACCTGGGACATTCACAAATGGGTCGCGGATCCATTCCTTCGCACTTCGTAGGTCTTTGGTGGTTGGGAAGTTACGCTCGAACTCCGTTGACAGCGAAGCTAGGTGATCGCTGTCAACGGATATCCTGGAAGGATATTGACCTCATTCCATCAGTAGAGGATGCCTGGTTATTCTTTGAAATTGCTTTCCTCACCATCTTAAATAAGCATGCCCCATTCAAAAAAATGTAGAACTAAGAACAGATATAGCCCTTGGTTCACTCCAGACTTGACTGTCCTTGACCAGCACAAAAACATCCCGTGGCGTACTGCATTAGCATCGAATAGCCTCCGCGATATGCAACTTTTCAGGGAAGTTAGGAACCAATATACACAGGCAGTTAGGAAAGCAAAGGCTATCTTTTTCAAACAGAAATGTGCATCCTGTAGCACAAACTCCAAAAAGTTCTGGGACACTGTAAAGTCCATGGAGAATAAGAGCACCTCCTCCCAGCTGCCCACTGCACTGAGGCTAGGCGACACTGACACCACCGATAAATCTACGATAATCGAGAATTTCGATAAGCATTTTTCAACGACTGGACATGCTTTCCACCTGGCTACCCCTACCCCGGTCAACAGCTCTGCACCCCTTACAGAAACTTGCCCAAGCCTCCCCCATTTCTCCTTCACCCAAATACAGATAGCTGATGATCTGAAAGAGCTGCAAAATCTGGACCCCTACAAATCAGCTGGGCTAGACAATCTGGACCCTCTCATTCTAAAATTATCCGCCGCAATTGTTGCAACCCCTATTACTAGCCTGTTCAACCTCTCTTTTGTATTGTCTGAGATCCCTAAAGATTGGAAAGCTGCCGCGGTCATCCCCCTCTTCAAAGACCCAAAATGTTATAGACCTATATCTATCCTACCCTGCCTTTCTAAAGTCTTCGAAAGCCAAGTTAACAAACAGATCACCTACCATTTAGAATCCCACCGTACCTTCTCCGCTATGCAATCTGGTTTCCGAGCTGGTGATGGGTGCACCTCAGCCACGCTCAAGGTCCTAAATGATATCATAACCACCATCGATAAAAGACAGTACTGTGCAGTCGTCTTCATCGACCTGGCCAAGGCTTTCGACTCTGTCAATCACTGTATTCTTATTGGCATACTCAACAGCCTTGGTTTCTCAAATGACTGCCTCACCTGGTTCACCAACTTCTTCTCAGATGGAGTTCAGTGTGTAAAATCGGAGGGCCTGTTGTCCGGACCTCTGGCAGTCTCTATGGGGGTGCCACAGGGTTCAATTGTCGGGCCGACTCTTTTCTCTCTATATATCAATGATGTCGCTCTTTCTGCTGGTGATTCTCTGATCCACCTCTACGCAGACGACACCATTCTGTATGCTTCTGGCCCTTCTTTGGACACTGTGTTAATAAACCTACAGACGAGCTTCAATGCCATACAACACTCCTTCCGTGTCCTCCAACTGCTCTTAAATGCAAGTAAAACTAAATGCATGCTCTTCAACCGATCGCTGCCGTCAACCGCCCGCCTGTCTAGCATCACTACTCTGGACGGTTCTGACTTAGAATATGTGGACAACTACAAATACCTAGGTGTCTGGTCAGACTGTAAACTCTCCTTCCAGACTCATATTAAGCATCTCCAATCCAAAATTAAATATTGAAGCGGCTTCCTATTTCACAACAAAGCATCCTATACTCATGCTGCCAAACATACCCTCGTAAAACTGACTATCCTACCGATCCTTGACTTCGGCGATGTCATTTACAAAATAGCCTCCAACACTCTACTCAGCAAATTGGATGTAGTCTATCACAGTGCCATCTGTTTTGTCACCAAAGCCCCATATACTACCCACCACTGCGACCTGTATGCTCTCGTTGGCTGGCCCTTGCTTCATATTCGTCACCAAACCCACTGGCTCCAGGTCATCTATAAGTCTTTGCTAGGTAAAGCCCCGCCTTATCTCAGCTCACTGGTCACCATAGCAGCACCCACCCGTAGCACGTGGTCCAGCAGGTATATTTCACTGGTCATCCCCAAAGCCAACTCCTCATTTGGCCACCTTTCCTTCCAGTTCTCTGCTGCCAATGACTGGAACTAATTGCAAAAATAACTGAAGCTGGAGTTTTATATCTCCCTCACTAACTTTAAGCATCAGCTGTCAGAGCAGCTTTCCGATTATTGCACCTGTATACAGCCCATCTGTAAATAGCCCACCCAACTACCTCATCCCCATATTGTTATTTATTTTTTTGCTCCTTTGCACCCCAGTATCTATACTTGTACATTCATCTTCTGCACATCTATCACTCCAGTGTTTAATTGCTAAATTGTAATTATTTTGCCACTATGGCCTATTTATTGCCATACCTCCCTAATCTTATTACATTTGCACACACTGTATACAGATTTTTCTATTGTGTTATTGACTGTAGGTTTGTTTATCCCATGTGTAACTCAGTGTTGTTTTTGTCGCACTGCTTTGCTTTATCTTGGCCAGGTCGCAGCTGTAAATGAGAATTTGTTCTCAACTGGCTTACCTGGTTCAATAAAGGTGAAATAAAAAAATAAAAATTGCGCACCAGCTGGGAGAAGGAATGGCCCAGTGTCAGTCTGCCAAAATCACCGCTAATGTTTGGTACATGTCAAATATACCCCTGTCCACTTGCCGTCCCCACAGTTCCAGTTTGGCTTTGAATGTAGCCACTTTATCTGGCAACTTAAAGACAGTTGTCATTCTCCCCTGAAGTGACAGATTGAGTTCATTAACCCCTGTGCGGCCTACGGGACGGACATCCAGAGAAAAATCATATTACCATTAGCATAACAAAATGTAATCATTTTTTTTTTTTTTTTTTTTTTTCAAATTATATCGTTTTATAGATATCCCTCTCCTGAATCGAACCACGTTGTCAGATTTCAAAAAGGCTTTACAGCAAAAGCAAAACATTAGATTATGTTAGAGGAGTATATCGTAAAAGTAGCCACATAGCCATTTTCCGACCAACCACATGCATCACAAATAACCAAAAAACAGCTAAATGCAGCACTAACCTTTGACAATCTTCATCAGATGACACACCTAGGACATCATGTTACACAATACATGCATTCTTTTGTTCGATAAAGTTCATATTGATATATAAAAACAGCATTTTACATCGGTGCGTAACGTTGACTAACTATTTTCCCTCAAATGCATCCGATGAAACAGAGCTAAAATTTACTAAATTACTATTCGAAAACATTTTTAAAATGTAATATTGTCATTCTAAGATTTATAGATGAATATCTCTTGAAAGCACCTGTAATGCCAGATTTAAAATTAACTTTACTGGGTAATCACACTTTGCGATGAAAGGGGATGCGATACTCTGAAAAATAGGCTAACGTTACAGGTCAGCACCATCTTGGAACAATCGCATATCACATCTAGTCTTGTATACTATTGTCAATAATCCCTTACCTTTGGTTGTCTTCATCAGAAAGCACTTCCAGGAATCCCAGGTCCACAACAAATGTATTTTCGTTCGAAAAAATGACTCCTTTATGTTCCAAGAGCTTGTTCTTGTTAGCGCGTCTGAAGGCTGATCCAAATGCTCCGTTGGCCGCGGGACAGCCATTTCGAGAAAAAGCATTTTTTTCCCATTTAGGTTCGTTCAAACATGTCAAACGTTGTATAACATAAATCTTCAGGGCGTTTTTCAACACGAGAGCCAATAAGATTCGAGGGGGACGATTGCATTGTGTTTCAAAACGTTTCCAAAGGGGAGGGTAACCAGGGGCGCCGGCGTCATAATGGTGATGGACCTCTCCGTGTGACCACGTTCCACAGCGTTTCATTCATTCAGTTTTAACAGTAGAAGGCTCAAACCACTTTGTGGAGACTGGGGACATCTAGTGGAAGCAATAGGAAGCGCTCAATGAACCATAGCTCACGGTGTGATTAATAGGCAACGTGATGAAGTTGAGTTCGCAATTCAGAATTCCACTTCCTGTTTCCATCTGTCTCGGGGTTTTGACTGCCATATGAGTTCTGTTATACTCACAGACACCATTCAAACAGTTTTAGAAACTTTAGGGTGTTTTCTATCCACAAGTATTAATTATATGCATATCCTAGCTTCTGAGTTTGAGTAGGAGGCCGTTTAAAATGGGCACAAATCTTTTTCAAAAAACGCTTTAGCGCCCCCTATCCTAGGGGAACGCCAAGATGTTAAGCAGGTCGAATATGTCGCACAGGTAAGGTATTTTCTATTGAATGAGGCTTTCTTTTTTTGCAGTCTCGGGCTCTGCTGTCTCTGCATTATCGACATTGTCGTTGGGCCTTTTATCTCCCTTACCCCTTCCGAGCTCTCCAGCGACGTTTGTTTGTTTTTATTCATGTCAGCTAACGTAGCTAGCTAGTACAAAGTTGGCGGGCAACACCGCTCACGCAGACCGTGATGAACTCACCGTGCGCGCATTACTCGAGTTCAAAATCTGTAAACTGTTGTGGGTGTGACAGAGATATTAGAGTGGTGAGAAAAGGACCAACAGACTCCACCAAGTTCAATGTAATGACTGCACAAATAGCCTAAAATTGTATCAAATTTTTATTTTATTTTACCGATGAACTTCTCTTGGGTAGGGGGCAGTATTTTCACTGCCGGATGATAAACGTACCCAAATTAAACTGGCTACTACTCGGGCCCAGAAACTAGAATATGCATATTATTAGTAGGTTTTTATAGAAAACACCCTGAAGTTTCTGAAACTGTTTGAATGATGTCTGTGACTATAACAGAACTCATATGGCAGGCAAAAACCTGAGAAAAATCCCATCAGGAAGTTGAAAATCTGAGGCTGTAGTTTTTTTCTACCTCTATGGGCTAGGTGGGACGCTTGCGTCCCACCTACTCAACAGCCAGTGTAATCCCGTGCCGCGATTTTCAAATACCTTAGAAATGCTATTACTTCAATTTCTCAAACATATGACTATTTTACACCATTTTAAAGACAAGACTCTCGTTAATCTAACCACACTGTCCGATTTCAAAAAGGCTTTACAACGAAAGCAAAACATTAGATTATGTCAGCAGAGTACCCAGCCAGAAATAATCAGACACCCCTTTTTCAAGCTAGCATATAATGTCACATAAACCCAAACCACAGCTAAATGCAGCACTAACCTTTGATGATCTTCATCAGATGACACCCCTAGGACATTATGTTATACAATACATGCATGTTTTGTTCAATCAAGTTCATATTTATATCAAAAAACAGCTTTTTACATTAGCATGTGACTAGCATGTGACTAGCATTCCCACCGAACACTTCCGGTGAATTTACTAAATTACTCACGATAAACGTTCACAAAAAACATAACAATTATTTTAAGAATTATAGATACAGAACTCCTCTATGCACTCGCTATGTCCGATTTTAAAATAGCTCACAGGGCTAGCTATTTAGACACCCAGCAAGTTTAGCGCTCACCAAAGTCAGATTTACTATAAGAAAAATGTTATTACCTTTGCTGTTCTTCATCAGAATGCACTCCCAGGACTTCTACTTCAATAACAAATGTTGGTTTGGTCCCAAATAATCCATAGTTATATCCAAATAGCGGCGTTTTGTTCATGCGTTCAAGACACTATCCGAATAGTAAAGAAGGGTGACAAGCATGACGTATTTCGTGACAAAACATTTCTAAATATTCCATTACCGTACTTCGAAGCATGTCAACCGCTGTTTAAAATCAATTTTTATGCCATTTTTCTCGTAAAAAAGCGATAATATTCCGACCGGGAGTGGTGGTTTTCGTTCAAAGAGAGAAAATAAAAACATCTCGTGCACGAGCCCCAGTCTGATGGTCCTCTGACAGGCCACTATCCAAACGCGCTAATGTGTTTCAGCCAGGGGCTGCCTCGATATCATTCAGCTTTTTCCCGGGTTCTGAGAGCCTATGGGAGCCGTAGGAAGTGTCACGTTACAGCAAAGATCCTAAATGTTCAATAAACAGAGGCAAGAAGCCCAAGGAATGGTCAGAGAGGGTACTTCCTGTTTGGAATCTTCTCAGGTTTTTGCCTGCCATATGAGTTCTGTTATACTCACAGACACCATTCAAACAGTTTTAGAAACTGTAGGGTGTTTTCTATCCAAAGCTAATAATTATATGCATATTCTAGTTTCTGGGCAGGAGTAGTAACCAGATTAAATCGGTACGTTTTTTATCCAGCCGTGCAAATACTGCCCCCTATCCCCAACAGGTTAATTAATTCCCTTTCCAAACTACAGTGACTTAGGGGTCATTTTGCACTTCCTAAGGCTTCCACTAGATGTCAACAGTCTTTAGAAAGTTGCTTGAGGCTTCTATGGTGAATTTTGAGGGAATAACAGCCGGTTCAAGCAGTGGACTGTCTGAAGTCATGTAGTTACTTCATGCGTGTTCACGCATGGCAAGCATTTTTTTTTTTTTTCTGTAATGAATACGCTATTGTCCGGTTGGAATATTATCAATTATTTATGTTAAAAGCACCCTAAGGTTTGATTGTAAACATCGTTTGACATGTTTCTACAAACGGAAATTTATTCTATTGATTTGCGCTCCCGCATCGTGCCTTTGGAATATTGTTCTGGACGCGCCAACAAAATTGAGGTATTTGGACATAAATTATGGACTTTATCGAACAAATTAACATTTCTTGTGGAAGTACGAGTCCTGCGAGTGCATTCCGCCGAGGATCAGCAAAGGTAAAGAAAGATAACACTAATTTAGAGTTTTGTTGATGCCAGAACTTGGCGGGTAACTGTATAGCTTGCATTGATGGCTGAACTCTGTACTCAGAATATTGAACAATGTGCTTTCTCCGTAAAGTTATTTTGAAATCTGCCACAGCGGTTGCATTAAGAAGTAGTATGTCTATAATTCTTTAAATAATTGTTATATATTTTGTCAACGTTTATGATGAGTATATCTGTAAATTAATGTGCACATTCACCGGAAGTTTTGGGAGGCAAATATTTTCTGAACATCACGTGCCAATGTAAAATGCTGTTTTTGGATATAAATATGAACTTGATTGAACAAAACAGACATGTATTGTGTAACATGATGTCCTATGAGTGTCATCTGATGAAGATTGTCAAAGGTTAGTGCTTAATTTTAGCTGTATTTCTGTTTTTTGTGACGCCTCTCCATGCTAGGAAAATGGCTGTGTGGCTTTTTTTGTTTAGGTGGTGTCCTAACATAATCTAATGTTTTGCTTTCGCTGTAAAGCCTTTTTGAAATCGAACAATGTGGTTGCATTAAGGAGAAGTGTATCTTTAAAATGGTGTAAAATAGTCGTATGTTTGAGAAATTTGAATTATGAGATTTTGGTCGTTTTGAATTTGCCGCCCTGCTATTTCACTGGCTGTTGGGAGTGTGTCCCGCAGGTGGGACGGTCACGTCCCACATACCCAAGAGAGGTTAAATAAATATTTATCCTTTCTGTGTGGCTCGGTAGCGAATAAAGCGAACATCTGCAATACAGTATGTAAGTTAGCTATCTAGCAAACATTACGTTATCAGCTTATTTTAGTAAGGCTGCACACTACGTTTTTGTAGCATGCTAGCTAATAATACATCGTTTTTGATAACTTTAAACATATATTTACTTACTTGAATAGGTTCTCCTACAGCCTCCATTCTTTGTCCTTAGACAAACTAAATAATGGTCAGTCTTTCTGGTGGTAGCAAAACGCAGCTTGCCATGTGGACGATTGGAGGACTTTCAACAGACTGAGTTTGGTCTTCCAACATGGCTCTTGGTGCGGTTGCAAACCTTCTATTGCCCTCAGAACAGCCTGGCACCTACTACCATACCCCGTTCAAAGGCACTTAAATCTTTTGTGTTGCCCATTCACCCTCTAAATGGCACACATACACAATCCATATCTCAATTGTTTCAAGGCTTAAAAATCCTTCTTTAACCTGTCTCCTCCCCTTCATCTACACTGATTTAAGTGGATTTAACAAGTGATACTGATAAGGGATTATAGCTTTCACTTGGATTCACCTGGTCCGTCTATGTCATGGAAAGAGCAATGTTCTTAATGTTTTGTATACTCAGTTTTGTTTACTCTGAGATCCCCTTAGTCTCCATGCAAAGACTCAAAGTAATCACTCTTCTATTCCTTTACATAGGGTAGGGTACTGCGGTAATAGAAAGTTTAGGCTATGAGGGAAGAACCGCAGGCGCGGGGGGTATATGAGAAGACGTCATTAGGGAGACTTGCCCCATGGTCCCTGGTCAAAAGTAGTGCACTATATAGGCCCGCAGAGCCTGCTGCCTAGGATCAGCTCCAAAAGAGCCAGAGGCTGTCACACAGTACATCTTTAATCTTTGTTTGCCCTACCAGCTAAACATTGCCACCAGGTTAACAGACAGTATTTGTTTAGTGACTTGGTTTTAGTGCTTTCTTGTCAAATCTGTCTTGTCTGAAGGTCACTATGTGCAGTTCACACCAATGAGGTAACAGTAGAAGCCCTTTATCTCAAAGGGTTAGTATAATACCACATTGAAGGGTCAATTTCTCTGCTGGCAATTAAGATTTACTAGATTAAGATTACTAGATTATTAATGTATGTTTTCTCAATAATAATTGACTGTGCACGTGACCTTGTATATGAAAGAACTATGTTTTTGAACAAAGAGCTGCTGGCAAAGGTGGGGGGCATCATGAAACAAAGCATCATTGTAAAGCATTGATTCCTACAGGAAAACAAACACAGAGGAGTTAAAGAGAGAGTGACATAGTTGGAGGACATTGTGAAATATGATGATTGCCCTGCATGTATTTGGTCTCTATGTAATTCCCACTATGAGAGGAACTCTTTGACTTTGTTTTTTCACTGTGTGCCTGCCTGGAGTGATGCATGAATTATGAATCAAAACAACTGAGCTAGTGAGTGAGATGGCTTCATTCAAGACTAATAATCCTCAATGCCGCCCAGGCACTAAGGCATTCTTTTCATGAAGCCGTTTAAAAACTATTGAGGACATAACAAGGGACTTGTTTTATGTGGTCCATGTTGCAGTGGCAGTTCAGAGTAGAAAGACCCGAACCCCTCACGTACTTTTCTCTTTTTGTTAACACGTAGAGAGATAATGGGACTACTGCAGCACAAAGGGCCTCTGATTGCAGCGCCCACATACTGCAGGCTCCAGCTCTGTGGTGGCAGAACTGGGCCCTCACTGTTGGGCTAGAACAGAAGCACTGATCCATTCCCTTTGATTATTTTCTACATAAAAATAAATTGTCATCATCACACATACAGTATCAGCACATAGTCACATAGCTCGTCTATATTCTTGAGTCTAGTTATTTTTGGCCACATACAGTGCATATCGTAAGTATTCAACCCCCTTGGATTTCTCCACAGTTTATTGTGGAGATTAAAATGAATTTAATTGCCATTTTTTTTGTCAACGATCTATACAAAATACTCATGGTGAGGACCTGCCTTACAACAAGCCTACAAGCCCTCAATCCAGCCTCTCTCAGCCTATGGCGGACAGTCTAAGCACTGATGGAGGGATTGTGCGTTCCTGGTGTAACTCGGGCAGTTGTTGTTGCCATCCTGTACCTGTCCCGCAGGTGTGATGTTCGGATGTACCGATCCTGTGCAGGTGTTGTTACACGTGGTCTGCCACTGCGAGGACGATCAGCTGTCCGTCCTGTCTCCCTGTAGCACTGTCTTAGGCGTCTCACAGTACGGACATTGCAATTTATTGCCCTGGCCATCTCCTTGCAGCATGGCTAAGGCACATTCACGCAGATGAGCAGGGACCCTGGGCATCTTTCTTTTGGTGTTTGTCAGAGTCAGTAGAAAGGCCTCTTTAGTGTCCTAAGTTTTCATAACTGTGACCTTAATTGCCTACCGTCTGTAAGAATGTTCATTAACTGTTTATGGTTCATTGAACAAGCATGGGAAACAGTGTTTAAACCTTTTACAATGAAGATCTGTGAATTTATTCGGATTTTTACGAGTTATGTTTGAAAGACAGGGTCCTGAAAAATGGACGTTTCTTTTTTTGCTGAGTTTATGTGTATTAAAATAGTCAAAAGTTTAGTATTTCATACCATATTCCTAGCACGCAATGATTACATCAAGTTTGTGACTCTACAAACTTGTTGGATGCCTTTTCTGTTTGTTTTGGTTGTTTCAGATTATTTTCTGCCCAAATAGAATTGAATGGTAAATAATTTGTCATTTTGGAGTCACTTTTATTGTAAATAAGAATATAATATGTTTCTAAACACTTCTACATTCATCTGGATGCTACCTTGATTACAGATAAGTCATCGTGAATATTTATGAGTCAGAAAGTTACAGACAGACACATATCTGTAATTTCTAAACAGTTTTCCCAATGTGGATGAAAATACCTTCAAATTAAAGCAGACAAATGGTACATTAACCTTATCGTCATTGTATCAGTCCCAAAAAATATTCATTGTGCCAACAATCAAGGAGGGCACTGTATATCTTGATTAGATAAGTATCCACCCCCCTAAGTCAATACATATTAGAAACATCTTTGGCAGCGATTACAGCCATGAATCTTTTTAGGTAAGTCTCTTAGGGGGGGAATTTCAACCCGAGTTAAGCATGCATAAATGGAATGTTGTTCCCTTTTTATGCACTTTTCTCTCTACCCGTATTCTTAGCTTGAACTTAAGCATTTAAAATCGCATGCTATTCACCTGCTATTAGTTTGGGGTGGAGATTAAAGAAATTAAGGTGTGGTGGAGGTGTGTCTACAGGTCCACCGTATTCTAACCTTGACTTAAATCCCTCATAATTCCACCAATTTTACATGCGATGAAACAATGAATAAGGTCGAGCAACCTGTCGGTTCCAAGTGGAACAACATCTACATTATTTTTTTCGATAGAAATAAACTTATATTCATTGTAGCGGTTTCAGGGGTTGTGTGGTGGATGGACGGTATGTGCCTGTGAGGTTTCTGTGTTTTCTGGCTGCCAGGACCACGGACAGCAATGGGAAGTATTCCCCAGAGGCAAGACCAGCGACAGCTCAGGGGAAACTTCCAGACTGCAGCAGAACAGCCACACCTGTCTCCAGTTGTAATTAGAGACTAAACTGCAGACAGGTGAAACCACTCAGGGCCTCTACTTAACCGCGCCCTGGGTTTGCTTTCTTTGTCTTTCCTTTGACCCCGGCAGGTGAAGGAGGCTATTGGAGAGACTGAGCATATGGTGGAGAAGGAGGTATAACTGAACTGAAGATTACAGCATGGAGTGAATGCCAAAGACCAAGAGTGGAGGACCTTCCACTGGTGACGACATATTTACTTTGTTTGTTTGAGTTGTGTATACCAGGAACACTGCCAGTACCTGATAAAGAATAAACTCTTAACACTTCACGTGGACTGGTGGTCTGTGTTTGAATGTGTAAATCCTGCCTTACCAAGATCATGGCGCTGAAACCACCACACCATTCACTGTAATTTAGAAATTGATAAGCACTATTGATTGATAAGAACTAGGTACAGTGGGGGGGGGGAGTATTTGATCCCCTGCTGATTTTGTATGTTTGCCCACTTACAAAGAAATTATCAGTCTATAATTTTAATGGTAGGTTTATTTGAACAGTGAGAGACAGAATAACAACAAAAAAATCCAGAAAAACGCATGTCAAAAATGTTATAAATTGATTTGCATTTTAATGAGGGAAATAAGTATTTGACCCCTCTGCAAAACATGACTTTGGCAAAACCATTGTTGGCAATCACAGAGGTCAGACGTTTCTTGTAGTTGGCCACCAGGTTTGCACACATCTCAGGAGGGATTTTGTCCCACTCCTCTTTGCAGATCTTCTTCAAGTCATTAAGGTTTCGAGGCTGACGTTTGGCAACTCGAACCTTCAGCTCCCTCCACAGATTTTCTATGGGATTAAGGTCTGGAGACTGGCTAGGCCACTCCAGGACCTTAATGTGCTTCTTCTTGAGCCACTCCTTTGTTGCCTTGACCGTGTGTTTTGGGTCATTGTCATGCTGGAATACCCATCCACGACCCATTTTCAATGCCCTGGCTGAGGGAAGGATGTTCTCACCCAAGATTTGACGGTACATGGCCCCGTCCATCGTCCCTTTGATGCGGTGAAGTTGTCCTGTCCCCTTAGCAGAAAAACACCCCCAAAGCATAATGTTTCCACCTCCATGTTTGACGGTGGAGATGGTGTTCTTGGGGTCATAGGGAACATTCCTCCTCCTCCAAACACGGCGAGTTGAGTTGATGCCAAAGAGCTCCATTTTGGTCTCATCTGACCACAACACTTTCACCCAGTTGTCCTCTGAATCATTCAGATGTTCATTGGCAAACTTCAGACGGGCATGTATATGTATTCTTGAGCAGGGGGACCTTGCGGGCGCTGCAGGATTTCAGTCCTTCACGGCGTAGTGTGTTACCAATTGTTTTCTTGGTGACTATGGTCCCAGCTGCCTTGAGATCATTGACAAGATTCTCCCGTGTAGTTCTGGGCTGATTCCTCACTGTTTTCATGATCATTGCAACCCCACGAGGTGAGATCTTGCATGGAGCCCCAGGCCGAGGGATATTTACAGTTCTTTTGTGTTTCTTCCATTTGCGAATAATCGCACCAAATGTTGTCACCTTCTCAGCAAGCTGCTTGGCAATGGTCTTGTAGCCCATTCCAGCCTTGTGTAGGTCTACAATCTTGTCCCTGACATCTTTGGAGAGCTCTTTGGTCTTGGCCATGGTGGATAGTTTGGAATCTGATTGATTGATTGCTTCTGTGGACAGGTGTCTTTTTTACAGGTAACAAGCTGCAGTTAGGAGCACTCCCTTTAAGAGTGTGCTCCTAATCTCAGCTCATTACCTGTATAAAAGACACCTGGGAGCCATAAATCTTTCTGATTGAGAGGGGGTCAAATACTTATTTCCCTCATTAAAATGCAAATCAATTTATAACATTTTGGACATGCGTTTTTCGGGATATTTTTGTTGTTATTCTGTCTCTCACTGTCCAAATAAACCTACCATTAAAATTATAGACTGATCCTTTCTTTATCAGTGGGCAAACGTACAAAATCAGCAGGGGATCAAATACTTTTTTCCCCCACTGTAAATGAGAGTTGTTTGGATAAGGGGAATTTAAATATAAATGAATTGTTTTAGATCTTAGATCTTTAGATTTTAGCTTAAGATCTCTGGAGACAAATGTGAAACCAGTCATATGGCAGCAAAGTGAAGCATATTAACATATCACCTTTTCCACAGTGAAGTTTATGAAATGCTGACCTTATAACTTGTAGGGATAACATTTGGAGACCCAAGCTATAGACTTCTGTAGCCATGCACAAATTATAGTAAAACCTACTGTCGTGGCTTTACTTCCATTAATCTGAGTACTTATTTAATCCACTAACTATGTTTGATTGAAACCCAATTTAATGGTATCATGTAACAATTAACTCATTAGGATTTGGGGCACCACGGATTAAGTTATTTAAAGAGTTACCAATCCCAAATTAAACTCTAAGGTCTTTACCTATAACGTCCATAAAACATATTAATCATAACCTTATTCTGAACGGTCAACCTTCTTGGATCTGTAAAAACCCCAGCCTTACTCATGATTCAGTACTACACATTGGTTTAACTATTTATTTACTAGTTAACTAAATAACACAGAACAAACATACACACCTAATACATGAGGAAAAAGTCCCTAGCGGACTAACATGACTGCTTGTTTACCAAAAGAGAGAGGGGTAGAGAGAGAAAGAGACTGATTCTTGATACATTTGGAAACTACTCTCACAGTTATCATTTACTTTGCACACGAACCACCGCCCGTTTGGAGTAAGAAATCATGACTGTATTTACGTGTGAGTGCCTTCGGTCGTCTATCTCTGTCGAAAACCAAGCCTTCTTGGAAAAGGGTTTGGTTGGGTCTCACGTAAGGCTCTGATTGTCCATAAAGGTCACAATGGGGGCCTGTTCGTGACCACAAGAGGTCACGAACAGGCCCCCATTAACATTGACAGGGCTGTAGTGGAGCGGGTCGAGAGTTTCAAGTTCCTTGGTGTCCACATCACCAACAAACTATCATGGTCCAAACATACCAAGACAGTCGCGAAGAGGGCACGACAAAACCTTTTCCCCCTCAGGAGACAAAAGATTTGGCATGGGTCCCCAGATCTTCAAAAGGTTCTACAGCTGCACCATCGAGAGCATCCTGACTGGTTGCATCACCGCCTGGTATGGCAACTGCTCGGCATCTGACCGTAAGGCGCTACAGAGGGTAGTGCGCACGGCCCAGTACTTCACTGGGGCCAAGCTTCCTGCCATCCAGGACCTACATAATAGGTGGTGTCAGAGGAAAGCCCATAAAATTGTCAGATACTCCAGTCATCCAAGTTCTAGACTGTTTTCTCTCGTACCGGAGCGCCAAGTCTAGGACCAAAAGGCTCCGCAACAGCTTCTACCCCCAAAATGTAAGACTGCTGAACAATTCATAAAATCGCCACCGGACAATTTACATTGACCCCTCCCTCCCCTCGCTTTTGTTCACTGCTGCTACTCGCTGTTTGTTTGTTACCCATGCATAGTCACTTCGTCCCCACCTACATGTACAGATTACCTCAACTACGCTCGCACACTAACTCGGTACCGGTGCCCCGTGTATATAGCCTCGTTATTCTTATTGTGTTACTTTTATTATTACTTTTTTATTTTAGTACTTGGTAAATATTTTCTTCTTGAACTGCATTGTTGGTTAAGGGCTTGTAAGTAAGCATTTCATGGTAAAGTCTACACTTAACACACTGCAGTACCTTTTGTCCTTCTGGAAGGTTCTCCCATCTCCACAGAGGAACTCTGGCGCTCTGTCAGATTGACCATCAGGTTCTTTGTCACCTCCCTGACCAAGGCACTTCTCCCCCTATTGCTCAGTTTGGCCGGGCGGCCAGCTCTTGGTAGAGTCTTCCATTTAAGAATGAAGGAGGCCACTGTGTTCTTGGGGACCTTCAATGCTGCAGACATTTTTTGGTACCCTTCCCCAGATCTGTGCCTCGACACAATCCTGTCTCGGAGCTCTACAGACAATTCCTTCAACCTCATGGCTTGGTTTTTGCTCTGACATGCACTGTCAACTGTGGGATCTTATATAGACCGGTGTGTGCCTTTCCAAATCATGTCCAATCAATTGAATTTACCACAGGTGGACTCCAATCAAGTTGTAGAAATTTCTCAAGGATGATCAATGGAAACAGGATGCACCTGACCTCATTTTGAGTCTTATAGCAAAGGGTCTGAATACTGAGACCTGTTTTCGCTTTGTCATTATGGGGTATTGTGTGTAGATTTATGATTTTAGAATAAGGCTGTAACCTAACAAAATGTGTAAAAAGTCAAGGGGTCTGAATACTTTCCGAATGCAATGTATATATCCACAGAAAAAAGACAGATATTGCTTCTGTTGCCTGTTTGAATGTTCGCTTAAAAGCCTAATGATTCCATGAGCACCATTCCTCATGCAATGGCAAAATATTGGATAAAGCAATTTCACAGATTTGTCTGTTTTAAATCTTTGCTGTAATAAAGGCGTTACATCTTGTTTTCTCGTTAGAACAGCTATATTACTTATAATTTGTTTAGTGTTGTTTACACTGCTCCAAACAGGCAGAAAAGTCATATTGGAATCTAATAGCACCTGTTTGTCACATAATATGCACACAGCTCTCGCTCCTATACCCTACTTTTTCGTGATCTTCTTATTGTTATTGTTATTGTTACAATTATTATTATCATCATCGTTATAAAAGTAAGTCATGTCGCTATCATTAGTAGGCTTTGTATAGTAGCCTTGTATCACCACCATCAAGCTGTAGGCCTAAGAGTGCATCCTGCTAAGTCTTAATACTGTAACTTACTTAGGCCTATATTTCATTATAGGCTATTGTATCAATCAATCATTAATTTGTTCATGCCATCACATACATTCATGCTTTGAAATGCAATCAAGCGTTTTAGGTTTAAAATGAAATAACAAAGGTAGCTTTGAATAATTAGCCTAAACAATAAATAAACTGCAAACGTGTTCTTCGTCTGCTGTAATAAAGATTTTATATATTTTTCCATTAGAAAAGACTCTTTAGTACACTTATTTATTTAGTGTTGTTTACACTGTTCCAAATGGTCAGAAAAATATTATAATATTGTAATCTAACAACAACTGTTTGGCACACATAATACTCACGCAACGTGTGCTCCTATACCCTTATTTTTCTTGATCTCCAGTAGTTTCCACAACTAATTCAAATGTCTTTCACAGATCTGACTTCCCCTTTCCCTCCTGAGCAACCAATAAACATTCACCCATTTCGAGTTTCTTTTTCACATCCTCCGCATCCATTTTGCTGTCGACATGACTGTGTTTGGAGTTTGTTATAACCAATTTATTGATGTGATTATGATAGGCTATAGGTCAGGCCCAATTGGTCACATGCAATGCTTACATGTTTCACATAAAGAGAGCAAGGGTTGAGGGAATAGGGAATGTTCTTCCTAAACAAATTAGTGATTTCGTTAACAGAACTTTTCAGTCAGAAACAAGTAAGAAACGAATTGGCAAAAATTATGTTGCAGCTTCAGCACGGACAGCGCCATAAACACTTGCTGTGCTGTGGTGCCTTCTCGCTGCAGTAGGGAGGAGTGCAAGAAAACTTGCACCCATCACACAGGCACTCGCTGTCATTTTTTTTGCACAGTCTGACTATCAAGCTCTTTCTTGAGTCATTTGTGTGTCTTAATTATTGAATCAAACAGTTTGCTTAAAGCATCAGACAACCTCAGTGCAAATGTGGTTGATTTTATACAAACACATAAGTTGTGTCTGTCTATATATGGAAAAATAAGTTTAAACATTTTGACCAATCGATTGGCCCAAAGAACAGGACAACTCTCGGTCGATCAAGAATTTTTGGGTCGGGGACAGCCCTACTATAGCCCAATTGATGTGGATGGGGGCGTGCTTGCCTCTCCGTTTCCTGTAGTCCACGATCATCTCCTTTGTCTTGAGGGAGAGGTTATTGTCCTGGCACCACACTGCCAGGTCTCGGACGTCCTCCCTATAGGCTGCCTCATCTTCCTACCACTGTCGTGTCGTCAGCAAAATTGATGATAGTGTTGGAGTCATGCGCGGCCAAGGAGTACAGGAGGGAACTAAGCAAACACCCATGAGCGGACCCCGTGTTGATGGTCAGCATAGCAAAAGTGTTGTTGCCTACCCTCACCACCTGAGGGCGGCCAGTCTGGTAGTCCAGGATCCAGTTGTAGATGGAGATGTTCAGTCCCAGGGTCCTGAGCTTGGTGATGAGCTTGAAGTGGACTATGGTGTTTCCCAGCGCATCTTGACCAGGGGCTAACGGTTGAGGGGGGAGCTAGCGGGCTTGTCCATGAGCTAGCAGAGCTTGACAAGGTGCTAGCTGTTGACGGGGAGCTAGCACGGCTTGACCTGGGTCTAGCGGATGAGGAGCTAGCATGGCCAGGGGCTAGCAGAAGTTGGAGAAGGGCTAGCATGGCCAGGGCCTAGCAGAGGTTGGAGATGGGCTAGAGTTGCATTGCCAGGAGCTAGCAGAGGTTGAGGGGAGCTAGCTCATTGTCAGATGGAGCTAGCATAGGTTGAGGAGCTAGCGTAGCATGGTTAGCGGCTAGCAGAGGTTGAGGATGAGTTAGTGTAGCATCTTGAGCAGGAGCTAGTGGGGGGGGGTTAGTGAGGGCTAGCCGGATAGCTGGATTGACATGTGGACAGTCTAGGAGCAGAGGCTACTTCATCCTCCAAGAGGTTCTGTTGAATGAAGCTGCAAACAAGCTCAGGTGACGAGAGGTCAAGTTCTGCTAGGCGGATTCACCTCTCAAGTTTTAGTTTCCTAGCAATCCTTTTCCTTTCCGTTGTTGCTGCCTCCTATAGTATTTGAGCTGCTTTGGCGTAAGCATCAATCTGAAGGCATTGTGCATGCAATTTTTCCTCCTCCATTTGTCTTTAAATTTCCTCAACTTTATCCCTATTTTGTTTCTCCTCCAGAATACTAGTTTGTAGGTCTCTCGGGGAGGCACGACTGCAAGTGGAGTGTCCTGTGACTGAGGCATGCTCTGTGAAGTTTAAGTCCTTGTCACAATTTAATTTTTACTCTTTGTAGTGCGGCTTCATTCAGTATTGGGTGCTGTTAGACGCTGACTTCCTATCCCATAGAGCCAGGGGGTGCTGTTGGAGTCCCCCATGTGCTAAGTGAGACAAGCTTCCAGGAGGAATGGGGTCATCTTGGCGTACTGGTGTACCTGTCCAGCCATGTCTATGGTACTTTGGAGCACATCATTGGGGTCCGAACTCCTGATCTCCATAGGTACTCTGTGATTGCTCGCTCTATCTGTCTCGAAGGGCCATTTAAAATAGATTTGCGGTTGAAATAGAGCCACACAATCACATGCAGGAGCCAGGAGTTTTAGAGGAACCATTGTTTTATTTTCAACAACATTTTCAGCCATGGTTCCTAAAAGGGACAAAAAGGCCAGTAAATTATATTTTATCAACAATATTTAAACCAATAAGCAATTAATATTCAAGCAATGAATTTATAGACATTGTGATAAACATGCATAAATAATATTACAAGAGGGTTCTGACGAAATTCCTAAACAAACAAACAAATGCAAGTTATATGTCAAAGAAAAAGTGTATCACCACAATGAAATTGTCTTTAGATAAATCAACTACATGAAAGGATAATTGCTTATAAATCGAAACCATTAACATCCTGAGACAACTTTAAGAAATATAAAGACATATTAGAGCCTCTAAATACAGGCTACAAGGCATAACCAGGCCGACTTCAAACGCTGACATAAAAGTACTAAAGTCACCGGTGCATTAACAGCTACCCGGTGAATGCAAACCATGCAGGACAAATCAGCGTACAAGTACAAATAAAAAATCAACGCATGCGCTTTTAAATGGAGCTGAGGCTGCGCCCTTTATGAATACTGACCTCGAGCCCACTTAAGATGTAACTGGGCCCTTGCCTTCAGAAGGTCCTAGTCATTAATGGTGCAACCCTAATACCTCCTACTTAGCCCTCCCCCTCGTTTTTGAGTGTCCCTCGGTGGGGGAGTGGCAATCGAAAACGGAGCAACTAGTGGTAGAGAAATAAGGCCTGGGGCAGTGGTTCCCAAACGGGGATCGCAACCCCATGTGGAGTCACCTGATATGAAACTGGGGTCGCGAGAGAATTAGCAAAATCCTGAAAACAACTAAAAATATACAAAAATATATATTTAATATCGTCTTTGTATCTCAAATCATTGAAATGGGTTAACCTTAAAAATCGAAATAAAATTGATGTGTGGGGAGGCAGAGGCACAGAAACTCACATCAGTTTCTTTGTCAGATAACACTGTTAAACAAATCATTTATGCTATTGCTAACAATCAAGAGGAAACTGACTGAACGACTAAAAAACTCGCTATAAAAATTCGCTATACATGTCAGGGGATGCTATTCCCGAGGACAAATTGTTCTGTCTCACGATTCCCAAGCATTAAACGGCACAGGGGATGTTCAGTGTGTTGTGTGGCTATATTGACAAAAAACAGATTCCATGGGATCGAATGGTGGGCTTTTGCACCTATGTTGGGACGGCATGCAGGCCTCTGCACTCTAGTTATGAATGTGTCTCCCTCTGCCATATGGACGCATTGTATGATACACTGAGAAAAACTGCCTGCAAAAGAGCTGAGCACAGATAAAGTATACTGCAGCAGGTAACTTTGATTGCAAATCCACTGCCCGCACACCTGCTCGCAAAACTATGTGTAAATTTAGGATCAGAGCATGACAATGTTCTATTTCACGCTTACCAAGATGCAGGCCGAGGCTTGATGGTTATCGAGGGGGAATGCTGGAAAGATTTTTCGCATTAAAGAGAGGAACTGTTGTCATTCACAAATGATGGATGCAAAAAAACTGATTTGCTTAACTTTCTGTGTAATGACAAGAAAATGTGTCTCCTTGCCTATGTAACAGAGATATTTGGGAAACTGAATGAACTGAATGCAAGCATACAGGGGAAATACAAAAACATTCTACAAATGAGAGACCGAATTAGTGGATTCAAAGGAAATAATTGTTATTGGAGAGAATCTTTTAAAAGTGAACCATGCCCCTTTCCCTCGTCTGTGCATGTTTCTGACAGCATCAGTAACTGTCCCACACAAGTGATGACTGCTCACCTCCAATGCTTGGAAGAGCACTTTGGGACCTACTTTCCAATCCATTTGACTGTGATCATGGCTCAGTTGACATGCCGGTAAGTGACACCGAACAGCTGATCGATCTGTCATGTGACCGAATGCTGCAGACAACGCATTTATGGGTCACTACAGAGGAGTTTTGGTTCCTGATTCAAAGGGAATACCCTGCTGTCTCCATCTGAGCATTAAAACTCATGGTAACCTTTGCCAGCTCATATCTGTGTAAAGCTGGATTCAGTGCTCTCGTCTGCATTAAAACCAAATATCGATAAAATATGGATGTGACAGCAGAGATGAAGTATGTACTGTCGACCATGCCCCCTGACTTTGAGAGCTAGTACGCGACATGCATCAAGCACACCCGTCTCAGTAGTGGTGGTGAGATAAGGGAAATTATGTCAGACTAATTTGAAATTGACTGTTATAGCCCCACATTAAAAGTATGTGATGGTGAGTTGAGTAAATCTGAAATACTGTTAGAATGTTTTTCAATTGACTGCCATAGCCCCAAATAAAAAAGTAACATTGGCTGTTAATTATGTGATTTTCACATGGTTGGGGTCGTGAGAATTTTCCTATATCAAAATAAGGTCGTAGGCCAAAAAAGTTTGGGAACCCCTGGCCTAGGGAATGGGACATCACTACATCACTCGCGCACATCAGAAACTTCCAACAGATACCACGCAATTCTTTGACAACGAGCCTTGTGTTTTTCACAATGCCTGTACTGGAGGCAGTAATATCTTTCCTTTATATTTCTCATGCAACAAATACATACTCACCATATGAGTAACAAATGAGAACAGCAGAACAACAATGTGCCTGTAATGTACCCATCCTCTGGCTATGGTTCATGTGGAGTAGTAGCCTACGGAAGCAGGACTTTCACTCCATAGCAGTTTGACATGTAAAATAAAGTGGTGATCCTAACTGACCTAAGACCGGGAATCTTTACTAGGATTAAACGTCAGGAATTGTGGAAAAACTGAGTTTAAATGTATTTGGCTAAGGTGTATGTGTCACGTCCTGACCAGTAAAGGGGTTATTTGTTCTTATAGTTTGGTCAGGACGTGGCAGGGGGTATTTGTTTTATGTGGTTCAGGGTGTGTTTGTGTATGTGTTCATGTAGAGGGGGTATTTGATTTATTAGTCCAGGGTTTTGGTTATTGTTCTATGTTAGTTTATTTCTATGTTCAGTCTGGTCGTTTGTATTTCTATGTTTAGCTAATTGGTGTTGGGGCCTTCAGTTGGAGGCAGCTGTTTATCGTTGCCTCTGATTGAAGGTCCTATAAATAGGAATGTGTTTGTCATGGGATTTTGTTTCTTGTATTGCTGTGTGTTGCCTACAAGACTGTTTTGTCGTCCGTTTTTCGTGTTTGTTTTGGTTTAATAAAAATGAGCATTCACGTATCCGCTGCGCCTTGGTCCATCTATTACGACGACCGTGACAGTATGTAAACTTCCAACTTCAACTGTTTGAAGATAAATGTATAGCTAGTTGGCAAATGTTAGCTATTTAGCTTGCTTGTTAAATAGCTATTTTCGTAAATTAACTTTATTACCAAACAATATGGAGAATCATTTGTCTTTATATTAACTAACATATTCCTCTTAACTGTATTATTTTTTTGTACATGATTCGTTATGTTATACTTACTTACATTTACTTACATCCTAATTTCTTTGTCAGCCATCTTCCTGAAGCAACTATAGAACCTTAGGTCGTAGAGCTTCATGGGTGTTTTGATAACCACTCGATAGGAAGTCTGCATCTCGATTCGCTTGGTTTGGAGGGCCAACTAGAGGGCTGAAATGGTACTACTACTCGATCAAAGTTGAATTGGAACACCACTCCGAGTCGATGCGGCTCACAGGATCGCGCAACCAGAGGTGGAGGGCTAAGGGGGAGTATTGGGATTGAGCCATTGTTGACATCTGGGGTGTAAAAACCAGGAACCAAATGGAAGCAAACAGACGAAATGGGGAGGGACTAACATGAACTTGTCCAACAAGAAACACAAATTTTCATTGCAAAACGTTTTCCTTTGCACTAATGAATACACCTTTATTGTGTCCGCAGTGCTGAACCGGCTGATCACAGATCTGCACTCCTTCCTGGTGGTGCTGGACAGTGAGAACCTCAGCTACATCGCTCAGGCCCAAAAGAAGTCTATCTCAGAGCTGCTGTCCAAGCTGCAAGACACCCCTGGTAGGTCACTGTTGTTGTTACTTACTTACAGTGCCTAGTGAGTCTACAACACCCCTTGCACAGTCTTCACATGTTGGTGCCTTAACATAACATTTAAAAGGAGATTCAATTCGATTTTTTTCCCTGCAGATCTACACAACCTACTCCACATTTTCAAGTGAAAAATATCTTCCAAATTAGTTTAAAAAAAAAGAGAAGAAGTCTTGATTGCGTATGTCTTCACACCCCCAGAGAATACTTGGTGGAAGCACCTTTGGCAGCCATTACTACAGAACACCTGAAGGGACACAACAAAAAAAGCTCATTATTTAGCGTTCCCTCGTAAAATGCTTTGCGTTCCCTTGCAAAAAGTTTGTTAGCTAGTAACCTCGTCCACAGGCTATTGCGCACAACGTATTTGGGCGGAAGTCTCTGGGAACGAGATTAGCTAGCTAGCTAGCAACCTTCAAAACGAAGAGGACATTAAGGAACAGCCTTTTTGTCTTATAATTTCAATTTGGAAGGTGCATTGAAACAATTAGCTAGCATGATTATATCATTTCTAGCTCAGCCAACTATCTAGCTAGCAAGCTAACAATATGAATGATGTACTGACTAATAGCTATGGCTATTCTCAAGAACAAGCAAACCCTTATCTGAGGAACAAGTCCGATTGATCGAGCATTCTATTCAATGCATTTTGAAGGAGCGCTGATTTAATCAAAAGTGCATTAACCTCTCCAGCGTCTGATCCCGTCAGCGGGATCAAAATCCAGCGAAAAATCATATCGCCAATTAGCATTAAAAAAAATCATTATTTTTTTTTATTTTTTTTTATAGATACACCTCTCCTGAATCGACCCACGTCGTCCGATTTCAAAAAGGTTTTACAGGAAAAGCAAATCATTAGATTATGTTAGATGAGTCCATCGTAAAAAGCAGCTTCATAGCCATTTTCCGACCAACCACTTGCATCACATATAATCAAAAAACAGCTAAATGCAGCACTAACCTTTTACAAACTTCATCAGATGGCACCCCTAGGACATCATGTTATACAATGCATGCATTCTTTTGTTCAATAAAGGTCATATTTATATATAAAAACAGCATTTTACATCGGCGCGTAACGTTGACTAAATAATTTCCCCTCAAATGCGTCCCGGTAAACAATGCTACATTTCCCTAAATTACTATCCGATAACGATTTTTTAAATTTATATTGTCAATCTAACATTTATAGATGAATATCTCTTGAGAACACCTGTCATACCAGATTTTAAATTAACTTTACTGGGTAATCACACTTTGCGATAAAAGGAGATGCGATACTCAGAAAATGAGCTAATAGACAGAGCTCGGCGCCATCTTGGCACAATCGCATGTCACATCTCATCTTGTATAATATTGTCAATAATCGCCTACCTTTAGTTGTCTTCATCAGAAAGCATCCCAGGTCCACAACAGATGTATTTTCGGTCGAAAAAGTCCATACTTCACGTTCCATTAGCCTGCTGTTGGTAGCGCGTCCTTGGGCTCTCTCCAAATTCTCCGATGTGCGCAGGGCTGAAGTTTCGGATAAAATGATTCTCCCGCCTGTAGGTTCGTTCAAACATGTCAAACGTTGTAAAACATTAATCTTCAGGGCCTGTAACACCAAGAGAGCCAATAAGATTCGAGGGGGATGATTTAATTGTCTTTCAAACCCATTCCAAAGGTGGGGGTAGACATGGCCGCCGGCGTCATAATGGTGATGGCCCATCCCCTGTGACCAATTTCCAAAGAGTATCATTCACTGAGTTTCGACTGTATAAGGCTCAAACCACTGTGAAAAGACTGGCGACATCTAGTGGAAGCAATAGGAAGTGCTCACTGAACCATGGTTAACGGTGTGATTTATAGGGAAAGATGAGAAGTCGTGTCCACAATTCTGAATTCCACTTCCTGTTTCAATCGGTCTCGGGGTTTTGACTGCCATTTGAGTTCTGTTATACTCACAGACACCATTCAAACAGTTTTAGAAACTTTAGGGTGTTTTCTATCCATATATAATAAGTATATGCATGCCCTAGCTTCTGAGTTTGATTAGTAGGCCGTTGAAAATGGGAACGATTTTTTTTCAAAATGCGCTGTGATACCTAGGGTATCCTCAAGAGGTTTAACAGTGATTTGGAAGTACAATTACATTTAAAAAGGAGGCAAATAATTAGTACACTCTTTAAAAAAGGGTTCCAAATGGTTCTTTGGCTGTCCCCATAGGAGAACCCTTTTGGGTTCCATGTAGACCCCTCTGTGGAAAGGGTTCTTCTGTGGGGACAGCCGATGAACCATTTTAGGATCTAGATGGAGCCTTCTTTTCTAAGAGTGTAGGAAAACCTTTTGTCATCATTTTGATGTCGCCAGATTGACTTTAGATGCTGTGTAATGCTAGCTAGCTAGCTAAGATTGACAGAAGACCACTGGATTTTAGCTACCTAATGTTAGCCTTGCTAGCTATTTTTGACAAACTATGCTAGCTAATGACAACATTGCCATCTGTCTAAGGTAAATTTGATGACATGATAACAATGGCAAAGTTGTGTCCTACTAAACATTTGCCTACTTTAGAAATGTAATTTAGACTAAACCCCTGCTGTCCTTTTCCCTGGGCACCGAAGACGTGGATGTCAATTAAGGCAGCCCTCCGTACCTCTCTGATTCAGAGGGGTTGGGTTAAATGTGGAAGACAAATTTCAGTTTAATACATTCAGTTGTAAAACTGACAACATATACCCGTTTCCTTTACCCCGAACAACAATATAAATGCTACATGCAACAACTTCAAAGATTTTACAGTTGAGACATTTGTGCAATTGTGTTGTGTGACAAAACTACACATTTTAGTGTTTTTTTTATTGTCCCCAGCACACGGTGCAACTGTGTAATGATCATGCTGTTTAATCAGATTCTTGATATGCCACACCTGTCAGGTGAAGGGATTATCTTGGCAAAGGAGAAATGCTCACTAACAGGGATAGAAAAAAATGTGAGCACAACATTTGAGAGAAATAAGCCTTTTGTGCGTATGGACAATTTCTGGGATGTTTGATTTCATCTCATGTAACATGAGACGTTTATATTTGTGTTTAGTGTAAGTAGACCAGACGCAGCTGCTATCACATTGGTGTCTATGGGAGAGCCACCCCCTTCAATCGGCAATGGTAAACGGCCTGAGTGAACTAAAGTATCTTCATTTATCCACTATCTTTGGCTTTATGTAGTTATCCTGATACTCATATCTTACCTTATCTTCCCTTTAACATGCTTTTATTTATCAAAAAGAAAAACAAGTGTTCAAAAGTCAAATTGTAAATACCACAACTAATGAAATAAAACATAATAAAAAAAGTGTACAAGATAAACCAAGACATACAGTTGAAGTTTACATACACTTAGGTCGGAGTCATTAAAACTCGTTTTTCAACCACTCCACAAATTTCTTGTTAACAAACTATAGTTTTGGCAAGTCGGTTACGACATCTACTTTGTGCATGACACAAGTAATTTTTCCAACAATTGTTTACAGACAGATTATTTCACTTATAATTCACTGTATCACAATTCCAGTGGGTCAGAAGTTTACATACACTAAAATGACTGTGCCTCTAAACAGCTTGGAAAATTCCAGAAAATGATGTCATGGCTTTAGAAGCTTTTGATAGGCTAATTGACATAATTTGAGGCAATTGGACGTGTACCTGTGGATGTATTTCAAGGCCTACCTTCAAACTCTGTGCCTCTTTGCTTGACATCATGGGAAAATCAAAAGAAATCAGCCAAGACCTCAGAAAAAGAATTGTAGACCTCCACAATTCTGGTTCATCCTTGGGAGCAATTTCCAAATGCCTGAAGGTACCAAGTTCATCTGTACAAACAATAATACGCAAGTATAAACACCATGGGACCACGCAGCCGTCATACCTCTCAGGAAGGAGACGCATTCTGTCTCCTAGAGATGAACGTATTTTGGTGCGAAAAGTGCAAATCAATCCCAGAACAACAGCAAAGGACCTTGTGAAGATGCTGGAGGAAACAGGTACAAAAGTATCTGTATCCACAGTAAAACAAGTCCTATATCAACATAACCTGAAAGACCACTCAGCAAGGAAGAAGCCACTGCTCCAAAACCGCCATAAATAAGCCAGACTACGGTTTGCAACTGCACAAGCGGACAAAGATCGGACTTTTTGGAAAAATGTCCTCTGGTCTGATGAAACAAAAATAGAACTGTTTGGCCATAATGACCATCGTTATGTTTGGAGGAAAAAGGGAGAGGATTGCAAGGCGAAGAACACCATCCCAACCGTGAAGCACAGAGGTGGCAGCATCATGTTGTGGGGTGCTTTGCTGCAGGAGGGGCTGGTGCACTTCACAAAATAGATGGCATCATGAGGAAAGAAATGTATGTGGATATATTGAAGCAACATCTCAAGACATGAGTCAGGAAGTTAAAGCTTGGTTGCAAATGGGTCTTCCAAATGGACAATGACCCCAAGCATACATCCAAAGGACAACAAAGTCAATGTATTGGAGTGGCCATCACAAAGCCCTGACCTCAATCCCATAGAACATTTGTGGGCAGAACTCAAAAAGCGTGTCCGAGCAAGGAGGCCTACAAACCTGACTCAGTTACACTAGCTGCCAGGAGGAATGGGCCAAAATTCACCCAACTTATTGTGGGAAGCTTGTGGAAGACTACCCAAAACGTTTGACCCAAGTTAAACAATTTAAAGGTAATGCTACCAAATACTAATTGAGTGTATGAAAAATTCTGACCCACTGGGAATGTGATGAAAGACATAAAAGCTGAAAAATATAATTCTCTGTACTATTATTCTGAAATTTCACCTTCATAAAATAAAGTGGTGATCCTAACTGACCTAAGACAGGGAATTTTTACTAGGATTAAATGTCACGAATTGTGAAAAACTGAGTTTAAATGTATTTGGCTAAGGTGTATGTAAACTTCCGACTTCAACTATATGTACCGCATCTTATACCATCTATTGCATCTTGACTATGACGCTCGGCCATCGCCCATCCATATATCTATATGTACATATTCTTATTCCATCCCTTTAGATTTGTGAGTATTAGGTAGTTGTTAGGGAAATTGTTAGATTAATTGTTAGATATTACTGCACTGTCAGAACTAGAAGCACAAGCATTTCGCTACACTCGCAATAACATCTGCTAACCATATGTACACTACTGTTCAAAAGTTTGGGGTCACTTAGAAATGTCCTTGTTTTTGAAAGAAAAGCAGATTTTGTTGTCCATTTAAGTAACATCAAATTGATCAGAAATACAGTGTAGACATTGTTAAATGACTATTGTAGCTGGAAACGGCAGATTTTCTTTTAATGGAATATCTACATAGGTGTACTGAGGCCCATTATCAGCAACCATCACTCCTGTGTTCCAATGGCACGTTGTATTAGCTAATCCAAGTTTATAATTTTAAAAGGCTAATTGATCATTAGAAATGTGTGTGTTAAATTACAGGCTCAAAATTGCCAGAAACAAAGAACTTTCTTCTGGAACTCGTCAGTCTATTCTTGTTCTGAGAAATGAAGGCTATTCCATGCGAGAAATTGCCAAGAAACTGAAGATCTTGTACAACGCTGTGTACTACTCCCTTCACAGAACAGCACACACTGGCACTAACCAGAATAGAAAGAGGAGTGGGAGGCCCCGGTGCATAACTGAGCAAGAGGACTAGTGCATTAGACTGTCTAGTTTGAGAAACAGACGCCTCACAAGTCCTCAACTGGCAGCTTCATTAAACTCTCAGACACCATTCAAAAAGTTTTAGAAACTTTAGAGTTTTCTATCCAAATCTATTAATTATATGCATATTCTCATTTCTGGGCAAGAGTAGTAACCAGTTTAAATCGGGTACGTTTTTTATCCGGCCGTGTAAATACTGCCCCCTAGCCCCAACAGGTTTTAACAAACTGTCAAATAGTCTTGAACAGCTGGAATTCTGGATACTGACATATTTTGGAAACATCTGACCAGAAGTAGGACATAGATCTGATGACCCAACCATTGAGATATTTTGTGTGTCTGTATTCCTGTGTTCCAGTTGAGGATGCTGAGTATATGATCATGAGCTGTCCATCAGGGTCCCCAAGCAATGATCTCAGGGAAACCCAGCTGTCAGGCACAGGTACATGAATGCATTTCTCTCGCCAGTATGTGCATTTGATTTTGTCACTGGTTTATTGAGGTGGAGGTGATACAGGTGCAATTTCCTGTGACATCTGACATTTAACCTGTGACCTGGCTGTGACCTTTACCCCCAGTTGGTCTGTTCCAGTCAGGACCAGACCCGGACTCAGCCGAGGAGACTTTGTCCTCTGCCTCTACCGAATGGCTACGGAAAGGGGTAATTGCTTATCATAACACCTGCCATGGCTGTTGCTAGCTCTAGTCCAGGGCGTTAGTGCACATTCCTCCACTAACTCCCTGTATTGAACTCCATGGACAAAGTTATTCTCCAATTTGTTTAGTGACTGGATTCAATACAAAAACGTGCACTAATGAGCTTGGCCAGAGCTACACAGTTGCCATGATATTTTGGGTATATGTGATACATTATAGTTGATGATGTGTATCTTTGATATTTTTTTCCATTGCATTTGAAATCAGTTGGACATTTGGCCATTTAAGATAGGGCTGCTCAACTGTGGTGGGACAGATATGTGAAAAGGGGTGTCTTGCTGTTGGAGTCCTGAGATGTTGTAATTAGCTGCCTCAGGTACAATTTAGTGTGCTTTTATCACACAAGAATGTGAGACGAACATTCACAGGACTCATTTGGCCTGCTTTATTAAATGTTTCAACTAAAAGGTAAACACATGCCTGTGCGACATTGTGAGAATAGGTTTGCTTTCTAAATTCAGAGAAGACTGTTATTGTGTCACAAAAAAATATCTGCAGCACTAGTTAACCGTTTTGATTATGTGATGCGGCAGACATTTTTGAATGTTGGGAGAAAATTCAGGTGGGATGAAGATACTCTGGGTCCTGTGCTCCTCTTCAGATGACTGGGAGAGAAAGTTGCAGCAGGGAGGTGAAGATCCAGTGACAGCATTTATTTGCAGGGCCTTTGCTAGAGCCTGTGAACATAATGACAAGGGAAAGTGCTAGGCCATGCAGCACTAGTAGCTGAGGGGCAAGAGGGGGAGGAAGGGGTGGCAGTCTGTGATGTGGGCTGCTAATGAGAGAGTCCCTGGCCCTGCTGAGGTTTGGTGAGGTCCAGGCACGTCTCGTCGAGGGTTGAGGAGTACAAAAGGTCAGAGGGCACGCTACTGCCTCGAACGGGGGCTTTTTCAAGTTGGCAGGGGGAGCGACCCAAAATAGACAACAAAAAGGGTGTAGCCTACTCCAGAGATAATCAGCTCAGCCACTGTAAACTGAGCCTCCCTTCTCCTCTGCTGTATGGAACTCTGTTCCTACGGCCTCCTCCGGCCTATTGACAGGGTCACAGAGAATCCCAGCATGGGGATTCATAATCAGGGTTTATGCTGAGGATCAAAGTGGGAATGAACGGTTGAGGGAACCAGGGGTAGTATCAGCGAAAGAGGAAATGCTCTGTTTATGCGAGAGGCCATCTCCTCTTCATCAATGATGCCATTGGTGGAGATGGAGCCAGAGTAGAGGAAGTGGATGTTCATGTCGCAATTACATTTGTCTACATGATGGAGTGATAGAATACCCACACAGAAGAGGAGAGGAGGAAGTCTGACGGTTCGAGTCAGAACCCCCCGGAGACCATGAGCTCAGAGGTAGCCTTCCGTTCTGTGGACGCACGCACGCACGCACGCACGCACGCACGCACGCACACACACACACACACACACACACACACACTAAAATGACCAGGCTACATAAACAAACACAGACACACTCATGCACACATGCACGCACACAGGCAGGAAGTAGGGCCAGAAGCCAAGAGAAGGAGCACTTTTGAAGAACCCATAGGAGGCTGCTGTGTTTACCATCAAACTCTGCCCATAATTCTCTCGCAAATCCACTTAAGACTCTCTTTCACTTCCATAGAGAAATATTAGCTAGCATTTATAAGGCCAGCAAACAAGTTCCTCAAACACTATAGGAACGTATTTGCAAAATAATATATGGGGGATTAGAAGTGATGCAGACAATTACATTGATGGAAGCTACAATCTACCTGCAATATTAAAGCTGATCTACCCCATAAAAAAAAGAATAGGAATATAATATAGGAACATATTTCCTCCAACGTTATAATGAAAAGGTGAGGGCATCCCGAGTGGCGCAGTGGTCTAAGGCACAGCATCGCAGTGCTAGCTATGCCACTACAGATTCTGGGTTCGAGTCCAGGCTTTGTCGCAGCCGGCCGCAACCGGGAGACCCGATGGGCAGTGCACAATTGGCCCAGCATCGTCCGGGATAGGGGAGGGTTTGGCCGGCAGGGATACCCTTGTCCCATCGTGCACTAGTGACTCCTGTGGCGAGCCAGGTGCAGTGCACGCTGACACAGTCACCAGGTGTACGGTGTTTCCTCCGACCCATTGGTGCGGCTGGCTTCCGTGTTAAGTGGGCATTGTGTCAAGAAGCAGTGCGGCTTGGTTGGGTTGTTTCGGGGGACGCACGGCTCTCGACCTTCGCCTCTCCCGAGTCCGTACAGGAGTTGCAGCGATGAGACAAGACTGTAACTACCAAATTGGATACAACGAAATTGCGGAGAAAAAGGGGTAAAAAAATACAATTTAAAATAAATGTGCTATTATTTAAAAAAATTACTTTAAAAAAGGAAAGGGGATCACGTGACCCTTGAACGAGATGGCCGCATGAACTAAGAGCTCCACACAAGTAGTTTCCAATTCTTAATCTTACCTCCACTTCAAGTTAAAACTCCTTTAGCTTTAGTCAAAAAGTCATGGCGGCTACAAAAAGCGACATTAAAGGTGACATTTTTACCTGGACTCAAGCATTAGCGGTGGAAAAAGCCTCCAAGAAACAGCTAGCTTCAGAAAAAGCTAGCGCCATTAGCCAGGAGCAATGGTGCTAGGCCCAACAAATGCCAACCTCGCACTCTGTCGAAGACATCCTTTCTGAACTGAGATCCCAACGTACAGAACTCAACATCAAATTAGATGGCATTAACTCTCAGCTCAGTGTGATAGGGGGCAAGGTGACAACCCTGAAATGCTTTGCCTGACATCAACAACAAGATAACCATCAACGCGGGGCGCCTGGATGAGACAGGGGGGCGAATCCTATCCATGGAAAACTCACTGACAGACACCATGGAAACAATAGCATATGCTAAAAATAAACTAGAGCATCTGGAAGAGAAAACAGAGGACCTGGAAAACAGGGGGCAAAGGAATAATTGTGTTCTATTAAATCTGGGCGAAAAAGAAGAGGGAAACATGCCACTGACCCACTACCTCAAATCAAATCAAATGTATTTATATAGCCCTTCTTACATCAGCTGATATCTCAAAGTGCTGTACAGAAACCCAGCCTAAAACCCCAAACAGCAAGCAATGCAGGTGTAGAAGCACGTGGCTAGGAAAAACTCCCTAGAAAGGCCAAAACCTAGGAAGAAACCAAGAGAGGAACCAGGCTATGACGGGTGGCCAGTCCTCTTCTGGCTGTGCCGGGTGGAGATTATAACATTATACCTGCAAGACAAACTTCCCGAGTGGCTCCACCTGTCCACTGACAGGCCGATAGAACTCGAGAGAGCTCCCCGAGCACTGAGGCCCCCACCAGCAGCCAGACAACCACCGCACCCAATCACCATACGTTTCCTGAGATTCACCGACAAGGAATGAGTCCTACAGGCGGCAAAAATCAACACCATTACAGTGGGAAATGCCAAACTCACTTTACAGCAGGACCTGTCAGCTGGAATACGTCAAAAGCGCAGAGAGTTTGACGAGGTGGAGAAATACTCCATTGACCGAAGCATCTTTAAGGGATTCAAATACCCAAACGAGCTCAGGATTCTTCACCAAGGAACCTTGCAACACTTCAAAACTCCTGAAGAGGCAAAACGTTTTTTGAAGGACAATCCTGGTTACTGAGAAATGGACTAATGACTAAAAGCAATTACTGTTATTACTAAAGAAGGTAAGACAACAAATAGCCGCCATCCAAAGACCCACCCGCCCCTCTAAATGCCATTATAGCCGTCTAATTTATATTTATTTTCTTTTAGCTGAGAGGGATAGGCTCTATAGCCTAACCTAGGTCTACTAACGTTTCAGCCTACTTTTATTTCCCTTTTTTTTATTATTATCATTATTTGTAGTTATCATTTTCACATAGGCCTCCACCATTCATAGGCTGTCGATTACGACACATTTACAGACCTAATGAGAAGCTCAATGTGTCAATTTTATGCCTATGGCCTTATCCTGCTGATATTACATTTTAATAAAAACGAACAACTTATCCTATAGATCCCTCTTAAGGATTTGCCCTAACATTTTTATTTTATTTGGTCCAAATGACAAATTAGCCCTATGCCCTTTGGGGGAGGTATATGTAGGCTGGGCTATTGATTTTATTTTCTTCCTCTTTTTTAATGTGGTCTGGATGGGGGCTACGTTGTCACTTACTCAATGCAGGGTGGAGAGGATGAGGCATTTCTTTGGTGGGGAGGGGGAGACGTTGTGCGTTGCTTACTGTTCCCATTTTTTTTTCAGAACACAGAATTGAGACTGAGCGTGGGGGTAATAGATCCAACGGGATGTGTCGAGTTGTTTGGGAACTCGGCTGGGGTGTTCAGAGATTGTTCTTTTATGTACACCATTTATTTTTATTTTATGTGATCGCAGCTGTAACTATTATCCACCTTTACCCAGAGATGACTTGCACTAGAGTCCGATTACTGTTCGATGACGATGACTAGTACCTTAAATCTACTGACATGGAACTGCCATGGTCTAGGTCATGCAATACAATGGAAAAAGATACTATGTGCTCTAAAAAAGGAAAAAGCAGACATTGTGCTATTACAAGAGACACACCTCTGTGATGCCGAACATGCCAAACTCCGCAGAGCTTGGGTGGGACAGGTGTATTTCTCATCTTTCAAATCAAACAGTAGAGGTACAGCCATAATTATCCATAAGAATGTTCCATTCATAATTGACAAAATCATATCTGATCCGGAGGGGAGATTTATTTTGATAACTGGGTCACTGTATGGGTCACTGTATGGGCAACCAATTACTATCTTAAACATATATACCACTAACACAGATACTACTGCTTTCATGTCAAAAATGATATCCCTGTTCAATGAGCATTGTGTTTCCTTTGGAGTGCTGGCTGGAGATTTTATTTGTAGCCTCAACCCAACCCTGGACAAATAATCTCAAGTCCCCTCCACAAATCATAGATCTGCAAAGATGTTGAACTCTCTTACTAAAGAGATGGGACTGATAGATATCTGGATAGAGACTAATAGCTCATCTATGGAATATACATACTACTCTAATGTCCATAACACCTACTCCCGTATAGATTACATTTTTATCCCAAAGATTTTCATAAATTCAGCCATGTGTACAATCGGACCCATAGCACTTTGAGATCACGCCTTTGTCCACCTCCGCTTTGACCTCTGCAAAAACATTCCAGAGGTCAAAGAGCTGGAAATTCAACACCTCCATGTTATCAAACGAAGCATTCCATACATTGGTAACTACATGGATAGACAACTACACACAAGACAACAAAGACTCTCCTGTTTCTCCGGCCACAATGTGGGATGCTGCCAAAGCCATACTAAGGGGTCATGTAATTGCATATGCTTCCTCTAAGAAAAAAGCAATGAAACCACACAGGCTAGATCTTGAGAGGGAGCTGGAACGCTGTAAAAGAAAGTACATAAACAATCCCCAGACAGCACCTCCTGGTATCAACTTAAAGCAGCCAAAGCCAAACTGAACTTGGACTATACTCGGGAGATAAAAAAAAGTTTTCTTTACTAAACAGAAAGACCATGAGTTTAGCAATATGCCGTGTAGATTTCTTGCTTACCAATTAAAAAAAGATCAGTCTGTCACGCCCTGACCTTTGAGATCCTTATTTTTCTCTATGTTTGGTTAGGTCAGGGTGGGAAAGTCTATGTTTTCTATTTCTTTGGTTTTGGCCGAGTGTGGTTCCCAATCAGAGGCAACTGTCTATCGTTGTCTCTGATTGGGGATCATATATAAGTTGTCATTTTCCTTTTGAGTTTTGTGGGATCTTATTTTCTGTTTAGTGTCTGTGTCTGACAGAGCTGTTCGCTTTTGTTTTGTTGCTGTAGTTATTTTGTTTTAGTGTTTCTTGAATAAACGAATCATGAACACTTACCACGCTGCGCTTTGGTCTACTCTTCCTACCACCAACGAGAGCCGTAACACAGTCAGAGCATACAATCATGGCTATCCGAACAGCAGGTCACATATGACCCAAAAAAGATAAATGTAACTTTTTATGATTTTTACTGCAAACTATATACTTCTGAGAGAAAACATACGGAGGCAGAACTCCATTCTTTCCTAGAGGGAATCTCGCAACCTAATCTATCAGAGACCGACCAAGAAGATCTCATCTCCCCCTTCACTCCTGAGGAGGTCCTGGAGGCAATTACCTCCATGCCACCTAATAAGTCCTCTGGCCCAGTTGGATTCCCCAGAGTTCTACAAAGCTTTTTAGCCCCAGTTTAGCCCTATTTTCATGCCAATGCTGGATGATTTTTGCAAAAACGGAGCTCTCCCAGACTCTATGCACACAGTGTTGCTCAAAAAAGACAAGGACCCTCTATCCTGCTCGTCCTTCCGGCCCATAAGCTTGTTGGAATTCGACTACAAAATATTTACCAAATTGCTCGCCAAAAGACTAAACATTCTTCTTCCCAAAATAATAAAAGCGGACCAAACTGGATTTATTAGAGACAGGTACTCTTCTGATAACATTCGCTGTCTTTTTGATATTTTTTATCAAGTAAATGCACAGAAGACCCCTGTCCTGCTGGCTTCACTGGATGCTGAGAAGGTGTTTGACAGGATGGAGTGGAGCTTTCTGTTCTCAGTCTTAGAAAAGTTCAATATGGGCCCAAACTTTATTAAATGGATTAAGTCCCTATACTCTCATCCAAATGCCATGGTGACTACTAACGGACTGAACTCTGACAGATTCCCTTTGGGACGGGGCACAAGACAAGGGTGCTCGCTGTCCCCCCTGCTCTACTTGTTGGGGGTGGAGCCTCTGGCAGAATTGATAAGGAGCAATCCAAGTATTTTGGGTGTTTCTGCAGATTTCGCTCTATGCGGATGATGTCTTGCTCTACGTATCCAACCCTGAGAAATCCCTCCCATTTTAGACACAATTGCTCAGTATGCCAAGTTTTCAGGATATAAGATACATTTTAACAAATCCACTGTTTGCCCTCTTAATCTTACACTCACCAGCTCTATGAAGACACTCTGTCCATTCCAATGGAAGACACAGGGGTTTCAATACCTTGGGATATTCGTAACACCAGATCTGAATAGCCTTTTCAAGGAAAATTATCTTCCACTCCTGGATTGAATCAAGAACGATCTCCAAACCTGGATCTCCCTCCCAATTAGCTTAGTCGGAAGAATTAATGTCATCCGTACGAACATCCTCCCTCGATTGAACTATTTATTTCAGATGCTCCCATGCTATCTCCCGGTTTCCTTTTTCAAAACAACTAACTAAATCATCAGCCAAATTTATATGGGGCAATAAAAAACCTAGGATCAAGTTCTCCCCTCTATCGGAACCTGAATCTAAGGGTGGTCTTGCCCTTCCATCCCTTCAATTGTACTATTGGTCTGGCCAAATCCGCAACATGCTAACATGGATCACAAAAAGACAAGACTCAACGTGGATTCAAATAGAAGCCCAATCCCGTGGTTCATTGCCCCTAAGCTCAATTATATTCATTAATAACTTTAGTGAAGTGGGCAACATAGCCAAAACCTTTGTGATTTACAGCACCCTACTAGCGTGGAGGGACTGTAAGAAATACCTGGGCATTTCCTCCCAAATATGTTCTCACTCGCCTATAGTATGCAACCCAGACTTGCCAAAAGCCCTGAGTGATGCCAACTTTAATCTTTGGCATACTCTAGGAATCAGGACATTTTCAGACCTATTTCATCAGAAAACCACTACACTGAAATCCTTTCAAGAGCTCTGCAGTGAATTCAATGTGCCAAGATCCATTTAAAAAATATATATCTTCAAATTAGACATTTCATTTCCTCATTTACTTCCAAGAGGAGGTTTAGAGCTCAGCTGAATGAAGTGGAACCCCTTTTTGCTACAGCACAATCCATTAAAGGCAAAATCTCCTATATCTATAGACTCCTTTCTGAGAAAGGGGGCTCCTCCTTTACTCCTTTGAAAATAATCTGGGAAAAGGACCTTGGTCTGAGTTATGGGCGGAGGTTTGCGACAGGGTATACTGCTCCTCTACTAATGAAAGAATGTAATTACACATTTTTGTACAAATTTTATTACACCCCAATGAGACTCCATAGAATGAAAACAGACATTTCTCCTAACTGTAAAAGATGTACCTCTGAAATTGGAACCTATATGCATGTATTTTGGAGCTGTAGAGAGATTGCCAAAATCTGTCAATCTATACATACTGCTGCACAGAAAATACTAGATGTACAGTTTCATATGACCCCATGTATCTATGTTCGTAATCCCCAGCAGGACTTTGTTCTTGATCCTGACAGAGAAAATGTGTTTATGATTATCACATACATTGCTAAGAAATATATTCTTCTATTGTGGGCTAATACTTCTCCTACATTTCAAATGTGGATTGACCAGATTGTTGACTTTCTTCCTCTTGAAAAGCTCACTTATGACCTCTGCAAGAGACAGCCAAAGTTTGATAGAGTCTGGTCTCCACTACTCAACTATATTTCAAATTGGACAGAGTGAATGAGGTGATTAGGGAAATGAGCAGATACATGTTGTGTAAGGTGCTGTAAAAACTAATTATTTGCTCGTCGTCTCAAGCTAAGGCTGGAAAAAGCTAATAAGAACCTTGATAGTGCTGCTGTCAAGGTTGGCTCAAGGAAGCAGGAGAGGCAGAGTCAAGCGCAGGAGACAGAAAATCCGTGAATACACTTTTAATGAGCATCCACAACGTACGAGCACGGTAGGGCAGGGCGCATAAAAACAAATGCTCCAAAAACCCCAGCTCAAACACTAAGCAGGGACGCAGCCCACAATAACCTCTGCGGCAAAAAAAACACAGGCAGAGGGAAACACTCGTTCCTCAAAAGACATAAGTCCTGACACAGAACAATCACGCACAAAACACAAACCTACCTAGCTAGACTAAATACCCCCCCACTAACAACTAATACAAAACAGGTGCGTGCCTAACCTAGACCTAACCAACAGAAAGTGAAACAGGATCGGTGGCAGCTAGTAGGCCGGCGACGACGACCGCCGAGCGCCGCCCGGGCGAGGAGGGGCGCCACCTTCCGTCGGTGTCGTGACAGCTGCAGCAAGTTTTATTTTTTTTTGTTTTTTTTATAATAATTTTTTATGGTGTTTTTTAAATGATTATTATTATAATTGTTATTTTTTTTAAGTCTGTCACATCAGTGAATTTGGAATGGGTTTTGTTGGTTGATTGAAAAACAAGAAAACATAATAAAACTTTAAATTGAGAAAATAAAAAGTACACAAGTGTTCTGGAGACTTGTGGGCGGAGTGCTGATGATGTCACCCACCATGTGCTTTCAGCAGCCTGATTGTGTCTGAGAGAAAATCCACACACAATGTGTCCCTGACCACCTCTTATGGTCTGAACACAATCAGACCACAAGGCAACTTTTCCAATCAAATCAAATCAAATCAAATTTTATTTGTCACATTCACCTCAGTAATGCTTACTTACAAGCCCTTAACCAACCATGCAGTTTAAAGAAAAATATGTGTTAAGTAAAAAATAAGAAATAAAAGTAATAAATAATTAAAGAGCAGCAGCAAAATAACAATAGCGAGGCTATATACAGGGTGAACCGGTACAGAGTCAATGTGCGGATGCACCGGTAGGTCGAGTTAAAGTGACTATGCATAGATAATAAACAGAATAGCAGCAGTGTAAAAGAGGAGGGGGGCAATGCAAATAGTCTGGGTAGCCATTTGATTAGATGTTCAGGTGTTCAGGAGTCTTATGGCTTGAGAGTAGAAGCTGTTTAGAAGCCTTTTGGACCTAGACTTGGCGCTCTGGTATAGCATGCCATGCGGTAGGAGATAGAACAGTCTATGACTAGGGTGGCTGGAGTCTTTGACAATTTTTAGAGCCTTCCTCTGACACCGCCTGGTATAGAGATCCTGGATGGCAGGAAGCTTGGCCCCAGTGATATACTGGACGCACTATCCTCTGTAGTGCCTTGTGATCGGAGGCCGAGCAGTTGCCATACCAAGCAGTAATGCAACCAGTCAGGATGCTCTCGATGGTGCAGCTGTAAAACTTTTTGAGGATCTGAGGACCAATGCCAAATCTTTTCAGTCTCCTGAGGGGGAATAGGTTTTGTCGTGGCCTTTTCACGACTGTCTTGGTGTGCTTGGAACATGATAGCTTGTTGGTGATGTGGACACCAAGAAACTTGAAGCTCTCAACCTGCTCCACTACAGCCCCGTAGATGAGAATGAGCCTTGCTCGGTCCTCCTTTTTCTGTAGTCCACAATCATCTCCTTTGTCTTGATCTCGTTGAGGGAGACGTTGTTGTCCTGGCACCACACGGCCAGGTATCTGACCTCCCTATAGGCTGTCTCATCGTTGTCGGTGATCAGGCCTACCACTGTTGTGTCATCAGCAAACTTAATGATGGTGTTGGAGTTGTGCCTGGCCATCCAGTCATGAGTGAACAGGGAATACAGGAGGGGACTGAGCTCGCACCCCTGAGGGGCCCCCATGTTGAGAATCTGCATGGCGGATGTGTTGTTACCTACCCTTACCACCTGGGGGCGGCCCGTCAGGAAGTCCAGGATCCAGTTGCAGAGGGAGGTGTTTAGTCACAGGGTCCTTAGCTTAGTGATGAGCTTTGAGGGCACTATGATGTTGAACACTGAGCTGTAGTCATTTAATAGCATTCTCACATAGGTGTTCCTTTTGTCCAGGTGTGAAAGGGAAGTGTGGGGAGCAATAGAGATTGCTTCATCTGTGGATCTGTTGGGGCGGTATGCAACTTGGAGTGGGTCTAGGGTTTCTGGGATAATGGTGTTGATGTGGGCCATGACCAGCCTTTCAAAGCACTTCATGGCTACAGACATGAGTACTACAGGTCGGTAGTCATTTAGGCAGGTTACCTTAGTGTTCTTGGGCACATGGACTATGGTGGTCTGCTTGAAACATGTTGTTATTACAGACTCAGACAGGGAGAGGTTGAAAATGTCAGTGCCAGTTGGGTAGTGCATGCTTGGAGTACACGTCCTGGTAATCTGTCTGGCCCTTCGGCCTTGTGAATGTTGACCTGTTTAAAGGTCTTACTCACATCGGCTATGGAGAGCGTGATCACACAGTCATCCAAAACAGCCGATGCTCTCATGCATGTTTCAGCGTTACTTGCCTCAAAGCGAGTATAGAAGTAATTTAGCTCGTCTGATAGGCTTGTGTCACTGGGCAGCTCGCGGCTGTGCATCCCTTTGTAGTCTGTAATGGTTTGCAAGCCCTGCCACATCTGACGAGCGTCTGAGCCGGTGTAGTACGATTCGATTTTGGTCCTGTATTGACGCTTTGCCTGTTTGATGGTTCATCGGAGGGCATAGCGGGATTTCTTATAAGCTTCTGGGTTAGAGTCCCGCTCCTTGAAAGTGGTAGCTCTACCCTTGAGCTCAGTGCGAATGTTTGTTGAAGCACCTTTGGCAGCGATTACAGCCTCGAGTCTTCTTCTTGGGTATGACGCTACAGGCTTGGCACACCTGTATTTGGGGAGTTTCTCCCATTCTTCTCTGGCGGTCTTCTCAAGCTCTGTCAGGTTGGATGGGGAACGTCGCTGCACAGCTATTTTCAGGTCTCTCCAGAGATGTTTGATCGGGTTAAAGTCCGGGCTCTGGCTGGGACACTCAAGGATATTCAGAGACTTGTCCCAAAGCCACTCCTGCATTGTCTTGGCTGTGTGCTTAGGGTTGTTCCCTGTTGGAAGGTGAAACTTTGCCCCAGTCTGAGGTCCTGAGCATTCAAGGGGAGCAGGTTTTCATCAAGGGTCTCTGTACTTTGCTCCGTTCATCTTTACCCCAATCCTGAAGAGTCTCCCAGTCCCTGCCGCTGAAAAGTCTCATAGTAAAGGGTCTGAATAATTATGTAAATAAGGTATTTCTGTTTCTCATTTGCAAAAAAATCTAAAAACCTGTTTTCGCTTTGTCATTATGGGGTATTGTGTGTAAATTAATGAGGACATGTTTTTATTTAAATCCATTTTAGAACAAGGATGTGACATAAGAAAATGTGAAAAAAGTCAAGGGGTCTGAATACTTTCCGAATGCACTGTAATGCCCATAAAGAATGTGTTCAATGTAGGCTATGAAACATTTTGCTTTACAATGCTTTTTGTTATTGTTCTGATCTATTCATAGAGGCTATTGTCTCACTCATTATATATTTATCAATTGATAATAACATGTCAGGATTCTAGAATTGATTGACAAATTTACCTCAGACAAATGGCGAGATGTTCAGCTCACCATTGTCGTGTCTGCTCTTGCAAATGTCGTGTCTGTGCCTGCATTGCGAGGTCCCATCCTGGACAGCAGGTCATCAAACTGGGCTTTATCAAGCCTGAAATAGCCCTGGAACAACACATCGTCAAACCGCAGCTGCTGCACCAGATGAGGGTTTTCTCCATACCGGCTACAGGATATCAGGATGGGTTGAACCCACATGGAGCGCCATCGCTGTAGGTTCCACAATTGATAAATCGCCACAATAGCCAGGAGTTTCCTCAGTTTCCGAATCTTGATGGGAATGGAGATATGTGAATGAAATCAATATTTATAGGCAAATATTTTCCCTCCAAGAATATAAATATCAGCAGGAACATTTCAGTGTCAAGGTGTCAATAATGTTGTATTTTAAAAAATGTGGCTATCACATGCAAATAAACAATTAAATACATTTTCTGATTTTAAACTTAAATTGTATTAATAATTTAAAAAGAGCTTCAATTAGCATTTACCTGTGAATAAATTAATGAAATGCAGATGGATTAAACTATACTGAACAAAAATATAAATGCAACATGCAACAATTTCAAATATTTTTCTGAGTTACAGTTCAAATACGGAAATCAGTCAATTGAAATGAAATTCACTCGGCCCCAATCTATGGATTTCACATAACTGTCAATGTTGCATTTATATTTTTGTTCAGTGTATTGACCCATTTTAATAACCAGATCTTCATACAAACTTGCTCTGATCAATTCTTGATGCACAACCGAATGTTCTGCTATATGCTGTCAGCATCCCACAAGTGAACCACCCTGGGGGGCCGAAGTGGCACGCGGCGAGTTACCACTGTATAGTCTACACGGGTTTTAAGGGGTTGAGTGGACCTAAACCATGCCAGGAAAATGCACCCCACACCATAACAGCTCAAACAACTCACGTGTTTCCTTTATTATGGCTATTACTTGTATGTATTCTATTAGTGTGCGAAGTAGGGCTGACCCCATTTAGTCGACTGGTCGATTGTTTGGTTGATAAGCTGTTGGCCCACCAAGATTTTTAGTCAAGCAGTGGCAAATATATATTTTAAAAAATATGGCACAAAAGACACCTGTCTGATTCACGCCTGTCTGAGTGGACTAATCCATTGCGGAGTCCGCGGGGATGGCATACCAGTATCACCAGTTGTACATTTATCGATAATTACCATCATTTCTCATCTACAATGTGGTTGGTTGCGGTAATTTTTTAATGCATTGAATTTATTATTATTACAGTTGTCATCATTGTCCTGTGAGGATCAGAATGGGTCAGATCAGCTTGGCAATGGATGACAGTAACCAGACCTTCTCTCACCCACAGAAGAGGGGAGGAGGTAACTGGGCCGGTTTTGACAGCTCGCACCCTGTCCTAAATTAAAGGAGAGAAGATCCAGAGAGGTCTTCTAACATAAGAACATGGGGAATGGTCAGAGATGATCTCTAGAAAACTAATGTCATATTGGTTTTTATTTTGTGATGTCATTAAAAAGGTTATAAAGGAAATACTGTAACTTGGAAAGTATATCCCCTTTATCTGTCAAGTTTCCATCCTTAACGTTGTATATGAAATATGACAAATGATGAAAGTATTTTTGTTACTTTACGAATGTGATTTTAGGAGCCATAAGAGAATATGTCTTCTATAAACTGTGCACAGTAAGTTGCCAAGCCCCGAGTGAGTTCAACGAGCATGTCAGCCTGACGGAACCGTCCATTTCGAGAGAGTGCATAAAAAAATTGGTATTGAAATTAACATTTGACCAGAAAAGCATAGACTGGTCGCTACATGTTGGAACTTGGAACCTCTACACGAGGTGAAGAAAATGAACTCAACTCCCAGACTAGACCAGAACATTGCCACGCTGCAGCTGCACGTGTAAAGTGGTTCAAACTCTGACTATCAACACGAGGTGATGAGAGGAGAAAACTCCCCTCTCAGACAATCACTGGTACGGCTGATTAGCTGTCCTAAGTCAAATATTGAGAAAACTCTTCAAACTATCCTACTACTCTTCTCAAATTACCGTATTCTCCTAATCTCATCACCAATTGGAACCGTCAACACGGCTGGCTAACCACTTCCAAGGAGCATCTTCCAGAGTGAACAACAGTAAGATAAACAGCGAACAGCATTCACACGTAAATACATTCATGATTTCTTACTCAAACCGGGCAGCGGTCGTGTACAAAGTAGTTTCAAAATGTATCATCGATAAGTGTCTATTTTCCGATAAGTGTCCCCCCCTCTTAATTTTCTCTGTAACAAGCCGCCTTATGTTGTGTCAGTCCACTAGGGACCTTTTCTCATGTATTAAGTGTGTATGTTTATTCTGTGTTATTATTTAGTTATCTAGTAAATAAATAATGAAACCAATTTGTGTAGTACTGAATCATAGGTAAGGCTGGGGTTTTTGCAGATCCAAGAAGGTTATGACTGTTCAGAATGATAAGAGGTTATGAATTAATACATTGACTGTTTTATGGATATGATAGGTAACTTTTTAAACAACCGCCCTCGTGGTGCCCCAAATTCCTAATGAGTTCATTGTTACATGATTAATTTAATCGGGTAACAATTAAACATAGTTAGTTGATTTGATAAATAACAGTCATCAGACTAATGAAAGTAAAGTCATGACACAGTCTTAGCGTTGTCATTGTAGGACTGGACATGTTTGTAGAGCGCACAACCTATGATACACTTGTGAGGAAAAAGTTTTGGTTTATTTCATTCCATTTACGAGTTGTCAATTTATTCATTGTCTTTTGTTTGGCTGTCAATCTTGAGTAAGGACATGCTCCTGATTACACATAGAACTAGGTCTAGGCTACCTGGCCTGTGTGCAAATGTAGGCTTATAAAGTGCCCATTTGGGGATCTGATACTATTTCTGATTGTCTTAACTTAGCTTCTCAAAGTAATGTTTTCTTCGCCTCAAAAAGCAAGTAAACAAAGTCTGTTTTTAGATTCATTGAGAATGACAATAGTTCCTCAACGTAGCCTATTTGAGAAAAAAAATCCATCTCTCTCCCTTTCAATAACCACTCAGCATGAATGGTGAAAAAATGTAATGCTCTGATCCATTGGAAATGTCATAAAAAAGGTCACCTGATTTATTTTTTATCCTTGCGTAAATAGCATACAGCTGTGTCTGTCTGTCCGGAGCTCACTGGCACAAGAACTAAAGGCCCAGAATAGTTTATACAATGTTGCAAGTTTGCTAGCAGGCCAGACCCAGTTGATACAATATTTCAAGTTTCTTGCAGACAGGCTATGCATAGCCAATGTAATTTATAAGATATTTATTTTTATCTGGATATTTTCTACCTGCTGGCTGCAATGTTTTTATTTTTTGGCTTTATGTAGACTATTTTTACATATTGGCAATGGCAAAATAAGTTACTTTTAGATTTGTATCATTTTCATTTAGATTGAATTTGTATTTAACCACATGATATTGATTTTGAGATATGAAGACTTTATTATAAATTAAATGAAACTGTTCCACAAAAAATGTGCATATGAAAATCATAACTGGCACGCAGATTAGTAGAAATGGTACCATAACTTGGCACTCCAAATGGAAAAGGTTGCAGACTGCTGGTGTAGCGTATTACCTGCAACTTCAGGAGCTTAATGGCAGAATCTGTGAAGGCTAGCAGCAGCAGGCAGCGGGAGGAGGGTCGGGAACAGATATTTTTCTTCTGGTTAGGATATATTAATCTCTGGCTCCCTCTTTATTCATTTGTGTGTCTTGATTTTGAAGTGCAGTGCTTAAAGCATCAGGCAAAGTAACCTACATATAGTTGATCTTATTCAAACATATATGGAAAAATACACATTTAAAAATGTAGACCAATCAACAGCCCTAGTGCGAAGGCTTTGAAGCATAGATAGATCTCGTCTGTGTCTCAAATGGCACCCTATTCCCTACATAGTGCAATACCATGGGCCCTGGTCCAAAGAAGTGCACTATATAGGGAATAGGGTGCCATTTGGGACTTAACCATTGATCAGGTCATGTCTCACTGCCCTACTACAGTCCTGTGAGTCATGAAGGCTCCCTGTCATTACCACTTGTTGTTTTCCTACCTCAGAGCCAGGAGCCGGCGGTACCCCCCCAACCTCCAGAAGGTTTAGATGAGGACTGCTATGAGGAGGCTGAGCCTTTTGTTCCAGACAATCCCTCCACAGGTATGCTCAACAAGTCATTAGATACAGCAGTCTCTCTCTCTCTCTCTCTCTCTCTCTCTCTCTCTCTCTCTCTCTCTCTCTCCTCTCTCTCTCTCTCTCTCTCTGTCAAGAGCCATTGCCAGCAACTTGGGTTACTTTCACAATGGGATAGATGTAACCTTGTGCCGTTTCTACAGTCAAAGAATTACATTAGAAAGTTCCATTCATGTGTTATACATGTATTTGTGCTATTTTTCATCCTCAAACCTTCAAACTTCCAAAGTTGTGTACTGTGGATTTTAATCTACATAAAAACCCAGCGTATCTCTTTTTACCACATTCTGAAAAGTGGCGTCAAACAGGTTTGTCAAAAAAATAAATACTGAAATGCATCCTCTGTGTGTACATGTGTGCTCGCGTGAGCGTCTGTGTTTTCTCCAGACAAAGGTGACTCAGACAGCAGTCACTACGAGTCATACGGTGAGGAAGATGAGGAGTTTGTGAAGGACCGGGCCCACTACATCCAGTGGAGTGCCTCCCAGACCTGTCTGCGGCCCACTTCTGAGTCACGCATCTGTGGCTACCTGTGGAGGAAGAAATGGCTGGGCCAATGGACCAAACAACTCTTTCTCATCCGCAACAATCTGCTGTTGGTAAGCACATTCCTAAGGACAAAACACACTGTACGATCATCAGCTAGGTGTCGACAAACGTGTTTTGAACATGTTTCATCCATGTAGCTTACTATAGCCGTAAAAAAAAGGCATTAACCTTGAAATGTCTGTTATATAAAGGAAGGAAGGGTTTGTATAGCTCTGTTTTATGTAGTATTCACAGAATAAAAAACATTGACCCCTAGTGGTCTGAACATTGACTTTGATTTCAGGCCCTTCTTATGACCAATTGTATTTTCTGTAAACAGGTCTTGTAAATTCATGTATTCTTTCTACAGCTTATGTTCCCCCTGTTGATGATGCTTATTATGCATTATGATTGAACCGAAAGATTAACTGTAACAAAAACATTAAATGAAATTGGAAATATTTAAATATATAGGTGAAATTAAATGAAACAATGAATGTTGATGCATGTTGATGCTGAAGTTATGCTAATACTAATGATAACAATGGCATAATATATTCAGTATGCTGTGGGCTGTTGTCTTAACAGTTTCGCTCAATTTATTCTGATCAACCTAGCAATTACGACACATCCCTCACTATTGTCATTTGGTGCACTAATTGCAACATAACATAACTTGGTTCAAGCATTCATGACATTACCCTGAAAAAGGCACAGTGATGCTGTAACGTTGGTGTTTTTTTACCCAATAATTTATAGCTTACAGTTTATTCACCGTTAGTCAGCACCTCTACGCTAAATCATTTTCTCTGGATGTGCGCCAGCTCATGCTTTTTATTTACAGAATAGCCCATAAATTGTTCATCCTATTTGCCTGTTTCAAATTGCTTCTAGTTCTACAAGTGGAGGGGCAGGTAGCCTAGTGCTTAAGGGTGTTGGGTCAGTAACCAAAATGTTGCTGAGGTGAAAAACCTGTCGAAGTTCCCTTGAGCAAGGCACTTAACCCTAATTGTGCCTGTAAGTCACTCTGGATAAGAGTGGCTGCTAAATTAGTAAAATGTTAGACAAAGTGATACTGGCAAGAGCGTTGTGTGGGTTTTCCTTTTCTTTGAAGATATCATCGAATTACTCCCACACACCTGCAACAAGCTCAGATGTCCTTTTCGTATTTTGAATCACAGTGCTACAAATGTGCCAAGGACCTCTACCCGCTGCTGGAGCTCAACCTGCGGGGCTGCCAGGTGGTTTACAAGTCCAAGCACAACAAGAAGATGCAGCACGAGCTCAAGGTTGTGGCTGGTTCCGATACAGTGGTGATGGGCTTCCAGAGCTGCCAGCAGGCGGAAGAATGGAGGAAGGTTTGGAGGCGTTTGTCATTACAGCATAGTCCCACAGAGGACTGCGATAGACTAGCGTCCTGTCCATGGGGTGTACTTGTACATGAAATTGCCTCACACTATAGAAACAGGAGATAGGCTCCTGCCCTATGGGCCGTTCTGGCTCAGACATGGCAACTATAGTCTCACGGTTTGACACAGCAATTGACTGAAAGAGAGCAAAGGGAGGGGTAAGAGGAAATGCCTTTTTGGATGTGTAATGCCCATGATTGTCCAAACAGGCATGCCTAGCCTATCTGAGATAAATGGCGGTTGTTAACAGGTTATTATCAGGATAGGAGAAATGGACAGTAGGATTGGGAGATATGGGGTATGGCTGTAGGTGTTATGGGGCGGTTTCCCGGACACAGATTAAGCATAGTCCTAGACTAAAAAGAAAGATTAATCTTTTTAGCCCAGGACTAGACTTAATCTGTGTTTAGGAAACTGTACCAAAAAATGTTGTGTGTGATGTGTTTTCAATTCTTACTGGTTGTCCGACTGGTCCCCTAGGTCATTGAGGAGGTGAAGGGCTCCTCCTACTATGAGCCAGAGTCCCAAAGGTTCCCCTTGTTACTCAAGTGTGACAGACTGGACTCTTGCAGGGTAAGTCTTCTGCCACTATAAGAATTAAAGCTACGCCTGCCCCTAGTTAACATTAACATTCAATTAACTCAATTTGACTGAATAAGGTGGCTCAGATTTTCTCTCAATGATGCCCTTTCATGTGTTGTTTCCCTCGCAGTCAAGCACAGTCATTCACACTTCAGACTCGGATGAAGAGAAAATGTCGGCGCTGCCCTCTGCTCCCAGCAGTGTGGAAATGAAGGATAAAGGTAAGCCTATTCCCTCGTTTGTCAACATTAACAAATGCTGCTCTGTTTCAAAGACTATCAATAGCTCCATCTTAAGTTGCTTCGTAGGGACTGAATGAGTCACTGAGGACTCCGTGAAGCAGTGAAGTGCGTTCAGTAATAAATGTGAAAATGAATGAAAAAAGAACTGTAATGAAAAGTAAGTAAATATACATTTTATCAATAATAATTGTATGTTTTTTCTGCATGATAATATCGATTTCTGAACTATACTGAACACAATTATAAACGTATCATATAAAGTGTTAGTCCCATGTTTCACGAACTGAAATAAAAGATCATAGAAATGTTCCATATGCACAAAAAGCTTATTTCTCTCAAATTTTGTGCACAAATATTTCTCCTTTGCAAAGATAATACATCCACCTGACATGTGTAGCATATCAAAAAGATTATTAAACAGCACGATCATTACACAGTTGCACCTTGTGTTGGGGGACAATAAATGGCCACTCTAAAATTTGCAGTTTTATCACACAACACAATGCCACAGATGTCTCAAGTTTTGAGGGAGCGTGCAGTTGGCATGCTGACTGCAGGAATGTCCACCAGAACTGTTGCCAGAGAATTGAATGTTAACTTCTCTACCATAAGCCGCCTCCAACGTTGTTTTAGAGAATTTTGCAGTACGTCCAACCGGCCTCACAACCGCGGACCAAGTGTAAGCACACCAGCCCAGGACCTCCACATCCGGCTTCTTTACCTGCGGGATCGTCTGAGACCAGCCACCCGGACGGCTGATGAAACTGAGGAGTATTTCTGTCTGTAATAAAGCCCTTTTTGTGGGGAAAAACTCATTCTGATTGGCTGGGCCTGGCTCCCCAGTGGGTGGGCCTGTCTCCCAAATGAATGGGCCTATGCCCTCCCAGGCCAACCCATGGCTGTGCCCCTGCTCAGTCATGTGAAATCCATAGATTAGGACCTAATTTATTTATTTCAATTGACTGTAACTCATTAAAATCGTTGAAATCGTTGCATGTTGTGTACAGTACTTCCCAAATTTGCGGTGATCTGGTACAGAATGTGTAAGGAGGCCAGGGAAAGGCAGCCTCGCCGTGTGCCTTTCTCCAGCCCTTCAAACTCAATGCAAGGCATTGACATGACTTGCGCATGTGTGTCTACCTTATACTGACAACTAACGGACGCTTAAAGGCAGGCAGAGAGCTTCGCTTCCTTTTCATGTGTCAATATGTCTCATTAATTTTCATTGCACTCAAATAATACATGCATATTGCATGCATGCGTGTTGGTGTGAACAACGTAATGGGACAGGCAGGAGGACAGGCAGGAGGATAGGCAGAGCTCGCTCCTGCCTATGGACATCACAAGTCATCTGTTGCCTTTTGACGGTTACGTTAGTTTTGCTGATAGCTATGGTACTGTAAGCTGAACAGGATGGATAACATATTGCATCTGAAACAGTTTTCAAAGTTGTCTTTCTAGCGAAACAGAGTGTGATAAGAGATGGAAGATCAACACCTGACCTACATCAAAGGAAGGGACAGAAGATACACGATCATTTCAATCTGAGTGGTATCACCGGATAAGCTGGCTCTGTGGCTTCGCTGCTAGCAGCCGACTCTACTGCTTCCCCTGCCTGCTGTTCTCCATCAGTAAAAGCGGTGGACAAAAGCCGGTTACTGCGACTTGAACAACTTACCTATAGCATTCAACAATAAGGTGACCAGATTTCTGGAATTAAAACCGGGGACGTTTCCAGTTCGGCGGTCAATATATCATTCAAATATCCAATGTTATTATCTCTGAAATAAAAATGGGGGACAATTCCGGTTTCATGTATTTAGTCTAACAGGCACACTGTGATAGACAGAGAAAACAACTATATTACAGAAACACTACAGACAAGACAGAACTGACCGATCTGAACAGCCATTCAATGGTCCTGGTAGTCTGGGAAGAATAAGAGCAGAAGAGAACATGAGCAAAATTGAAAAAACAGAAACAATAGTATATGTGAAATACTTTACAAAATAATAAAGAAATAAGATGATGATGAGATTGGTAACTATATAATATACTTATACCAACCTAATCTGTATATTTCTCAGAAGAATGTATTTTCTTCAGGATTGCTCTGTCTTAACCAGCTTCTCCTTGAACTCCTGGCAGGGGAGGTTGAAGTTTTCCTTCACAATAAGCATGGCCTTGATGGAAGGAACAGTGAACCTATTTCTTGCTGCTGTCCATATATCATTCATTTGGGAGAACACACTCTCGACTGGTGCATTACTTCCAGGTAAGCACATGACAACAGACGCTAATCTAACCAGGTTAGTGTGTGGGATGTCATTCTCTTTGAAGTGGGTAACCACCGTGCTCCATCTCTGACTAAGCGGTGTCTCAGATGTTTTCCATTCTTCAAGCGATCCCCCCTTTAGGAACTCTTGCAGGCCAGTAACCTCATCAAACAATGCATCGTCATTGATGGTCACATTGGAGCATTTTTTCTGCAGTGTGGCTGCTGCCTTCTGGATCTCTTCACACTGAGGTTGCCTTTTTAAAGGAGACAATGTAAATCTTTTAGATTATCTGTGTGCTTTGGGATGTTTTGAGAAAGCTCTCTTTAGACATTGCTCCATTTTCCTCTAGCTCTTTCAGAAGTCCTCTGACCAAAACTGGAATGAAGTTGTCATCACGTCTTGCAGTAAATTTTGCCTCAACATTTCCCAGAATTGCAGCTGTCTCCACAGCACAGCGGTCCTGGCCTTCAAGCATCTTGATCGTGTCACTGAATACGGTCAGGTTTCCATGGACAAAGGCCAGCCAAAGTTCAGTCAGTGGATCTTCGAACATTGTTCGCTGGACAACAGGGCTTTTGTCTTCAGAAAGAAAAAAAGATTTCAATGGCACGTACATTTTCAGCACTCTTTCTAGAGCAGGGAGCATGGACAGCCAGCGAACATTGCTGTGTCCTAAAATGTTATGGTACTCCTGGCCAACAAACTCACAAAAGCTCTTCGGTCTTTCTACTCTCACGGTGAAAATATTAAAATATCCAAATATCTTTGTGAGCAGGTACTCAACATCAAGGGGAATCATATCCAAAGCTGTTCTGGCCGTGTTATGAATGGTGTGGGCAGGACAACCTAAGCCAATCACCTCCCGCTGCAGAGCATTTTTAACTTTGGTATGGACATTGACCCTCCCCAGCCTATTCAGTCCTCCAAAGTTGGTATTTGTGTTGTCGGCAGAGAATGCTACGACTTTGTTTTCCAGGTAAACATTTTGGATGACCACCAGGACCTCACCACCAGGACCTCAGCTGCAATTTCCTCTGCTGTTTCTCCTTTCAATTCAACAGAATCAAGCAGTTTTGTTTACACAGATATGCTTCCATCATATATCTTACAATATCTGACTACTATTGGCAGCAGTTTTACATGTCCATGATTGGACGCATCAATGGACAGGGACACACATTCAACCTGGTCTAGGTCCTGTGTTACCAAAGTAGTTGCCCATGGTGCTAACACGTTACTCACTATGGCGTCACATTTTGTCCTAGCACATGTAGACTTTGGCTCATAAAGCTTCCGTGTCAGTTTTGCTGTGCTGTCCATAGATCTGTAACTATGATTGTGTCGCATAGTGTGGTATGCAAAGACACCCTCCTGCACAGCTAAATCATATTCTTCTTGGGAAGGCTCTACCTTGAAGAATGTGGTGACAGAGGGCATACCAACATGAGCAATCAGAGAGGCTTTATGCTTTTTCGTCTGTTGATGTTCTACCACTGTCGTTCCTCCCCCGCTGCCAATTGAAAAAGAGGAATTACAAAGGGTGCAGTGAACCATACTATCGTCTTGACCTGAGTGTATAAATGGAAATTCTCTCATCATGCTGCCAGTAAAATGTAATTTCTGTTTCTTGGAAAGAGCCATTGTACCTCCTCTGTCTGCTCTTCTTCACTCCCCTTGAGTCACTCCCCTTGAGTCACTCCCCTTGAGTCACTCCCCTTGAGTCACTCCCCTTGAGTCACTCTCCTTGATCCTTGCACTCTTAACTTTTTCTTCTCCTCCAATCTTTCTCCTCCTCTTTTCTTCACTCGTCTTCCTTCTCTATCTTCCTTTCTTTCTCTTTACCTTTCCACCTCACTCTTCTACACTCTCCTCGCTTCACTCTTTTTACTCCCTTAATTTTTCCTTTTCACTATCTTCTCCTTCCTCTCCAATCTTTAATAATAAATAGTACACTATTAGACAAAATACTTTGGTTAACAGATTCCCATTGGTTGCCTCATTTTTGTATTTTCTCTCAAAAACATTGTTTGGAATAATAAATTGGCAGGCTCTGTAATCATATCTTTACATTTCCTCCTCTATCTGACTTGCCTAGTTAAATAAAGGATAAATTCAAATTAATATAAATAAAAATGAAAATATCTCCTTCACAGTTCTTCCTATCCAGTCTTCATCCTCTCCTTCCTTTCCACTCACTAACAGAAAACATTATGCCGATGTTATCCATGAAAATCTAAAAATACATATTCACACTATTACAATTGTAATCTACAAATAAATATTCTCATAATTAATTGTGCATTCATTTAATATAATCATATTTTCAAAATAGCCGGTCAATAGAAAAACAAGTGCCATTTAAGATTGATTTATTGAAACCGTAATATAAACTTGTTATATTATATCGTGGAACACAATCTTCAAAAAGGCAGAAACCTCAGTAGTGGCACTTGCTTTAGCAGACAAGACTCTTATTTCCCGAGCCCTTATCACAGTCAAGACACAACTATTTTATAGTAAAAAAAATGATGTAATGCAACAAAATAAAATAGAACAGAATATTTTTCCAAATTGTAAAAGTTGGCAGTGCGAAGTGATGCGCATCTCATGCCTGGAACAGTTATTCTCAGAGTGATAATTTGAAACGGGACTCAATTTGACGAGTTGAATAAAAAAATGTCAGGGTGACAATCAAAAATCTGTCTTCTTTTTAATATACACATGTTCGGTACAGTTTATTCTTCCTGTTCTTTTCTAAATGGGCAATTCCACATTGAACACTGCATGGGGATATATTACAGCCACCACATCTGTTTGGTGAGTAGGCCTAGGCTTAATGATTCTGAGTAGCAAAGTAGCCTAAGCGGAAAATAGACGACACACAATTATTCCAAAACTGCAGCTTGTTGTTGGAACACATTTTGAATGTGATAAAACTGTCATCATCTGGCAAGGAATGTTACATTTTAGTCATTTAGCAGACACTCTTATCCAGAGCAACTTACAGTAGTGAATGCATACATTTCATAAATGTTTTCTCCGTACTGGTCCCCCGTGGGAATCGAACCCACAACCCTGGCGTTGCAAACACCATGCTCTACCAACTGAGCCACACGGGTAGCTCATCAGTTAGACATGTATTTCTGTAGGCCTAATGGGAGCTTGTGTGCACACTCAGGACGCTTTTGTTGAGGGAGCAGTCAGAACCCAATTGAGTGAGACAGAGGTGAAAGGAATTTAGGAAAAAGAACTGCGTGATGCTTGGCTTGGTTTCATTCTTATGTCTGGCAAATACAGGCCTATGGAACACTAGAGTCAAAGCAAATGTACGTTGTCTTCAAGACAAAATGTCAATTTTTGTTCTAAGCACAATTCACCAGAAATGTTTATGATCTCTGGTTAAAGATCGAGTTTTGACATCTGTTGAGATTCATGCCCATCCCTACCTCTGACATGTTTGAACATTTTTACAACTTGTCTCAGCAGCATACATATGTGATGCAACAAGCGTAGAAATAGCTTATTTGGACAATATTAATTACCAAGCAGAGCTGTTTTATCAAGGTACAAATATCCTGTGCTTTTTAATTTTGAGTATAGGCATACAGACACAGCTTAGCTACATTGTAACTACGAAGTTATCACGTTTGAGGTATGACCCAGATGCAGACAGAGTTGAAGACACAAAAGTTTATTCCTAATAGGAGCAGGCAAACAACAGCTCAAGGCTGGCAGGAGTCAATAATCCAGAGAAGGTATAAAGTGTCCAGAACGGCAGGCAGTCTCAGGGTCAGGGCAGGCAGAACGGTCAAAACTATGAAGTACTAAATCAAATTTCAAATCAAATTTATTAAATTTTTTTCTGGCTGAAAACAGGAGCAGAAAAACAGGCAGGAGCAGGGAAACAAATGCTGGTAGATTTGACAAACAAAATGAACTGGCAACAGACAAACAGAAAACACAGGTATAAATACACGTGATAATGGGGAAGATGTGTGACACCTGGAGGGGGGAAGAGACAATCCCAAAGACAGGTGAAACAGATCAGGGTGTGACAGAAGTGGGGCAGCAGGTAGCCTCGTGGTTAGAGCAACCAAAAAGTTGTGAGATCAAATCCCAGAGCTGACAAGGTACAACTCTGTTCTGCCCCTGAACAGTTAACTCCCTATTCCTAGGCTGTCATTATAAATAACAATTTGTTCTTAACTGACTTGCCTAGTTAAATAAAATAAAAAAGTGGCCATGGCTGTGCTTGCATATGGGGCTCAGCCAGGACTGTTACTTTTTGTAAGTGATTTATCCGATTGATGTTGGGAAAATATATGGCAAAAATGCTAAATGGAATTAAAACAGCTTGGGGAGAAGACAAATTCACAGATTGAATCATGTAGTATTAAGCCATGGTTTTGAAAGGTAAAGTGAAATTAAAACATGTTCTCGTAGTGCACGCAGCTCAAATTATATGTGACATCCCCCTCAGTGCATCTCCTCCTCATGGACTGCACCAGATTTGCCAGTTCTTGATGTGAGATGTTACCCCACTCTTTTACCAACGCACCTGCAAGTTCCCGGACATTTCTGGGGGGAATGGCCCTAGCCCTCAACCTCCGTTCCAACAGGTCCCAGACGTGCTCAATGGGATTGAGATCCGGGCTCTTTGCTGGCCATGGCGGAACACTGACATTCCTGTCTTGCAGGAAATCATGCACAGAACGAGCAGTATGGCTGGTGGCATTGTCATGCTGGAAGGTCATGTCAGGATGAACTACATGAGGGAGGAGGATGTCTTCCCTGTAACGCACAGTGTTGAGATTGCCTGCAATGACAACAAGCTCAGTCCAATGATGCTGTGACACACCGCCCCAGACCATGATGGACCCTCCACTTCCAAATTGATCCCGTTCCAGAGTACAGGCCTCGGTGTGATGCACATTCCTTTGACGATAAACTCAAATCCGACCATCACCTCTGGTGAGACAAAACCGCGACTCGTCAGTGAAGAGCACTTTTTTCCAGTCCTGTCTGGTCCAGCGATGGTGGGTTTGTGCCCATAGGTGACATTGTTGTTGCCGTGATGTCTGGTGAGGACCTGCCTTACAACAGGCCTACAAGCCCTCAGTCCAGCCTCTCTCAGCCTATTGCGGACAGTCTGAGCACTGATGGAGGGATTGTGCGTTCCTGGTGTAACTCGGGCAGTTGTTGTTGCCATCCTGTACCTGTCCCGCAGGTGTGATGTTCGGATGTACCGATGTCTCCCTGTAGTGCTGTCTTAGGCGTCTCACAGTACGAACATTGCAATTTATTGCCCTGGCCACATCTGCAGTCCTCATGCCTCCTTGCAGCATGCCTAAGTCACGTTCACGCAGATGAGCAGGCATCTTTCTTTTGGTGTTTTTCAGAGTCAGTAGAAAGGCCTCTTTAGTGTCCTAAGTTTTCATAACTGTGACCTTAATTGCCTACCGTCTGTAAGCTGTTAGTGTCATTAATTGTTTATGGTTCATTGAACAAGCATGGGAAACAATGAAGATCTGTGAAGTTATTTGGATTTTTACGAATTACCTTTGAAAGACAGGGTCCTGAAAAAGGGACGTTTCTTTTTTTGAGTTTATAAAATGGACATATCTATTTAATACAGACAAGCTCAAAACATTACTATTCATTCGAAATGTAAAATTACCCAATGGATCATGATACTTTTTTGGTTAAAAAAAAGTGGGGGTGCAAAAACATACGTTTGCACCCTTATTTTGAAAGTGGTGATGCAGCGGATCCGTTTGCTCAGCCGCCTATGGTAGCGCTGACTACCAGGAATTTTGTGTATGTAGCACTGTTTAAAAGTAGGCCTACTCGCTGGCATTTGAGTCGCTGTCTGTGGTGTTGAAAGTCGCCTGTTCGTGCATGGCAGTTGCGTGGGGCACAAGCTATTAGGGCCTGCGAATGTGTGTCTAATGGTTGCGCTGCCTGCTTGCTCCTGTTTGATGGTTGGTTGTGATTGTTTGTTGTCTTTATGATCATGTAAAAAACATGAGCTGGCGCACACCCAGAGAAAATAATTTGATGTAGAGGTGCTGACTAACGGCGAATAAACTATAAGCTATAAAAATAAAGAGTTGCATTCTCTATATATAAACTCCCAGTAATTTATTGGGTAAATCACCAATGTTTCGGCATCATTGTGCAGCGTTTTTGCATCACTGTGCACAGTGATTTCCCGAAACGTTGGTGATTTACCCAATAAATTACTGGGAGTTTATATATTGAGCGTGCGACTCTATTTTTATAGCTTATCTTTGTGATCGTGTCATACCGATAAACACCGAAAGTGCCTACCCGGCCTCAGACCTTACCGCACGTCACTGCTGTGAAGATAGTGTGGTATTGTTAACCTTGTTTGGTCTAGCTTTAAGTCATAACAGGCACGTTGTTGGTGTAATACTGGCTCATTGTGAACAGGGGGTTCCTGGGGAATTGGATTGTCAACTTTTGCACCATTAGAGTCTGAAGGTGTCCTCAACAGGTTAGCAAACTCCATGATCTGTGCTAGGCCAACATAAGGGGAGAAAAGAGATGCTAATTATATTTAATTATATTATTATATATTTTTTTGCAGTTTTTTGGGGGTACAAATTTGGTGGTTTTAGATATAGGTGTCACGTGTGCTCCCTCTCCGGCTTCTAGGTCACCAGGCTGCTCGTTATGGCGCACACCTGTCACCATCGTTACACGCACCTGCGCGTCATCACACACCTGGACTCCATCACTTCTTTGATTACCTGCCCGATATATCTCACTCCCTTTGGTTTCTTCCCCAGGCATTATTGTTTCTGTTCCAGTGTCATGTCTGTGTGTTGTTCGTGGTATCTTGTTTTGTATTACGTTATGTTTATTTATTAAAACACTCACTCCCTTAAAACACTCACTCTCAGCGCACACATTACAATAGGCTATGTCTGAAGTGACACCCTATTCCCTACATAGTGCACTACATTTGAACAGAGCCCTATGGGCCCTGGTCAACAGTAGTGTCACGGATCCCCCCGGTACTGCTGCTCATTCTGTGCACTAGTTCCGGAGGTCTATGTCACTGCCCTCTAGGTGTCACTGAACTGTTTGATTACGCACACCTGGTACACATTCTCCCTGATTAGTAATTGTATAAGTGTGCCTTTTCTTCACCTTTGTATTGTCAATTATTGTTCCCATTTCTGTTGGTATTGTGAGTTGTTTCAGGTTTGTGCTGCATCATTTGTGTATTACGGGACCCGTGTCATTCTATGAGGTTTACCCTCGCTCTTTTGTTTGGGTACATCCCAGTGTTTTGTATACATGTTTGTTTTGGGTGTATTAAAAACCCCTATTATGTATTCCTGCGCCTGTCTCCAAATCCTTTATTCCAGCGTGACAAGTAGTGGACTCTATAAGGAATGTGGAGCCATTTCAGAAACAGCCATAGGCCCTGCCCAGCTTGTTTGTAGCCTTGATTGTATAATTAAATAACTGGGGATAGAGAAGGTGATGGAAGTCACACCACATACATGCAAAGCTACCTTTTCATGGTGACTTATTTTCAATGTCCATTGATTTGGGTTTGAACTTCATGACTAGAGAACGCATAATGGCCAAAGAAGTGTACAAACCGTATGATATTGTCATCTTTGTGTAAGCGTTTGACTTCAGACCAGGTTGAAATTGCCCACCAAACAGTTTATTTCTGTTGTCAATGTGTTCTTTTTCCGCCCTCTGTCTGGTAGCCTGCTCTGTCTGGTAGCCTGCGCTGGATCTGTTTGTGCTGTCTTGCTAACTCCTGACCATAGGCCTTAGTGCCAGACAGTCCTGACCATAGGTGTTAGTGCCAGACAGTCCTGAACATAGGCATTAGTGCCAGACAGTCCTGACCATAGGCATTAGTGCCAGACAGTCTTGTCCATAATAGTTAGATGATAGCCTGGTCTGGCATGATCTCAAGACTCTCGTGACCTTTGACCCCATCCCTGTTTGGGCTGCAGGGTTCCTGAATGTGCTGATGAACTGCCAGTGGCAGAGCCTGTTGTGCCAAGTACAGGACGGGGTGCTGAAAATGTTCCGAGACGAGGGCTGTGAAGAGTGCCCTCAGTACACGGTACAGCTGAAAGGCTCCCAGGTTCGACCGGGCCCCGACACACCTCAGGCCTACCGCATCACTGTGGTCCAACACGGAGACCAGGTGGCAGTACTGGAGGTAAGGGCTCCGGGGGTGAAGTTCCCCCTAGGTACAGACAGATCAAGGATCAGCTTCCCCTCCCCCTATCTTAACCTTAACTATTAGTTGGGGAAATGCAAAACTGACCAAAAATCAGTGACTATGGGTAACGTCACCCTTTCTCCCTGGTAAGGATATAGACAGACTAGACTCTATGCAGAAATAAGGGGTCAGGAATAGTTCATGGATCACTATGACTTTATTATATTTATTTTATAGTAATTTAGCAGATGCTCTTAGCCAGAGCGACTTACATGCTGACCACACCGCTGGCGTCGCACGCATGCAAAATAAATTTAAACATACATGTTATTCAATTATTGCACCCACACTGCTCGCACGCGCCAACGAGTGTCTGCATTGCCAAGCGCTAAAATATAAGTCATTTCTATTTGTGACGCTGAACGTGGTGCAAGTCCTGCCTCTTCCATCTCCTCATTGGTTTATAGGAGCAGATACTCACGTGCCAGCTTCTCATTGGTTATACCCACATGGGTGATTGAAAGATGAACTGAGTTTGGTCGGTCGTCGTGGTAACTATGAAAGTTAGATGCCAATCGCCATATAAAGTCCAAAGAAGAAAAAGCCTGGAAGGAGGAGAGATGACTAGAAACGATTTGGTTGACCATTTTATGTGTGGATTAATTGTCAGAGTAGAGGACCTTGTGCATTTCAGGTAAAACAACAACTCAACGTTTATATCCCAGGACAAATTAGCTAGCAACAGCAAGCTAGCTAAATAGGACAAATTAGCTAGCAACTGCATGCTAGCTAGAAAAATTGCCATACATTTTTTTATTATTTTTGACCTGTCCTCAAATTAATATAATTGGTTGTGTCGTGATCACGCTTAGCGTGGGGGGACAAAATCAATTTGCATGGCAGGTTTGGGTATGTTGTGACAGGTGAAATTAGGGTTGTGCCTTGCTCAAGGGCAAATCAACAGATGTTTCACCTAGTCAGCTCGGGGATTCGAACCAGCAACCTTTCAGTTATTGGCCCAACACTCTTAACCGCTAGGCTACATGCCAATTCATTTACCCTAGTGTGGTTAATTTAGATCATGGTGGAAAGACATTTCACACTCTTCAAAAACTCAAAAGAAAAGCTTGTTATTATGCGATCACTACCAAAAGCGATCCAGTTATTTCCCACAGGTTCATATTCAACATGAAACAAGTCAAAACTCCAAAAGGGAGCTGTGCAGGATCAAAATTGACCAATTCATTCCTGGAACAGAGCATTGTGTGTTGTTGAAACTCCCCTTCTCCGTCTTCTTTCTCTATCCCTCTCTTTCTGTGTTCGTCCATGTCTCTGTCCAGGCCAGCTGTGCAGATGAGAAAGAGCAGTGGTTGCAGCTCCTACAGGACGGGAGTGTAAGCCAGAATCAGGCTGACTCTCTATATGACTCAAAGCCCGCTGGAGCCCTCAGGTAATAAATGTTTATGATGATCACTAGATCCCTTGGTTTGGATCTACAAAACAGTATGTATCAAGCTCCTCAGAGTAGGAGCGCTGATCTAGGATCAGCTCTCCCCTGTCCATTTAATCTTATTAATTGTGATCTAAAAGGCTAAACTGATCCTAAATCAGCACTCCTATTCTGAGACACTTGATACATACGGACCCAGAACTATGTTTTTTAATGCCTATATAGGGCTACTTGGTTAAAGTTTTTTTTCCCCTACCATCAGTGGTTTGAAGGAGCAAAGGTTCCCAACCTCAAACATGTACATAGATGACCCCTTTCACCAGCACAGTGGAAGCGGCCGCTCACAACCCATCTACTCCAACACGGCCATACTGGAGCACATGGTACGGCCCATTCTCGGGGTGGGGGGGTGATATGTTGTATATGGATTTTTTTTTAAATGATGTTCTGACTTAACTCTTTTGCTCCTGTTCTCTTGTGTGAGATTGGGATTCAAACCAATGCAGGTTAATGAACTTTTAAAGGTGCTTTATGCTTGAATCTTGATTTTATGAATGCGATCTCCACAAATGTCTGGGAAATTGCCTTTAGAAGTCAATTGTAGTGCACAGTTTGTTATTCTTTGTTGGTTTGAATTCTAGCCTAAAACATTGTGTGTCCAGGGTCAAGAGAGAATTTGTACCTTCAGACTTGAATAAGGACACAGTCAGGTGATGGTCATAGGCGTACATTTCTGTTTGTCGTAAACTGTACAGTTGACAACAGTCAAAAGAAGCCAATGTGATTTTGATGGACCTAATGTTAGCTGTTGATATTTCAACGGATTTCCTTTGTTTTGCTCTCATCAGTTCCAGAATTCCAATAACGTCGCCAGGGGAGACTCAGTGTCATCGAACTACAGCAACACTGATATCTTTAACAACCACAGTAAGTCAGATTCAATGTTCACCCCTTCAGATGTTCCTCTGTAGGAGACACCACAGACATACCAAATCAAATCAAAGTTTATTTGTCACGTGCGCCGAATACAGCAGGTGTAGACCTTACAGTGAAATGCTTACTTACAGGCTCTCACCAATAGTGCAAAAGAGGTATTAGGTGAACAAAGGTAAGTAAAGAAATAAAACAACAGTAAAAAGACAGGCTACATACAGTAGCGAGGCTACATACAGACACCGGTTAGTCAGGCTGATTGAGGTAGTATGTACATGTAGGTATGGTTAAAGTGACTATGCATATATGATGAACAGAGAGCAGCAGTAGCGTAAAAGAGAGGTTGGCGGGTGTTGGGTGGGACACAATGCATAGCCCGGTTAGCCAATGTGCTGGAGCACTGGTTGGTCGTCCCAATTGAGGTAGTATGTACATGAATGTATAGTTAAAGTGACTATGCATATATGATAAACAGAGAGTAGCAGCAACGTAAAAAGAGGGGTTGGGGGGAGAGGGGGTTGGTGGGGACACAATGCAAATAGTCCGGGTAGCCATTTGATTACCTGTTCAGGAGTGATTCACTGGGTGATGCACAGTGCCCCGCGGTCAGAGGCCGAGCAATTGCCGTACCAGGCAGTGATGCAACAGGTCAGGATGCTCTCGATGTTGCATTTGGCCATTTGGACATATCCTGCAATTGATCAGGCACTAGACCAGGGATAGGCAACTTTGATGGGGCTGGGGGCCACAAAAAAACTGAACTCATCATGAAGGGTAGCTGGCCACTAAACTAATTTAGCAATCTAAAAAATGTTTGCTGACATGGGCTAATTGACTATCAGTGACTGACATAACAAGAGAAAAACTGATGATACACAACCAAATTTTGAAATTGCACCTTGTGTATTCTACTATTCTAACTTGCAACAGTAAGTTGAGACCTCGACTGAGGGCCTTCAAAAGGGGGGCGGGCCGCCAGTTGCCCATCCCTGCACTAGACTATAGTCAAATCAAATAAACATTTATTGGTCACGCACACAGTTCAGCAGATGTTATAGCGGTTGCAGTGAAATTCTTAGCTCTTAACAATGTAGTAAAAGTACACAAATAATAAAATACAAATTAAAAAACACAACAAGAAATCAAGAAATGTCAGAACGAATCCAATTAACAAACCAAATAGCACTGTAACAGAAATCCAAATGCAATCTATACGTATATACACCGGATTAATTTAGACAAGATATGCTAAGAATGATATGTACAGCAGTAGATATATTAGATTGAGCTGTGTCCAGTAATAAATAATATTTGGTGTGTATAAACAGTAACTAAAATGCAATGCAGAAATATTAGAATGGGCAATGTCGAGAATACAGTATTTGACTAAAACATTTAAATGTGTTAACCTTCGCAAGGCTGCCAGCCCAGACGGCATCCCTAGCTGCGTCCTCAGAGCATGCGCAGACCAGCTGGCTGGTGTGTTACGGACATATTCAATCAATCCCTACCCCAGTCTGCTGTTCCCACATGCTTCAAAAGGGCCACCATTGTTCCTGTTCCCAAGAAAGCTAAGGTAACTGAGCTAAATGACTACCGCCCCGTAGCACTCACTTCCGTCATCATGAAGTACTTTGAGAGACTAGTCAAGGATCATATCACTTCCACCCTACCTGACATCCTAGACCCACTCCAATTTGCTTACCGTCCCAATAGGTCCACAGATGACGCAATCGCTATCACACTGCACACTGCCCTAACCCATCTGGACAAGAGGAATACCTATGTAAGAATGCTGTTCATCGACTACAGCTCAGCATTTAACAACATAGTACCCTCCAAACTCGTCATTAAGCTCGAGACCCTGGGTCTCGACCCCGCCCTGTGCAACTGGGTGCTGGACTTTCTGACGGGACGCCCCCAGGTGGTGAGGGTATGAAACAACATTTCCACCCCGCTGATCCTCAATACTGGGGCGCCACAAGGGTGCGTTCTCAGCCCTCTCCTGTACTCCCTGTTCACCCATGACTGCGTGGCCATGCACGCCTCCAACTCAATCATCAAGTTTGCAGATGACACTACAGTGGTAGGCTTGATTACCAACAACGACGAGACGGCCTACAGGCAGGAGGTGAGGGCCCTCGGAGTGTGGTGTCAGGAAAATAACCTCACACTCAACGTCAACAAAACAAAGGAGATGATCGTGGACTTCAGGAAACAGCAGAGGGAGCACCCCCCTATCTACATCGATGGGACAGTAGTGGAGAAGGTGGAAAGTTTTAAGTTCCTCGGTGTACACATCACAGGCAAACTGAAATGGTCCACCCACACAGACAGCGTGGTGAAGAAGGCGCAACAGCGCCTCTTCAACCTCAGGAGGCTGAAGAAATTTGGCTTGTCACCAAAAACACTCTCAAACTTTTACAGATGCACAATCAAGAGCATCCTGTCGGGCTGTATCACCGCCTGGTACGGCAACTGCTCCGCCCACAACTGTAAGGCCCTCCAGAGGGTAGAGAGGTCTGCACAACGCACCACCGGGGGCAAACTACCTGCCCTCCAGGACACCTACACCACTCGATGTCTCAGGAAGGCCAAAAATATCATCAAGGACAACAACCACCCGAGCCACTGCCTGTTCAGCCCGCTATCATCCAGAAGGCGAGGTCAGTACAGGTGCATCAAAGCTGGGAACGAGAGACTGAAAAAGGCCATCAGACTGTTAAACAGCCGTCACTAACATTGAGTGGCTGCTGCCAACATACTGACTCAAATCTCTAGCCACTTAATAATAAAAAATTGGATGTAATAAATGTATCACTAGTCAATTTAAACAATGCCATTTTATATAATGTTTACATACCCTACATTACTCATCTCATATGTATATACTGTACTCTATACCATCTACTGCATCTTGCCTATGCCGTTCAGCCATCGCTCATCCATATATATATATATATATGTACATATTCTTATTCATTCCTTTACACTTGTGTGTATAAGGTAGTTGTTGTGAAATTGTTAGATTACTTGTTAGATATTAATGCATAGTCGGAACTAGAAGCACAAGCATTTTGCTACACTGGCATTAACATCTGCTAACCATGTGTATGTAACCAATAAAATTGGATTTGATTTCAATACACAGTACAAAACCCCATGTCAAAATGGATAGAATTGCAGGAAATTAGCTTCCGGACTAGAGTGAATGCTATCTGAATAGAAAATGTGTATAGCAGTAGTTATATAGGATGAGGTTTGACTGGAATACAGTTTTTACAAATAAAGTGGGTAAAACAGTATGCAAAAATTATTCAAGTGAACCAGTGTTTAATGACTCTATGTACATAAGGCAGCAGTCTCTAACGTGCAAGGTAGAGTACTTGGTGGTAGCCGGCTACTAGCTGGTACCGAACACATATAGTATTCCACATTTCAAATGCAAAGAGACATGAGGGTTTGCCTAGATTTCACATCAATATGTACTTTAAGACCAATTTCTGTCCAATCTCTTTGCCACTCCATCTGTTATTCAGACCGGGAGCCAAATAGAGAATTAAAGATGTTTGTAGGAGTTTATTCCCCAAATCTGTGCAAAAAATATGATTAGGGAAGAATATGTAACTTTGGATATTATTATCATTCTCCTGCATTAAAGTTTTTGACTTTTAAGTGAAACAATTCCACTACATCTGGCTTGCATTATAAACGTGTCTACATAATGATATGTTATAACAGATTCTCTGAACAGAATTTTCCATCATCCCATAGTTTTATGTTGCAGTTGCGTGCTGTTGCATCAATGTAAAACACTACACAGACACAAATGCATAACGCTTTATAATTATAGTGGTGGGAACACGGTTACTCTGGTCTACTCCCCCCCCCCCCCCCCCCCCCGTTTTTGTTAAGTTTGAGCAGTTTAGTTAAAGTAGAAAAGTCTGGGACTACTTCATATAACACCCCCAGGCTATGGGTTATTGAAGTGCTGAGGCCTGAAGATATAGCCTGTTACCAGATCTGTTTGTGCTTTCAGGCCAAACATCACAAGGAGTTGACATGGTAGCACAAACAGATCTAGGACAAGGCTGCTGAAGACAAGGCTGCTGGGACATGTGAACACTGCTGAAAAGAGTGTGCAGGCCAGGAGGGAATGTACAGCCACAGTTACTCCAGCTCTTACTCACTGTTAAGAAGTGAGCTTGGATTCCTTCTTGGAGTTGTGGAGGGAAATGCTCCCATGTGCTCGGATTTTGGAGAGTGCTGATGCTAAGCCATCGTTTCTGGTGGTTTGGTCATGGAAGCAGGATCTAGCCTCATGGCAGAAGGTCAAGGCAAGGGCCTCTTAAAAACACATATCATGTTTTCCTCTCAACAAAACTGCCATAATTCGAGTCTTTGGGACAAAGTTGAGTTCCATCTTAAAATTTGGTGCTATAACTAACTTCATTCATTGTTAGTAAAAAAAAAAAAAATTGTCTTTAACGTAGGTATTTACTGCAGATTTGTGACAGTGACTGCTCTGTAACAGGTAGGAAATCGTGTGAGGTGGAGCGGGGGGTTCAGAAACTGGACTTGACCGGGAAGAGAAGGGTACAGCTGAGAGCTGGGTCAGAGATGAACCTCATCACTGCAGGGAAGACCGCCAAATGTACCTCCTTCAGACAGTCTCTGGCATTCTGTACAGAACGGGCACAGGTAACACAACTCTACGCTGCCACCCACAACCCTGTTATGCCATCCAGAGGTCTTATCCCTGAAAATATCCAGGGCCCATATTCATAAAGTGTCTCAGAGTAGAAGTGCTGATCTAGGATCTGGTCCCACATTTCCACATGTCCATGTAATCTTATTCATTATGATCTAAAATGAAGAAGAAAAATATCTGAGATCAGCACTCCTTCTCTGAGAAGGTTTGTGGCACAATGCTGCCACTTACTGTTCAGAATGCTCAACACAACACTAGTGTGTTAAAGTGAAAATACAAAAGGCTTCATAATGTGACATGGTATCCAAACAGAATTTGTCTAATTATTAAGGTGACTCATTAATAAATCAGGGGGAAAACTTCAAGGAAATGTTTAATCTTTTCTCCAGTTGTAGGTTGGACACATTTTCTCCCTTTATTCCATTCTTGTCTAACATAATGTCTGTGTAAAATGCCTTTCCCCCTCATTTGTACAGATGCCTGTGTGTTGAGAAGCAATTAGCCTACAGTGCACATCAATAGGCTATCCCCCTCTTTAGATACAATGACCAGAGGGCCAGTTCAAAGATGAGGCCTTTGCAATCATTAGCCTCAAATAAATCATTTTCCTACAGAGCTTGAAAGGGTTCTTTGGCTGACCAAAGTTGTTTGACACATTGTAAACAAATCCGACTCAACAATACCAATCTGCATATCAGAACTTGGTAAGCTCTAGGAAGAAGAAAAATGAATCACCTGCTACTACTCTTCTTACCAGCATGTCATTGTATTGGAGTATGTGTTTTATATCCTCTTGGCTGGGTCACTTTGATATTGTGGTGGAGTTGGCTACTGTGGCCCCCATGCTCCTGCCACCATGGGTCTTTTCTAAGGTCTGTGCTCATTTTATTGGCTTTGTCTCCACAGGGTGGGTTTTTCACTCCACTACTGCGAAGGACTGCCTCTGCTAAAAACTCACTGAAAAGAGCCCCCTCTGCCCTATTTATTGAGCATGGCAAGGTGTTTCAGAGAAAGAAGGTAAGTTTTGGCCTAAATGGTCTGAAAATCAGAGAAAAGGAATCATCACTCTGCCCCATTGAGATAATCATATCAAGACAATTAAATTAAGGAATATAAGTAAGTATAATTGTTCAATTAAATGTACCATGTGTTCTTTTTTTCTCATTATTTTTGTAGGAGTGGGAGACAATGCCTTCTACTTAATACTATACTGGTTGTTTCGGTAACAATTATCTTGTATACGTTTCCTATTTTCTACCAAACATTTTTGTCATCAGAAATGTCATCCATCTTGATGATAATACAATACAATACACTATACTTGCTTCCCAAATGGCACCCCTTTCTCTATTTAGCCCATAAGGGTCTGGTGAAAAGTAGTGCACTATATAGGGAATAGGGTGCCATTTGCGACAGGCCCTTAGATAAACAGGCTTGTTTCTCCATTAAAACAGAGGCATTAATAAGAGATTCCTGTGAGGGTAATTCAATTGAAAACCTTGTAAAGCCTGACTCAGGAATTCAGGATTGTCTCTCAGTTTGAGGTGTAACACTTTCATTGTTTTTCTGTCTTTCATTTCTTAAAGAACAATTTGTATTGTCTAATTTGTCTATGTATGTATTGCAATTCATCAGACTTAACTTTGCACTGTTTTCATCACTAATTGAGTTACAATAAATACACAATGTTGAAGTCATGAAAAATACATTATATATGGATATGAATTGAAGTCATGTTCACCGTATACAGTCCTGTGGTATAATTTAAACATATCTTTTTATAAAGTGTTTTTACCATTACATTTTTACTTAGTATCACTGAGATGTTTTACATTCCTGAAATATGTTGTGATACAGTGACATCTATTGTAATGTTCCCATGTTTTTATTAATAGACTTTGTGTATTAAATTTTAGGTTGGCCTACTATTTGCTGTAAACTGATAACTGTGGTAATAAAACAGTAATTAAAGCATCTGTGTTTGCTCAAAGTGTTTCTGGGGGGAAATGTTTTGGATAAATGTACATTGTGGAAGTGTAGTTGATGGTTTCTCAGTGTTGAAGGCAATCATAAAAAAACTGTTAACAGTTAGTTGACTATCAGATGACTTCATGTAGTAAACTGGTAATGAGAAAAATAAGTGTGTATAAACCATCTGTAAACACTGTATATTATGATTCTGCTTAACAATGTGTTAATGCCAGGTAAAAGAAAGTGTGATTTGTCTGGAAATCATCTTCTGAGGCAAGTACCTTTGGGAGTACACATTACCCCCTAGTCAAGGCGAGCAAATGACTGACAAGAACAACAACATGGGTCAGGACTCCCTAAAAACACGCCATTTTGATACAAGTGACCCTAAACATTTAACAGTTCTTCTAACCTGATATGAAAAAGTCATAGCTTTATAGAAGTGGAGTGTTATTAGGGAATCTCAGTCAAGTCAGTGTAACCGATGTGAAATGGCTAGTTAGAGTTTTAATCAGTGACGTCACTCGCTCTGAGACTTGAAGTAGGGTTTTCCCTTGCGTTGCAACGGCCGTGGCTTTTGTGGCGCGATGGGTAACGATGCTTCGTGGGGTGTCAGTTGTTGATGTGTGCAAGGGTCCCTGGTTCGAGCCCAGGTTGGGGCGAAGAGAGGGACGGAACGGAACCTACACTGTTATAACAGCAATATCAAAGATTTGTTTTTATAACTAACCCAATACAGACCACAGCCTGTCGTTTCCAATGGGAGCAAATTAATCATAGTGGGCAGAACAAGCATGGAGGAGAGCAGAGCCATTCGCGAGATCCTGTTGGCGTTTTATAGTATGTATGTGCATATTTCCGTTAGGGAACGCCCACTCTGAAATGCCCTTTGCACTCCTTCTAAACAATGCATATATGTTTAAACTTTGGCAAAGGGTAAAGTCTAAAAAACAAATCTTAGTTTTGGGAAGAGAACTGTACTGAGATCAAATGTATTATTGGAGAGAAAATGAGCAAAATGTCGGCCGAAAACCATCTCCTCCCACTGCCCGCCACTGGGCTTACTCTCATTACCATATTTGGTGGTGAGTGGAAACGCCAACCGGATGCCTCACATTTATACATTCGGTGAAACATCTGACTAGTTGTTCTATCTGTGGCAATATCGTATTTGGAGCTAGCAAACGGAGAAATGTTTACCATATTTTGTAAAACGTTTTATTAATTCGACGAAAATAATGGATATGTTCAGTAAACTGACACATCTCTTTCAACAGGCGTTGGAGACCGTAAGTAATGGTTGTTGACAAGACCTTTTCGTATTCCACTTCCTGGATTTAGCTAGCTGGGTAGATACTGTATGATGCAAGCTAATTGGCTAGCAGCTAGCTAACTTTACTTCTTTGACTTTGGCCCATATAACGTTAGCCAACGGCTAAAAAAGTTAGCTAGCAGCTAAAAGTTAAATATTTACAGGCCTTACATTTGGTTAAATGATGCGCCAAATAACAAGTTGCAGCCTAATCCAACTCGTTAGCTAGCTAGCCAAGTAGTCAAAACTAGCTAACAAGATGGTGACAAGCAATCTAGATACATTTGTTTGGTGTAATATGCTTTTTGAATAATGCCAATGTTATTATGAAGTTGTGTAGATGTGTTAATCATTCGGACAAGTATCTAACGTTAGCTTGCTACCTTAAAACTACATATGCCATGGCGTCTGAAATGTTTGTTGATAAAGAGTTCCAGCTATCCCATAGAGATAGATGACTCATCTTTGTATCTCTGACATTATAACGCCTGTGAAAGCAAGTAGGCAATTTTCTTCATGATTGTCTGATCCCTCCTGATGACCTGGTTGGACATGACTCTAACATGATCACCAGGAGAGATCACCCAATGAAGTTGGAAGTCCCAACCAGTTAACTGCATTAAAATAGTGGAAGCCCTTATTGGCTTTGGCCATGTTATTATAGCTTTTTGACCACTGGAGACCTCTAACATTCTTTATGGACTAGACTGACCTGAATCCATATTTGCTCAGGTGGAATTCCACAGACATATGATACCACATTCCATCAGTAGGCAACTTTCTTGGGGGATGGGGAGAGTGACAAGCTCATACAAGACAGGAAGAAGCTTAACTGATCAATGGAATATGTTTTGTGCTGGATAGGACATAATTGTTTAGGCACACATTCATTGAGCTGAATCATCTCATGTTTCCGTTCTTCTATTTTCTAGAGGGAGCCATCAGTAAATTTATTGGACTCTTTCTTGGACCACTGGAAAGGGATAACCAATTATTACATTGAAACTACTGGTAAGATTGAGACACTGCTGAAATGTTGAAATTAAGAAAATGTTGAATACCCCGGATGTGCCACCAAGTGAACTTGGCCTGAGTTACATTGCGAACTAACTTGTTGGCAGTAGGTCTATTTCCTTTTAATACTGCTGTCATATTCGGCATGTGTTCATAATGGCCTATGTTGAGAGTGCATTCAACTGTGATGTTTTTCCAGGTCAAACGAGGCCTGTAAAGCAGACAGACATCCCATGGCGATTGAAGCAGATGCTGGATATCTTAGTTTACGAAGAGGGCCAACAGGGGCACGAGGAGATGGGCCCTTGTATGGAGTACCTCCTACAGCACAAACTGCTGGAGACCCTCTGCACCCTAGGCAAAGCACAGGTACCACACACACAGCAGATGAAATGTTGTCATATGTGGTATGTTTTGATAACCCTCTCTTTGACACTGATCTCTTCGTCCTGCCAGTACCCCCCAGGAATGAACCAGCAGGTCCTGGTGTTCTTCTCCAAGATCCTGGTACAAATCCAAAAGCCAATGCTTCACATCCTCAATGTGTATAGGCCAGTCCAGGTAAGGAGTCATTCGTTATTGTTCGTCACTATGTTGTCTATGGCTGTTGGAAATTTGATATACAGTGCATTCGGGAACTATTCAGACCCCTTTTTCCACATTTTGTTACATTACAGTCTTATTCTAAAATTGATTAAAAAAAAATCCTTCATCAATCTACAGACAATACCCCATAATGACTAAGTGAAAGCAAGTTTCTTTGCCATTTTTGGTTATGTATAAAAATAAATACCTTTATTTATATACAGTACCAGTCAAAAGTTTTTATTTATGTTTTTACGGTTTTCCACATTGTAGAATAATAGTGAAGACATTATGTAGTATCCAAAAGAAATGTTAAACAAATCAAAATATATTTTATTTGAAATTCTTCAAAGTAGCCAGCTTTGAACTCTCTTAGCATTCGCTCAACCAGTTTCATGGGGTAGTCACCTGGAATGCAATTCAATTAACAGGTGTGCCTTGTTAAAAGTTCATTTGTGGAATTTCTTTCCTTAAAGTGTTTGAGCCAATCAGTTGTGTTGTGACAAGGTACGGGTGGTATACAGAAGATAGCCCTATTTGGTAAAATACCAAGACCATATTATGGCAAGAACAGCTCAAATAAGCAAAGAGAAACGACTGTCCATTACTTTAAGACATGAAGGTCAGTCAATCCGGAAGATTAAGACATTTTAACGTTTCTTCAAGTGCAGTCGCAAAAACCATCAAGTGCAATGATGAAACTGGCTCTCATGAGGACCGCCACAGGAAAGGAAAACCCAGAGTTACCTCTGCTGCAGAGGATATGTTCATTAGAGTTACCAGCCTCAGAAATTGCAGCCCAAATAAATGCTTCAGAGTTCAAGTAACAGACACATCTCAAAATCAACTGTTCCAAGGAGACTGCATGAATCAGGCCTTCATGGTTGAATTGCTGCAAAGAAACCTCTACCAAAGGACTCCAAAAAGAAGGAGAGACTTGCTTGGGCCAAGAAACATCAGCAATGGACATCAGACCAGTGGAAATCTCTCCTTTGGTCTGATGAGTACAAATTTGAGATTTTTGGTTCCAACCACCGTGTCTTTGTGAGACGCAGAGTAGGTGAACGGATGATCTCCGCCTATGTGGTTCCCACCGTGAAGCATGGAGGAGGTGGTGTGATGGGGTGTTTTGCTGGTGACACTGTCTGTGATTTATTTAGAATTCAAGGCACACTTAACCAGCATGGCTACCACAGCATTCTGTAAAATACTATTATCTATCGTTGTCTCTTTACCAAGATAAAGTAATATTTTAAATGTGCTTTCCTTAACTGTAAAATTGTCCTCCCAAAATTCCTGACATTGTTCTCAACAGAAGCTGGTTCGTCTGTGTGGTCTTCTGGGATCGCAGACTGAGAAAGAGGAGGCCCAGTTTATGTTTGTTGTTTGCTCCAGGGTGAAACAAGATCCATATGTTCTCAACTACATTTTAGAGGTACTTTAAAATTCAACCTTTTTGATTTGGTTATGCATTTTCAAGCACTAAACATGTGTAGGCAATGGGCATACTGAATAGTAGTGCTAATGGTAGAAGTTCTAAAATTAAAAGTAGTGGTAGTAGTACTTTATCACGTCATTAGTTTGACAGTAGTTGACTCTTTGTGGTTGATTTCATTGCATCATCCGAAGTAATGTCAATGTATGATTGTATTTATAATTTTTTTTACACTGTTTTACTTGTCATGTAGATTAAAAAGGATAATCACTCCAAGAGGTCTATTTCTACCTCTGAGGATACAGAAAAGGGGAGAAGTGGAGAGACTGTGCCTTCCAATTACCCCACAGCTTCCAACCCTGCCTCCACCTCCAGTCCTCAACAGCACTCACCCACTGACTCTCCCTCCACTATTTTCCCAGCCAATGCAGGCCTCATCCATGTCTTGGTCCACTTGAGCAGAAGCCAGGTGTGTTCAGCAAGGACTATTTTACAAACCAATACATAATTCATGAATTTGAGGCTTGTAAATGAACATCAAGTTATCAATAATTTGCCACGTTTTTCTTTGTCTCCTTGTTCAGAAAAGCAGAGTTGCACTGAAAGCCTTTGAGAGCTTGCTGCTCCTTGTCAGCATACCAAAGGAAGATACTGCAGTGTGCCTGGCTGAAAGCACCCCACTGTGTCAGCTACTAGCTGAGAGGTTGTGTGAGCTCTTCAGCCAGCTCCCGGCTACGCTGGAACCTGCAGACATCCACAGTTTCCCCCAGACCCACTGGAAGTAAGTTTAGTGGACCAGAGCATGCAGGAGCCCTTACTGGTTAACAATGTACTGAAAACTCAAAATAGTCATGATTCTACAAGCCTCTCGTTCAGTTCACCACAAGGGGCTTATTGGCGCTGTAATTTGTGAAACTTGTAAAAGTGTGCTTTAAACAATGTACATTTGCCATACAAATAAGATTATTTCTTGGTACATTTGAAACAAGGTCTAGTTGTGACCCCAACCGGACTAAATTGTGAATGACTCGGAATGCATTGCTTGAGTGCCGTGAGGGTGAAAAGTTCATTATCGTTCGAACTGCAGCACCCCAAATGATTTGTTCTTGAGTTTGAGTTTGTTGAGCAGATGGGCTGTTTATGTTTTGGTTCTACAAAGCTGTGTCCCTCATAATGTTCAATAATCAATTAATTGCATGAAATCTTGCACCATGTGATCAATTACCAGTTCTAAATGTGGTATTTAAAAATAAAATAAAAAAGTGCTGTTTGCAGCATGATCTATTTTACCTGCACTCATATAGGACAGACAGTTGTTGGTCAGAACACGTCTCCAGAGAAACCAGAGGTGCACATATTAATCATTCTGTAGAATTCATTACAGCCAACGGGTCAAACAAACTGTTAAAATAAACAAGTCACTCAGAAAAATGAATCGTTCGCGAACTGCACTTTACCACTTGTTTCAGCAGAAGGGTGTGGGAGGGATGGAAGAGGAGCAGGGGCCGGTGTGTGACAGTCTGTGTGGCACGAAGAGAGGGACAGTAGCCAAACCGACTCGCGCTAGTTAGATAAGCTATGGCAGCAACAAGTTTGTCTATCATACCATCTGGTCGTGCCTGCTTCAAATTGTTGTGAAGAAGCTAGCTAGCTAACTACAGTAGCCAACTTAGTTAGCCAGCCATCTAGCTAATTTATGCTATTTTGCTGGGCTCCCTGTCCTTGTCTACAACATACTCATAAAACTGTTTATAGAACTGTTTTTATTAAAATGTTGCATTTAAAGGTCTATCCTTGCAGGCTATGTAGCAATGTTAGATAGATAATTTGATTCAAAGATGCAGAAATCGCTCCCCCCATTTCCTGGTTTTCAGTTTGACAAAACAAGGAAGGAAGTGTAGTGTAGAGAATCATTAAAATATATTTTCCATAACCAAAAATATTGTATTTTCAGCTGTTTTTGAAGCAGTTGTACAAAACCAAAATGAAACGTAAGAACAGGAAGCATGGAAATGGTGCATATAGAACAAATATATTGCTTCTAAGACTTGCTTTCAATGTGGCTCAGTTGGTAGAGCATGGTGTTTGCAACGCCAGCATGGTGTGTGCAACGCCAGGGTTGTGGGTTCGATTCCCACGGGGGGTCAGTACAAAAAAAAAATGCATGAAATGTATGCCCTCACTACTGTAAGTCGCTCTGGATAAGAGCATCTGCTAAATGACTAAAATGTAAATGTAAAATCTGTAACACACGTTTGCATGAATTAGCATATAATACCCTGCAACAATAATTCTTCTTTTTCAAGACCTCTGCAATCCACCCTGGCATGCTGTCAATGAAATTCTGGGCCACATCCTGACTGATGGCAGCCCATTCTTGCATAATCAATGCTTGGAGTTTGTCAGAATTTGTGGGTTTTTGTTTGTCCACCCTCCTCTTGAGGATTGACCACAAGTTCTCAATGGGATTAAGGTCTGGGGAGTTTCCTGGCCATGGACCCAAAATATCGATGTTTTGTTCCCCGAGCCACTTAGTTATCACTTTTGTCTTATGGCAAGGTGCTCCATCATGCTGGAAAAGGCATTGTTCGTCACCAAACTGTTCCTGGATGGTTGGGAGGAGTTGCTCTCGGAGGATGTGCTGGTACCATTCTTTATTCATGGCTGTGTTCTTTGGCAAAATTGTGAGTGAGCCCACTCCCTTGGCTGAGAAGCAACCCCACACATGAATGGTCTAAGGATGCTTTACTGTTGGCATGACACAGGACTGACGGTAGCGCTCACCTTGTCTTCTCTGGACAAGCTTTTTTCCAGATGCCCCAAACAATCGGAAAGGGGATTAATCAGAGAAAATGACTTTATCCCAGTCCTCAGCAGTCCAATCCCTGTACCTTTTGCAGAATATCAGTCTGTCCCTGATGTTTTTCCTGGAGAGAAGTGGCTTCTTTGATGCCATTCTTAACACCAGGCCATCCTCCAAAAGTCTTCGCCTCACTGTGCGTGCAGATGCACTCATACCTGCCTGCTGCCATTCCTGAGCAAGCTCTGTACTGGTGGTGCCCCGATCCCGCAGTTGAATCAACTTTAGGAGACGGTCCTGGCGCTTGCTGGACTTTCTTGGGCGCCCTGAAGCCTTCTTCACAACAATTCAACCGCTCTCCTTGAAGTTCTTGATGATCCGATAAATGGTTGATTTAGGTGAAATCTTACTGGCAGTAATATCCTTGCCTGTTGAGCCCTTTTTGTGCAAAGCATGATGACGGCACGTGTTTCGTTTAAGGTAACCATGGTTGACAGAGGAAGAACAATTTTTCTAAGCACCACCCTCCTTTTGAAGCTTCCAGTCTGTTATTCAAACTCAAGCTGGTCCTTTTGTGGCAGGGCTGAAATGCAGTGGAAATGTTTTTTGGGATTCAGTTCATTTGCATGGCAAAGAGGGACTTTGCAATTCATCTCATCACTCTTCATAACATTCTGGAGTATATGCAAATTGCCGTCATACAAACTGAGGCAGCAGACTTTGTGACACAAATATTATTTTTCATTCTCAAAACTTATGGCCACGACTGTACATACGAACGTGTTCTTAAACTACCACAAAAGTACTTTTAAAGAGCTGTCATCATTAGATGCAACATAATTTCTCTCTCCAAATAATAGCCTGAACTTTAATCATTAAATTATCATTCAACTAAAATCAAACTTAATTTACACTAAACGTTTTACAAAAGTAAATCGTGGATCTGAAACCCACATAATGAATGAATCGGTTGCTTTGCTTTCCTAAGTGTTGTCCACTTCATCCTGCCTTTTATTCCCATCTTCTGACAGATCACTTTGTCCTGTCTTGCAGTTTTCACATGCAACAACTGTAGTTTAGACATTTTTATGGTCTAACTGCCCCACAATCCTAAGTAACAAGGTTGATTATAGTCTATCAAAGTAATCAGACCAATTATTTTACTAAATTTGACTATGTAACTACTTTGTTTAAAATAGTGAAGTAAAACTTTTAAACTTCTTCCATTACCACAAAAATACTTAGAGCTAAAGCAAGCCCCACAACTTTACTTGTACAGTTATCATCTTGTTTTGATTTGGTAATGGACCTGGTGATGTTTTGTGCAGTGTTCCATTCTCTCAGAGCGGTATGCAGGAAAGGCAGTCGTTTCCTGGTAGTGAGCACATGGAGAGGTTTTTCGCTTGGCTGGACTTCCTTGACCATCTGATGAGGGAGGCACCAAAGGTATAAAAAAAAATAAGAAAAAATAAGTAGAAATACTTGACCATTTAATTGAGTTTCCACCAAGAGAGGATGTCGAGTGCAGTATATTTGCTGTTTTTGTAGCGCCTCGCTGTGAAATTGGCCAAAGAAATTCACCATTGCTGGCTTGTCGGTGTTCTACAGCATGAGCTGCTCCAAATGTAAGTGACCCCCACCTACATTTTCTCCAATGGGGTTTTGTACATATACAGTGCATTCGGAAAGTATTCAGACACTTTCACGTTTTCCACATTTTGTTACATTACAGCCATATTCTAAAATGGATTTTTTTCTCATCAATGTACACACAATACCCCATAATGACAAATCATTATTTAAAATAACATCAAATTGACAACTATTGAGACCCTTTACTCAGTACTTTGTTCAATCTTGGTTTCATCAGACCAGAGAATTTTGTTTCTCATGGTCTGAGAGTCTTTAGGTGCCTTTTTGGAAAACTCCAAGCGGGCTGTCATGTGCCTTTTACTGGGCGGTCAGCTCTAGGAATAGTCTTGGTGGTTTTAAACTTATTCCATTTAAGAATGGAGGCCACTGTGGTTTTGGGGACCTTCAATGTGGCAGAATTTATTTCGTACCCTTCCACAGATCTGTGCCTTGACACAATCATGTCTCAGAGCTCTACGGACAATTCCTTCGACCTCATGGCTTGGTTTTTGCTCTGACATGTACTGTCAACTGTGGGACCGTATATAGATAGGTGTGTGCCTTTCCAAATCATGTCCAATCAATTGAATTTACCACAGGTGGACTCAATGAAGTTGTAGAAAAATCTCTGGGATCTTCAATGGAAACAGGATGCACCTGAGCTCAATTTCGAGTCTCATAGCAAAGAGTCTGAATACTTATGTAAATAAGGTATCAGTTTTTTATTGTATTAAGATTGACGGGAAAAAATTATTTAATCCATTTCAGAATAAGGCTGTAACAAAATGTGGGAAAAGTCAATGGGTCTAAATACTTTCCGAATGCACTGTACCTGGGATGTATGGAGTATTATTAAACAGTGGTTTGTGTTTAGGTCCGAGATGGGCGTGCTGGTGAACACGGCGCTGCTGTGCTGCTCGGTGCGTCACATCCAATCCCCTGCCATGTTGGAAGAGCTGGTCTCGTTCCTCCTAGGCAGACACACAGAGAGGGAGCAGCGCTTGGACACAGAGAGTCATGTGCTGCGTTATCAACTTATAGAGCACTGTGACCACATCTCCGATGAGGTAAGCCGAAGGTGCTGCTACTGTAGCCCTCAGTAAAAGGCTGAACATGACTAAAGACGAGAGAACTGGAGTTCACATCTCTCATGTTGCTACTATGAATATAGTTAAGCTATTTGTATTCCCTTATTCTTCTTTTGGCATACAACACTAAAGGAAGTACCAGCGTTACTGCTGGTGACATGTGCTGTACTTTCTCTCTGCCTCCTAGATCAGTATCACTACTCTGCTCCTGTTTGAAGAGCTCCTACAGAAGCCTCACAGGGACATCCTCTTCAACCTGGTCCTGAGGAACCTGGAGAACCGCTGCTACGTGACACGCACTCTGGGGGGAGGGGATGATTGCAGGCATTTCACTGACACCGATCCCGTGGAGGAGAACGGGTAAGTTAACTCATCCAGAGGTAGAGCTCCAATGGACAGATGACCTCTCTGTAGGGGCTAATAGAAATCAAGGTTGTTGCGAGCCATCATGACTATGACTAGTTCATGACAGACCAAATGGAGTATACAGTCAGCAATACCATTCAGGAATGGCTTCTGCACTATCCATATCTTTTTGTGTTCCCCGTACCTGAACAGAGAACTAGAGGAGGACCCTTTCTTTACAGACATGTATGGTGAGGATGAATTCAACAGCTCAGAGCAGCTTCTGCATCGACCCCAGCTCATGAGAGAACATCGCTGCAGTGGACAAACTCAAGCATTGGACATTGTAAACAGGTGCCGTTAACCACAGAATGAAATAGAACACTGATAAAGTGAACTGCATAGAGAGAAATGTATTACTGATGGTTAATTGAGTCTAGGCACAACATTCATCCCCTCATTCAAGTCATAAAGAAAACTGATCAGACATCTCTCATGAAGGAACTACTTATTGTATTTTAGCATCTATAACTCGCTTTACAGTTTTTAAACTTTACACTGTCGTTTTGTTTTGCAGTTTTCTGTGTTTGGTCCCTCAAGAAGCAAAAACCTCTCAACATGTCCAAGGTGCCCGATATGAAACTTATGTCCATGACGCTCATGGGCAGGTGAGCAGAGAACTTCAAGCAGTGAAAGTCAATGCCAAGAGTAGCATAAGTGCATAAATTGAGGTCTCCGATCTAAATCATTAGATTTGTTTTATTTTTTTACATCTAGCTTAAAGAGTGCACTGCATTCTTGCTCGATTGGGATTGGCCGAAGTCCCTCAAACCAACCGAGTTGTCTGTATCCAGTTCTGACTTCTTCGAAGGCCACTTCCTCAAAGTCCTGTTTGACAGAATAGGCCGGATCCTTGAGCAGGTAGCCTTCAAGGGATTTATTTTTGTATTTTGTTCATTGGTCCACTGTTGATTCAATCCCAAAATGTTTTGCATGTCTGCAACCAAGCTCTCAAGATGGAGCACTTTCAGTACAACTGTGTTTCGTATATAGTACAATTATTGCATAGTCATCATAATACATTAGTGACCACCATGAGTGCTGTGTTTAGTCACAAACATCCCCTCACTTGTGACGTCTCTCTCTCTCTTAGCCCTATGAGCTGAACCTCCAGGTGACATCGGTGTTGTCCAGGCTGGCTGTGTTCCCTCACCCGCACCTCCATGAGTACCTGCTAGACCCCTACATCATCCTGGCCCCTGGAGTCCGCTCCCTGTTCTCTGTGCTCATCAGGGTGGGTGACCTCTACACTAACCTCCTTCCTTGTCTTTTTTGGAGGTTTTACCGAGCTATAGTTTTGACAAATACATTCCTAATTATGTTTCTCCTGGTTTGAAAGGTGATAGGAGAACTGATGCAGAGGATCGAGGTGATCCCAAACTTCACAGAGAAGCTTGTGCATGTCCGAAGGCAGCTGATGGGCCTGGATGGGGAGTCTGGGTAAGTGCCATTCTAAAATAATAATAAAAAAATTCCCCTCATCCATCTACACACAATACCCATAATGACAAAGCAAAAACGGGTTTAGAAATGTTTTGCTAATTTATAAAAATTGATAACATTTTACTTAAGTATTCAGACCCTTTACTCAGTACTTTGTTGAAGCAGCGATTACAGCCCTCGAGTCTTCTTAGGTATGACGCTACAAGCTTGGCACACATGTATTTGGGGAGTTTGTCCCATTTTTCAAGGTAGATCCTCTCTGTCAGGTTGGATGGGGAGCATCGCTACACAGCTATTTTCAGGTCTCTCCAGAGATGTTCAAGTCCGGACTCAAGGACATTCAGAGACTTGTCTCGAAGCTACTCCTGCGTTGTCTTTACTGTGAGCTTAGGGTCGTTGTACCGATGGAAGGTGAACGACCGCCCCAGTCTGAGGTCGTGAGAACACAGGGGCAGGTTTTCAATCAAGGATCTCTGTACTTTGGACCGTTCATCTTTCCCTTTATCCTGACTAATCTCCCGGTCCCTGCCGCTGAAATACATCCACACAGCATGATGCTGCCACCACCATGCTTCACCGTAGGGGTGGTATTGGCCAGGTGATGAGCAGTGCCTGGTTTCTTCCAAATGTGACGCTTGGCATTCAGGCCAGAGAATCTTGTTTCTCATCGTCAGTCCTTTAGCGAATTAAGTGGGCTGCCATGTGCCTTTTTTACTGAGGCGTGGCTTCTGTCTGGCCACTCTACCAAAAACGCCTGATTGGTGGAGTGCTGCAGAGATGGTTGTCCTTCTGGAAGGTTCTCCCATCTCCACAGAGGAACTCTGACCTCTGTCAGAGTGACCATAGAGTTCTTGGTCACCTCCCTGACCAAGGCCCTATTCCCAATTGCTCAGTAAGGCTGGGCAGGCCTGCTCTAAGAAGAGTCTTGGTGGTTCCAAGCGTCTTCCATTTAAGAATGATGGAGGCCACTGTTCATGGGGACCTTCAATGCTGAATACATTTTTTTTTCTGGTACCCTTCCCCAGATCTTTACCTCAATCCTGTCTCGGAGCACCTGAATACTTATGTAAATAAGTTTAATTTTTAGTACATTTACAAAAATGTCTAAACCTGTTTTCGCTTTGTCATTGTGTGTAGATTGAGAACTTTAAAATCCATTTTAGGATAGGGCTAATGTAACAATGTGGAAAAGGGGTCTGAATAGTTTAAATTGTGTGCGTCCTGAACGTGATGGTCAGTGATGTAGTGGTTAAAAGCTGGTCACCATGCATGCTGAATGAAGTTCCTTATTTTCAATGCAATATGTGCGTAAATGCTTGTGCAATATAAAAAGGATGTAAACGGCATTTATGTGCGTTGACCCTCCACTACACCAATTGGTAGTACAATACAATACATGTGTTTGTCCTAATAAGAAAAACCACCCTCCTGAGAAGCAGACAGGAAATGACAATGATTTTGTGTGGATCTTGCCTCCCCAGAGTGGATCACATGCCCCTGCTTAAGGGAGTGATCATCCTGGAGGAGTTTTGTAAGGAGCTGGCAGCCATTGCCTTTGTCAAACTTCCCGCCAACAACACAAACTTGCAGAACACTGACACCGTGTGAATCCTTGAACGGAACTCTCAGTCAGAAGACACCGGTCATAGCTGCTTACTTCTGTTGGTTGCACGACAGGAGGTACAAGGACACTAATTGTTCTCCAAAGATGAAGCATTGGTACTTGCGAGAATAGCAAATCTGTAAGATTCATCAACATTTTTAAGTTTATTGTAAATGCTGAAATGTTTTGCTTGTTACATAATGACTATGCAAATTATCACCTGGAAGTAATGTATGCAGTCGGTCAAATCAATGTAAAAGGTTGCGTTCCATCTTGTCTTTGTAACAGTTGCGTAGGCTATCCCTGGTTCCTGAGATATTAGAATGATGATTGAGCCGGTATTCATGTAGGATCATGTTCATTATGGTCTAAAAGGGAAAACTGATCCTGGATCAGCACTTTTAATGAAGTTTGATACATGATCATCTGGGCTGTGAGACTGGTTGAAACAACCTAAAACTGTGCATTATCCAGTTTAACTATTGATACTTTCTGTTTACATGGCAGGATGAGTCTGTCCTGGAGGCAGAACTGAGTGGTTTTTGCGAGATGGGCCAGGTACAATCTATTAAAACATTTGCTTTTTGGTATTAATTTAAGGTTAGGCTTTTAAAGATTTGTGGCTGTGCTAGCTAGCGACCACTCTATGGAGTTGCTTCCAGAACAAGATTCATGACAAAACGCTTACCTTTTCTCACATTTTATTTCTGTGTTGAAGTGATGTCTGGTGTCCTATGTGGACCAGGGTCTTTATACACATGGGTCTTAATACATTGTTTTAAACATCAGTCTTTGTAAAGTATGATCATGCAACTTAACAATTGAGATGAGCCTCAAACTATTTAGCTTACTAAGAGTTGGTTTTCTGTATTTTAAAACAGACACAGCGACATGAGCAGCAGTGCAACCAAATATAATGCATTGAAGTTTGCGTCCCTCTCCTACACTGTGATAGCTGAAGAGATTATTTTTGCTTCGTACTCTGTCAGAAGCCACCCTGTGCTTGCCCTAACGTCATGCTTTCATAACAGTAATTCGATTTTTCTGCCATGGGTATTACAGATTTCATGTGGCTTATCTAAAATGGATCATATCATGAAGCTAGATCATGAGTGGTAGATGAATAATAGAAGACTTGATTGAACATTTGATCAAAAGGTTGTAGACCCTATTCTGAATTGCAGTCCATTTTCCACATTGTTTTTCAATCTTTTCCAGCAGTTTTCTGAATGGTGGTCCTGTGTGGCTGTTGGTAGAGCATCAGGGTTGTGGGTCGATTCCCAGGTGGGACCAGTACGAAAAAGTCTGAAAATGTACTCACTTATGTCAGTCGCTCTGGATTAGAGTGTTTGCTAAATGACAAATGGTGTACAAATTGATAAACGTAATATCACCTGTAGTAATGTCTGCTCAAAGGTACATGTCTTTTGGCCGCTCATAGACGGGTACTTGCCCCACACATTCCTAATGCATTCCCAAAATCATCTTCAAGTAAAAAGTCTATTGTTTTTGGAATGTCATTTCACCCGCTCCTTAGTAGAGACTATGCACTGGAAGGAAGGACTCAGTAATTATTCTCTGCTGAATCTTGTCTCTTAGCTGAGGATTCTCCACTTTGTACCACTGAAAGCGAGGGCTCTCGATCAGTGGTGGTTGACTGGTGTGTGGCCCCTCCCCAGTGTGTTCTAAAGACACCACTGTGTTGAAGCAGAGTCCATCTGTCTTCCCAGGGACCCTTCCATTGTGCTGTAGTCCCAGGATTCCCCTTGTGTTGACGTTGAGGTCGTAGTAGGAGGAGGGCATGGCCTCTTGTACCAATGTGTTGGCCGCCCATGTGACTGTGTGGGTTTTCACAGACACAGCCACAGGGAGGTGCAGGTCCTTAATGTTGCCCAAAAGGAGCCAAAGCACCCCATCAGAGCTGCTGAAGGTGAGGAGAAGTCGCTGTACAACAACATGGCAGCACATGTCTATAGGGTGAACCACAGGATGCCAAGGCTTCTTTCGGTATTTCAGGGCGGTATCGATGAGTCTGAGGATGTCACGACCCCTCAAGGTGAGTGGGGAGTCTTGGTCCCACCACTGAGCCTGGAGAGACTCTGCATCAGCCTCTGCTGTCGTCTTCAGGGAGCCTCCTAAGGGAGGAAAATATGCGGGAACAGCAGTGAAGAAAGTAACTAATCAATGCTGCCAACTCCTGAGGAATACAAGAAGTTCAAAACAAAACTTGACAAGTTGACTTGTTGGAAAGGTGGCAACCAATGACAGTGCCACGTTGAAAGTCACTGAGCTCTTCAGTAAGGCCATTCTGCCAATGTTTGGCTAGGGAGATTGCATGGCTGTGTGTTTGATTTTATACACATGCAATGGGTGTGGCTGAAAGGTGTCCACATACTTATGTATATACCCACCCACTCATTCTTGAAGAATATAAAAGCTGAGCACAACTCTAAGCCTGCCATTTGTATGAAAAGCTAAAATACGTGGATAAACTTTTACCTGTAATCTCCGCCAAGAAAACAAATCGGATCCACTGTGGCCCCTGTTCTTGGACCAGAACCAGGGTGATTGGTTTGCAGTCGAATCCAGCCTCTTCCTTCACTTCCCTTCTCATAGCCTCCACAATGCTCTCTCCCTCTTCCATACGGCCAGCTGGAAGGTACCACTGTTTGTAGCAATTCTCCTTGGCCTCCTGCACCATGAGCACCTCATTCTGCAAATACAGGTCACACACACACACAATAGGAAGCACTTTGATGAAAAGTGTAATGATGTCTTTAAATAAAAAAAAAATTAAAAAACAGTACCAGAAACTATTCATGCCCCTTGCAGACCTTACTCCACGATGACATTCCTGAGGCGGCATGTTAAATCCATGGGGAGCCCTAATAAACAAGGTAGATTGTACATTTGAACAGCAGTAGAACCAAACATTTCTGAAACACAGCCATACAAACATTTTATATAACAAGAGGTGTGTGTGTGTGTGTGTACACACACACCCTTTCAAATGAGTGGATTCGGTCACACCCGTTGCTGACGGGTGTATAAAATCAAGTGCACTGCCATGCAAACTCCATAGACAAACATTGGCAGTAGAATGGCCTTACTGAAGAGCTCAGTGCCTTCCAACATGGCACAGTCATAGGATGCCACCTTTTCAACAAGTCAGTTGGTCAAATTTCTGCCCTGGTAGGGCTTCCTCGGTCAACTGTAAGTGCTGTTATTGTGAAGTGGAAACGTCAAAGAGCAACAACTGCTCAGCCACGGCCTGGTAGGCCACAAAAGCTCAAAGAACGGGCCTGCTGAGTGCCGAAGTGTGTAACCACGCTATTAGTCCTATACTACGGCGACATCAAAAAATCTAGGCCTATCTGAAATGCAGCCATATACACAACTGCAATTTTGCACACAAGAAAGCATGGGATGTTGAAGAGAAGCCCCACGAAGACTGGTAGCCCAAGTGATGAGCTAATTAAAACACACACCATAACCATTGATTCAGGACCATAGACAGAAGGCCAGTTAGTGCGATGAAAGGATTCACTGCCAATTTCAACACCACTTAAGTGGACAGCCAGGACAACAGGAACACCATGCCAGGGCTCACCTCAGAGCACAACCAACAGGCTACTTTCCTATACCCATAAACTAAGGGAAAGCTGTATATCTATTGGAGGTTATGATTTTACGAGGTTACGATTATGATTTTACACCGATACCCATAATTGGAGGACCAAAAAAGCCGCTACCGATATTAAATCGGCCGATTTAATAAAAATGAGAATTTGTAATAATGACAATTACAACAATATACTGAATGAACACTTAATATAACACAATTTAGCCTCAAAATGAAACATGTTCAATTTGGTTTAAATAATGCAAAAACAAAATGTTGGAGAAGAAAGTGCAATATGTGCCACATAAGAAAGCTAACGTTTAAGTGCCTTGCTCAGAACATGGGAACATATGAACGCTGGTGGTTCCTTTTAACATGAGTCTTCAATATTCCCAGGTAAGAAGTTGTAGTTATTATAGGACTATTTCTCTCTATACGATTTGTATTTCATATACCTTTTGACTATTGGATGTTCTTATAGGCACTTTAGTATTGCCAGTGTAACAGTATAGCTTCCGTCCCTCTCCTCGCTGCTACCTGGGCTCGAACCAGGAACACATCAACAACAGCCACCCTCGAAGCAGCGTTACCCATGTAGAGCAAGGGGAACAACTACTCCAAGTCTCAGAGCGAGTGACTTTTGAAAGGTTATTATCGCGCACGAGCTAACTAGCTAGCCATTTCTCATCGGTTACACCAGAATCTTGGGAGTTGATAGGCTTGAAGTCATAAACAGCGCAATGCATTGCGAAGAGCTGCTAGTAAAACGCACAAAAGTGCTGTTTGAATGAATGCTTACGAGCCTGCTAGTGCCTACCATGGCTCAGTCAGACTGCTATCAAATCATATACTTAATTATAATAAACACAGAAATATGAGCCTTAGTTTCCGGATTCGACCATATTAATGACCTATCATCTCGAAAACAAAAGTTTTTTTTCTTTCAGTGAAATACGGAACCGGTCCGTATTTTATCTAACGGGTGGCATCCCTAAGTCTAAATATTCCTGTTACATTGCACAACCTTCAATGGTATGTCATAATTACGTAAAATTCTGGCAAATTAGTTCGCAACGAGCCAGGCGGCCCAAATGGTTGCATATACCCTGACTCTGTGTGCAATGAACGCAAGAGCAGTGACAATTTCATGTTAGCAGGCAATATTAACTAAATATGCAGGTTTAAAAATATACTTGTATTGATTTTAAAGAAAGGCATTGATGTTTATGGTTAGTTACATTGGTGCAACGACAGTGCTTTTTTCGCAAATGCGCTTGTTAAATCATCACCCGTTTGTCGAAGTAGGCTGTGAGTCGATGAGAAATTAACAGGCACCGCATCGATTATATGCAACGCAGGACACGTTAGATACATGGTTTATGATATCTTATAAAAAAACTAAGTTTAATTCTAGCTAGCAACTTACCTTGGCTTCTTGCTGCCCTCGCGTAACAGGTAGTCACTCTGCAATGCAGGCTCCTCGTGGAGTGCAATGTAAGGCAGGTGGTTAGAGCGTTGGACTAGTAACCGGAAGGTTGCAAAAACGAATCCCCGAATCAAGACAGTTAACCCCCGTTCCTAGGCCGTCATTGAAAATAAGAATGTGTTCTTAACTGACTTTGCTAGTTACAAAATATTTTAAAAAAATAAAATACAAATAAAAATTGGCAAATCGGTGTCCAAAAATACCGATTACCTATTATGAAAACTTGAAATCGGCACAAATTAAAAATCGGCCATTCCGATTTAATTGGTCGACCTCCCTCTATCTATCAATAGGAATTAGACCCGCAAAAGCAAGCAATGACATTAAGAATCACAAATGTAACATGCATTGAAGTAAAAAGCAATGGCTTAAAGTAAATAGTACATTACATTTTTTTTTTTATCTGCCAAACAACCAGGCTTACATGAGAAAACCATTGAATTAATCATTCTGGCATGGCGACCAATGCCATAAAGGTTTTAGTTTACCATTTAGAAGAGCTGCAGCCTCCTTGATTATGTGTTGAACCTCAGTTTGATTCAATTGTATTTCCCGGTGAAATGTACTTGTTTAAGTCCCTCTCAAATGCCAGCTGGACAAGCTGGGTTTTTCATTGATGTAACATGCTGTGTTTGTTCACCTAATACATTCTTCACGGAGAAAGAATGTTCGTACATTGCTATAGATGCCACTAATGTTAATCCATGCTTCAGTGCCAACACCACAGTCGGCATTGCTGACCAAGGCCCGCTGTTATCTATGCAGAACACTTACACGGAACCCAAACCGGCTGCGCTCGTGCGGCATCGTGCATAAATGTATTTTGTCCCTCCACACCAAACGCGATCATGACACGCAGGTAAAATATCAAAACAAACTCAAACAATTATATTAATTTGGGGACAGGTCGAAAAGCATTAAACATTTATGGCAATTTAGCTAGATAGCTAGCATGTGCAAGCTAATTTGTCCAATTTAGCTAGCTTGCTGTTGCTAGCTAATTTGTCCTGGGATATAAACATTGAGTTATTTTACCTGAAATGCAAAAAGTCCTCTACTCCGGCAATTAATCCACACATAAAATGGTCAACCGAATCGTTTCTAGTCAACTCCCTCCCAGGCTTTTTCATCTCTTGACTTTATATTGTGATTGGCAACTTTCATAAATTAGGTGCATTACAGCCACTGACCTCGTTCGTCTTCAGTCACCCACGTGGGTATAACCAATGAGATGGCACGTTGGTACCTACTTATACAAACCAATGAGATGGGAGAGGCAGGACTTGCAGTGCAATCTGCTGTGAGAAATAGAACTGATTTATATTTTAGCAGTTGGCAACGCAGACGCTCGCGAGCAGTGTGGGTGCAATAATTGAATAAAAGATTTCTAAATATATTTTGCAGCACACGCGACGTGAGCGGTGTGGTCGGCCTGTTAGTGGCGTCCATTTGCGATTTACATTTGCAAGAATGTGCGAGCCACAAACTCTGCTTCCACTGGTATTGTTTTGGTTAGATCCAACAATGGCTTGACCTTGTTCACATCCAAAAAGTCTCGGGATCCACGGCACAGATCTTCCACCAGTTGACCGTGATGACATTTCCCCCAGGACGACATCCAAAGTGCTGAAAAAAAGTTTACACTCGTCTCCATAATCATGCTGACCCACTGTGCATTCAACTACATACTCTTCCAGAATTTCTCATGAGTCTCCGTTGTTTACTTGGAGCTGAGGTGCTCATGCCCTGCTGGCATGCCTCCCAAAGGTTTTCAAATTCATCATCAAACGTGTTTTTCAACGCACCCATACATAGTGCGGACAAGTTTGACACCGATGTGCAGATCAGTAGCTTCTAAAAAGTTGCTGCGTTCAGAAGGGTCGGAGCCCCAGAATTGAAAGTCATGTTAACAATAAACTCAAAGTTTGGCTCTATCGCTGCTTAAAATAAGCCTTGGCCTCAAATCTCACATCCGTGCCATATACATGAGTAGACTCGATTTTACATCATCTGTCACTTGATTTCAAAATTACTGTGGCGAGGTGGCCAGAGCATCTCTGATCAAGTAGTCTTTTAAGTTTTTCCCCAGTGTACTGTGCAGCAACCGTGGGTTTCCCAAATAATTTGTACAGGGAGCTACACACATTGAAAAAGATTCTGCCGCCTCAGACGACCTAGCGTGCACCCCATTCAAATGCATTTGGTGATTTAAAGTTATCACATTTGGCATTAAGCGATTCAATTGATCTTGCAATATTTTCTGCATAGCCCCGTGTTTCAGGGACATCACACGAACCCCGTCGTAGTATTGAGGCCAACATTTGTTAGCTCTGAGATAAGGTTTGTAAGTGATAAAGCATCACATTGTTTGCTTGTTGCCATTGGCAGCAACCGCTCTCGCACACTGTGTCTACAGATCGAATAACAATAGAAATGTTAATCACATCCAGTTGGATCTTTTAGTTCCATCGACTTTCAGTGTATACCACGATTGACCAATTTCCTCTGACAATCTTGCGAGCTATGATTTCGTTCTGAAGGTCATGGGATGTGTATTGTTTTACGTGGATTTGTGCTAAATGCTTTTGCAAGTTCCTTGCCTTTTCTCAGCGTGTATTCCAACAGACATACAATGTTACTGCTTCCTTCTCCCCATAGTCAATCGCATCCAAACTCCTTCCCAAAGGACGCTCATTTACTGTGTTGTAAGATTTTCTACTTAGTAAGCCTCCAACATGCACCAAGCTAACATTACGTTATTACCAGGCATTATAGCTATTACACATGTTTTCCACTAACCAGCTAGTTATGTCTCAATGCAGCTTACACAAGCAAACTGATGTTTCCACTTGCAGCACATAATAGGAACTGGCCCAACCACAAGCCTGCGGGGGCCCCATCTCGTGATAACAGCAACAGTGTCTGGCATGCTTGACCCTGTGAAAACAGGAACACACACACACACACACACAAGCCATAGCTTATCCAAGGCACTCACACCCAGACTTAGAAGCTTTGATAGAAACCTAACATCATCAGAACATTGTGCAAGATCGCAGGAAGACGCATGAACAGATGGAGCCAATCGACGGTGACAACGCCTGGACCTGAGCCAACCAGAGGATCGGGACTTCAAGACTCAACCTACTTTCTGTGTTGTATAAAACATGTAAACAAACTGTTTTAGGGGCTCTCTTCTGCTGGCTCCCTCAGAGCTACTGGAACGAGTCCGTGCACGCTGTACCAAATATCTTCACTCTGAATAAACTATCGCTTGTCATACAATTTAGCGCCTTGTCCGAATCAGTCCTTGACCGACTCTCCCTTCTACTCATTCAATCACCAACAACTGCAATAAACTCCCAACGTCCACAATCCCTGAAATACTTTTATCTGCTCAGTATTCACAGGAGTGGATTTATTTTTTTCCCCATTGCGCTTCGTGTTTTTCATAATCATGCATTTCACATTATTTTTAAAGAGGTATGCTTCCCTGCCCTTTAGTGTTGTCATTGGCATGTTTCCAACTTGAGTAGCTAGTTTGAGTGAAGCTCCATCCGAATTAGCATTGGAGCCGAGGATAACAGCATCCGCCGTGCGGGAATATTCAAGCCACTCTGTTCTTGAACCCGGCGCTTTCTCCCACTGAAAATGCGGCACAGGTAAGTGTCGAGACAAACCTGTGCTGGCTCCTCACAGATGTCGTCAGGTGCTAGTGGCTGGGGTAACGGAGGTGCAGGCGTTTGTTGTGATGTTACCCCCATGCTGCTGGTGGTAGGCCATGGCTCATTTCGATATTGTTGGTCAGCAGGCGGCGAGGGGGATGGGTGGGTATTGCAGTTGCTGCTCTCCTCAACCTCTGGTCAGGCTAGCAGGCTACTCGGCATCAGTCTCAACATGGTGGTCCTCAGTTTTTGCTCTTGGCAGTGCCCATTTTCGGATATCCATGCTGATCAAAGCTTCGCCGACTAGCTTTAATTATTCAGTGCGCCACTACCAAAACTTAAGGTAGCTGTCTGCAAAAGTGGAAAACATATGTACATTTTACCCCGCCCTGGGATCCAATGAGCTTCGTAATGAAGGCGGTACCTTAAGATATTGATTGCATGGCTAGGTGCCAAATCATAATATTTCTGGATTTTAACTAAATCATGATTACTGGCAGGTTCTTCCATCTCAGCCAAAGAACTCTGTAGTTCGGTCATTGGGTTCTTGGTCACCACGGTCCTTCTTGCCCAGTTGCTTAGTTTGGTTGGATGGCCAGTTCTAGGCAAAGTCTGAGTAGTTTGACATTTCTTCCTTTCCCCAATGATGGAGACCACTGTGCTCTTAAACTTAACACTCTAGAAATTATTTTATACCCTTCCCCAGATATGCCTCATCACAATTCTATTCCTTGGACTTCATGGTATAGTTTCTGCTCTGATGTGCACTGTGGGACCTTATATAGACAGGTGTGTGTCTTTCTAAATCATGTCCAAACAATTGAATTGGCACAGGTGGACTCCCAAGTTTGGTGTGACATCAAGGATGATCGAAGGAATATGGAGTGTCATAGCAAAGGGGGCGTGAACACAATTCAAAACCTATGTAAATTATTTCTGTATTTCATTCTCAATGTGTTAATTTCTAAACATGTTTTCATTTTGTCATTCTGGGGTAGTGTGTGTGTGTGTGTGTGTGTGGTGTGTGTGTGTAGATGGGGTGAGAAATCCATTTTGAATTTAAGCTGTAACAAAATGTGTTAAGTCAAGGGGTATAAATACTTTGAAGGCACTATAGCTGAAAGCAGAGCCATGATTCTGGCTATAAGTGTAGAAATTAGCTATATCATGTTCGAAACATTTTTATAGCAGGAATTAAGTTTAACTGGAAGTGTAAGTTCCATCAATTCCTACTGTACATTTATTTTAGACAAAGGCCACAGAAGTCTAATGTCCTTAGGCCATGCGGACTTCTGCATGATAGAATGGTAACGTGTTAGGTTAGTAAGTGACCTAATTAACTTACTTAGCTCTTTAGCTTGGTGAATTAATCCCTTATCCTTACAGAGTTCATTGCTCACTACCTTTTCATTGAAGATGACAGCGCTGACGATGTAGGTTATCGTTTTCCTCAAGGCAACTGCTTGGACCTCTGCGGGTGCCGAATCGAACTCGTCGTTCACTTCTAGTCCTTCACCATTTAAAAGCTTTTCCACATCATTGTTCACATTCATAACTGCAGGTGACCCCACAGGACAAGCCTGGTCCCTGCAAAGAGATGCATAGAAAGTTGCACATTGCATCTATGCCCCCAACAATTTCATAGTTAAATCTCAATCACCGTTTAAAAAATGTTGGTTGAGGTTTATTCATAAAATTGAGCATTTAGTGTGAGACTTTATTTTCATGCAGTTTATCTTCGGTTAACCAATAACTCTACAAACATTTTTTGGTGTGTCAGCTGATGCTTTTCACTGAATTATTGTAACATTAGGAGTATACCACTGAGTATACCAAACATAAGGAACACCTTAATAATATTGAGTTGTGCACCCCCCACCACCTTTTGCTCTCAGAACAGCCTCAATTCATTGGGGCATGGACTCTACAAGCTGTCAAAAGCATTCCACAGGGATGCTGGCCCATGTTGACCCCAATGTTTCCCACTGTTGTGTCAAGGTGGCTGGATGTCCTTTGGGTGGTGGACCATTTTGATACACAAGGGAAACTGTTAACCCAGCAGTGTTAGTTCGACACACTCAAACCGGTGCACCTGGCACCTACTACCCTACCCCGTTCAAAGGCACTTAAATATTTTCCTTGCCCCATTCACCCCCTGAATGACCCACAGTCTCAATTGTCTCAATATATTTTCTAACCCGTCTCCTCCCGTTCATCTACACTGATTTGAAGTGGATTTAACGAGTGACATCAAAAAGGGATCATAGCTTTCACCTGGTCAGTCTCATGGAAAGATCAGGTGTATACTCAGTGTAAACTCAAGAAAGAAAGGTACATTTTTGTTTAGGTTGATGACAGGTGTGTGTCGATTGGCACCAGGTTGGCAGAAAGAGTCAGATACAAAATGTAAGCTAATGTTTAATGAATGAGGCGTGGCCCTATCTAGAAACCTTACCAGCTGCACTGATAGCCTACCGGCGGGTGCTTTTTCAAAGCCTATGTCATATGCTCCAGTGAGTAATTGGCTCCAATTAGTAATTTGTTATTAGGAGGAGGAGTTGAGAAATACATTTGACATCAGCTTGCACGTTGTGGAACATAACTTCCACGTCGTTCATTATTTTCCATAGAATGCATAGCCCCTTGTTGATTAAAATTATAGCCATGGTATAAAAGTGCTGCTAGAAAATCTGTTCAACATCCACTGAAGTAGCTGGCAAATTAAATGAATAGCTACAGTAGTTGCCCGGGTAACCAACCACTTGCTAGTTGGGCTAACCAAACCATCAGTCCTAGCTTGGTATTATGAAAATCTAATTCAACAATACCAATGTTTTCAATTCGACTTTTGCTTTAAAAAGCAGCTCAAACTAAACGATGTAAGAATGAACTATAGCCATTGAATTCTGCTGTGCCGATATACCATGCGTTATAGGGAAATAATGCACGCTCTAGAATGCCCTTCAAGCCAATAAGAAATGAGTATTCAACAATGCCACGGTATAACATCCTATAACACACGGTATATTTGTATACTTGAATGGCTAGAGTTCATTCTTAATGTTCTATGTTTGAGCAGCTTTTGAAAAAGTCTAATTGAAAACATTATTGGCATTGTTGAATTTGATTGTCAGTGGCAAGCTAGGATTGATGGATTGGTTAGCTAAACTAGCAAGTCTGTTTGGTTACCATGGGAACTACTTTAGCAAGTTTACTAGATGGCTATCTACTTCAGTGGATGTTGAACACATTTCTACTGGCAAATGTGTTATATTATAGCCATGGTATGAAAGGGTATAAACAACACGGGGCTCTATGCGTTCTTTGGAAAATAATGCAACTCCATGGAAGGCCAGTTCCACTCTGCCAGTGGGTCTTAGAACACACTTTCCATGTAGTTCATTATTTTCCATAGACCGCATATCCCCTCGTTGATTATCCCTTACCTATAGTGTAGGCACAGACCAAACAATTAAGCAATTAGGCATCCTGGGGGGTTTGATATGGCCAATATACCACGGCTAAGGGCTGTTCTTACCCACAACGGATACAGCCCTTAGCCGTGGTATATTGGCCATATCACAAAACACCAAGGTGCTTTATTGCTATTATAAACTGGTTACCAATGTAATTAAAGTGGTAAAAATAAATGTTTTGTCATACCCGTGGTATACCACGGCTGTCAGCCAATCAGCATTCAGGGCTCGAACCACCCAGTTTATAATGAGAAATTTCACTGGATGTATAAATGTGAAGCATCCGGTTGGCGTTTCCACTCACTACCAAATATGGTGGTAAGAGGAAGCCCAGTGTCCGGCAGTGGGACAGGACAAGATGGATTTTGGCCGAAATTCTGCCAATTTTCTCATCGACAAAACATTTGATCTCAATACAGTTCGGTTTCCAGAACTATAATCGGTTACTAACATAGTGGACTAAGTTTAGTAGATTTTACCCTTTGACAGATATTGCCAATGACATGTTAATTAATATTCAGTGGCTAAAATTTCGCATGCAAGTATCGCTTTTCCGGCGGCATGTAGCCAGCCTGACGCGGTGGGCCAGTATCCTAATTAAAGTTAACTGGTTCGAATACATGTGTGACAAGGTCAAAACTGTCGACGTGACCTTCGCTTGAGCAAGTTATGCCACTCGAATTTCTCCAGGTAAACCGTTTTACTATGGATGCCCCTATAAAAAAACACTACATTGCACCTAACTGGTATATTTAAAAACATATCGTAGGTGCGCTACTGTAGCTAGGACAGCCATTCAGCATTGGTTTGATGTCGCTGTTGAATGGGTGTGCAAATGAACGTCTCGACATTACCAAAGTAATAATTAGAAATTACATGGTATTTATACCAATTACCTTCACTGAAGTGACATCAACTTTGATCGTCGTTCTCGGCTGGCTTGTTTACTTGACAGGTGATCTCAGCTAATCTTACTAACATCAGCCTCTTTAAGTCCTTGACTAGTTGAGAGGCTTTGATGTGTTACAAGAAACAAGGATAATATTGTGTCTGTGCCTCAGACTTCAAGGCGGCACCCTACACTGGTTGGATATCCCGGTTTCGAATTGAACGAATCATGATCTATTGTTTTACAAAGGACCGCCCCAGCGCTTTCTGTTCCAACAAGCTCTTCCGGGATAACCAACACAGTCGCTAACTAGCACAGACGTTTGGAGTTCCGAAATCGTTTTCCGCTAACATCATGCATAGTGCGCATAAATCATCACACACATTTCAAAACGTCACAACAACCCTTCTACGCTAAAACGAGTAACATATTAGACAACTGTAACCTGTGAAACGTTAATCTTGTGGCTACCAAGTAGAAACTAATGTTAGTTAGCATAGCTAACGTTATTTAACATTGTTCGGCCCATAGAAAGCCAGCCCGCTAATACCTTTAACTTGATTGTTATCAACTCGAAATCGGCTAGCTAATCAAATGTATGTTTTTGTTATAAATGAACTAGTTAGCTATTTATAGGCTTAACATTTCCTTACCCCACTGAAGTTAACCATTTTTCTTTCTTGGGAGTTCCTCTGTTTACATAGTATAGCAATGATGTGAATCATCCATGCATTCTAGTTAGCTACTACTGTACCACCCATCTTTCCTCCCTTCCCACTAATTTAGGCAATGCATGTACATGAAATACCCTAAACATTAATAATAAAGATCATAGTCTGGCCCAGAAAGATCGGACTACAGCAAGTATCACCAACAAAACCAAAAGGGAAGAATAACCTTTCATCAAGTCAACAAAAAAATTATATGTAATGCAACATTTACTAATGTAAAGTAAAGAAAACAGAGAGCATGTCAAAATTAACTTTATTTTACAGGATGATAATGCATGAAGCAAACATGGAATGTCTGTGAAAGTGTATTCAGTCTAGATGTTGAGTGAATGTGTCATCACTCAGTAACCTGGTGCAGTGGAACAATTCTTGTTCAGCCTCATAGTGGCATGATGCTGGTTCTGATTATGGATAGCTGAAGTCCTGTAAATAGTGAAAGGTCTCTATTGGACAGTTTTCCAACCATAACATTGTAAAACACTCAGTGGGCTATGAGTTTTTCCAACTTGAAACCCGAGGGCAGATGAAAGACCTGTCGAACTACAGCAAGCTTGTAATTGTTCGTATGAATTTGAGACTAAAAGAACAGGGGGTTGGACAACAACTGCAATTGGACAATAGAACAAATAGGGCTGAGCTTGCTTTATGCAGGGTGCATCATCTAGTATGCACCTGTAATTAAAAATATAATTTCCATCAATAATGTGGAATGAAAAGCTCTAGGTAGCCTAGCCAGCGCATTTGTGGCACACCTTGTATGTCAGTGGCGGACGGCTTGTGTCTCTGAGCTTTTCCATTGTCATCCACAACACCCTCTTGCAGGTACTACCTCGCCCCACACCCCTAGAGTGATATCTTCAAACCACCAACTTACAACCCTGAGACAAGGCTGAGTGTAGCCCATGAAGATCTCCCCCACGGCACGAACCCGAGGGGGGCTCCAACCCGGACAGGAAGATCACGTCAACCCACTCAAGTGACGCACCCCTCCTATGGACGGCATGGAAGAGCACCAGTAAGCCAGTGACCCAGCGCCTGTAATAGGGTTAGAGGCAGAGAATCCCAGTGGAGAGAGGGGAACCGGCCAGGCAGAGACAGCAAGGGCGGTTCGTCGCTCCAGTGCCTTTCCGTTCACCTTCCCACCCCTGGGCCAGACTACACTCAATCATAGGACCTACTGAAGAGATGAGTCTTCAATAAAGACTTAAAGGTTGAGACTGAGTCTGTGTCTCTCACATGGATAGGCAGACCATGACATAAAAATTGAGCTCTATAGGAAAAAGCCCTCTACTCTTCTGGGAAGGCTTTCCACTAGATGTGGAAACATTTCTGCGGGGACTTGCATCCATTCAGCCACAAGAACATTAGTAGGGTCGGGCACTGATATTGGGCGATTAGGCCTGGCTTGCAGTTGGCATTCCAATTCATTCCAAAGGTGTTCGATGGGGTTGAGGTCAGGGCTCTGTGCAGACCAGACAAGTTCTTCCATACCGATCTTGACAAATCATTGCTGTATGGACACCGCTTTGTGCACAGGGGCACTGTCATGCTGAAACAGGAAAGGCCGTTCCCCAAACTGTTGCCACAAAGTTGGAAGCACAGAATCGTCTAGAATGTCATTGTATACTGTAGCGTTAAGATTTCCCTTCACTGGAACTAAGGGGCCTAGCCCGAACCATGAAAAACAGCCCCAGAGCATTATTCCTCCTCCACCAAACTTTACAGTTGGCACTATGCTTTGGGGCAGGTAGTGTTCTCCAGGCATCCGCCAAACCCAGATTAGTCCATCAGACTGCCAGATAGTGAATTGTGATTAATCTCTCCCGAGAACGCGTTTCCACTGCTTCAGAGTCCAATGACGCCAAGCTTTACACCACTCTAGTCGACACTTGGTGTTGCACATGGTGATCTTAGGCTTGCTGCTCAGCAATGGAAACCCATTTCATGAAGTTCCCTATGAACAGTTATTGTGCTGATGTTCCTTCCAGAGGCAGTTTGGAACTCGGTAGTGTGTTTCAACCGAGGACAGACAATTTTTACGCACTACAGCACTCGGCGTTCTGTGAGCTTGTGTGGCCTACCACTTCGCAGCTGAGCCGTTGTTACGCCTAGACATTTCCACTTCACAATACAGTTGACCGGGGCAGCTTTAACAGGGTAGAAAGTTGACGAACTGACTTGTTGGAAATGTGGCATCCTATGACTGTGCCACGTTGAAAGTCACTGAGCTCTTCAGAAAGGCCATTCTACTGCCAACGTTTGTCTATGGAGATTACGTGACTGTGTGCTCTATTTTATACAGCTGTCAGCAACGGGTATTGCTGAAGTAGCCGAATCCACTAATTTGAAGGGGTGTCCACAGTTTTGTGTATATATAGTGTATGTCACTAGGTTATGCTGGCATTAAGACATTGTTTACCAACAGTATAATTTGCTGGCATTGGTAAATTACAAAATTAATCTCATTAAAAGACCTAGAGCTTTTTGTTAGGCATTGTGTTTCACTTTGAAGACACTATCTATGAGTCTCTATGGCCCCTAGTAAAGTAGACAGTGGACTATGATCTGTAGTAAGGGATGCTTTCTCAACGTGGCTACTCATGTAACTCTCTCTGTCACTCAAATAATGTTGCCTGATACCACTTTTTAACATCATGTGCCAATATATATGGATAATCTTCTTTAACCAAAGAACGCAGTTCTCCAAATTTGCTGAAACTCTCCAGAAAGGCAGGTTTTCATTTTGAGCCCTGATCCCTACAGAAAGATGTTAGAATGCTGACTGCTATAGATTCTTAATTCCCATCCTCATTCAGAATAAATGTGAAATTGGTAACATTATAAAGATATTGAAGCACGTTTGATTAGTATGCTAGTAGTTCTTACATAAGAAAACGATGTGTGGGGTTCACTTAGTTTTGTTAGGTTCTAATTTTAAGAGTAAATGACTCCACGGACGCTAGGAAAGCTAAACCAAGTTTAATTCTTCCCAAAGGGTCGATACAGCTGCATTCAGACAAAACATTTGACACAAGCACTGATATTTAACCCTTTCTCAAAGGCTGAGTCTCCTCCTCCACAACTGTACAGCCAATGCATCTCTGTTGCTAGACACAACCTTAGTGATATCTGTTCTTCCTCACTTCATCTGACCTGACCTCGACCCCAAAGTGCTTACTCCTCCCCAACTCAAGGCTGTCATGGTTATTGATACCAGACTGTGTCTCTCCTCCTCCCAGAGATTCCCTGATGGCTAACCATAACATATCCTGACATAATGTAAACGTTATACATTACCCTCTCTCCCTCAGTGACATTGTTAGGTTCTAAGATCTCCACCCGTCTCCCCTACACATTCCAAAGCCATCTGACTCCTACAGATAACCAGTAACTTTGAGGTAAAAACCAGTCTCGTTCACTGTTAGACACTATCCTTCTGAGTATAATAATGTTCCAAGTTTAACCCAGAATTTAACAGTTTATTCCAGTAACAGTGCCTCTTTCAGCCCTTAGACTGCCTGTCACCCAGTCATTTATGATGCAGTTATATGTATTTATTTAGGCTACTCAATGTCTTATAAGACTATAATGCAAACATTTCATGCTAACAAACACTTCTTACTCATTATGTTTGTACAAATACAAAAATGTATATCATTCATTGGTGTGTCATCACTATAATTTCCATTCCAACATTACATGTATGCATTGCAGTGCCATTCTATACAGTCGAAGTACATGCCATCAGTGGCGACCCGTCATTCAGGGCAGGTGGGGCAAAACCAGAGCGTCGGGGTTGGTAATCTTCTCTAGTTGTGCCGTGATTGGCTCAGTGTTCTGTCACTCATAGGGACACTACGTCACTGCAAAATCTACGGGGAGAGCTCGAAAATTCAAGCCCCTTAGGTGCTGCCATAGAGTTACATTAGAAGTGCCCATCCAAGAAGGATCAAAGTCAATGGCTACAGATAAAATGACGTCAAATCACGTATCTACCGTTGCTTTGATTTGACTGAACATGTCAACATCATACTTTCAAAATCTTAGCTAGCAAGCAAGCTAGACAAGCCATCATCATGAATCAATTTGACAATCTATTGGAAAATCCTTTTCAATCCTTGTCACATGAAGAGAAATTATAGATAAAAACGTATTGTTGCTCATCAGCCATTGGACATAAACATTACACAACAAGTTGGAAAACGCAAATTTAACAATGAGGGGTTTGGAAGGAATCAGTAACTAACTGTGTTGCAAAGCTATCACTAGCCTGCTATTCAGTGGAAAGGGTTTGTGGTCCAAGTCTGGGTTTAAGGGTCTCCTTTCCAAGCTTTAAAAGGATAAACATTCACATGCAACACCATGGGCCAGAAAAGGTTGAATAGATTGGACATGCTGTCAATCCAGCATGACTTCTGCCGCTTTTAGAACAACTGGAAACTCAGAACTGGGAAATGTCTGACTTCAGTGAGTTCAAGACAACTGGGAGCTCCGACTGAAAACACGTTTTGAGCGATTGAATTCCAAGTCGGGAACTCGGGCCTCTTTCTAGAGCTCCGACTCAAAGATCACTGAAGTCATGATCTGATGACAAAGTTTGATGACAGCAAGGACCGCCGCACCACCTTCCTGTTCAATTGAGCACAACAACGGTGAGTCCAAAAATGTCTTGTATGCTGCTACATAAATTATGGAATATGCCAGGGAGATATGTACAGTATACTGTAGCTAATAAGGTAATACTAAGTGTATGTTTTGTAGTAAGCTGTTAGTAGCCCATGTGCCTCACCCTTATAATTTAATAATTTAGCCTACTGTTCTGACTTTGCTGGTGCACATGTAGCCTATAGCGTGTTTTAGAGAAATGTCATCATTGAATATTATAAGAGCTTTCATTGTCTGCTTATATGCCCTCTCTATTTATCCTATGGTTCTGACGTGGTGTACAGGGATAATACTGTAAGAACGACCCATGTTCTGAATTCTGATGCAGTACATTTCTGTGCTGAACAAGTAGTTATATTGACTATGTCCGTCTTAGCTCGCTCATTAATGTCTTAGTCCTAACCTAACTTTAGGTTGGCTTGTTTACCTCTCTAGTGGGGGCATAGCAAATTGATGAGGACTCGTAGGGTGGTCCCGTGTGGCTCAGTTGGTAGAGCATGGTGTTTGCCACGCCAGGGTTGTGGGTTCGATTCCCACGGGGGACCAGTATGGAGTACGGAGAAGAAAGAAAAATGTATGAAATGTATGCATTCACTACTGTAAGTCGCTCTGGATAAGAGCGTCTGCTAAATGACTAAAATGTAAATGTAATGTAGGGGGGCGTTGCACATGCAAATAGCGTGCATATGAGAACCAATCAAAAAGTCATTCAAAATTAGAGTTAACCTCTTGTTTTACGAGCCCAAGTCCGCCACCGTGGACATGTCATAATACCCATAAACCCTAGCAGTCAAACACGGAAATGGTTCCATGAATTTTTTTCACCAATAATTTCACATTGTGAATTTTAAACACTTCAAACTAAGTATGTGTTTGTTGTAGGCTTACCTTGGCGTGACGTATTGATAACCATGCAAATTCTGTCTCAGACAAGGTGAGTTTTACCAATATAGTCAATTTACTCAAAAATATTCCAAATGCTAATTAGCAAAAGAGAAGACCTCAGCAAGACTACAAATTCCTGCAGGAAGCTCCTGCATGTCATTGCTTGCTGGACTTTTAGGCAGAGTTGCAAAGAAAAAGCCATATATCAGACTGGCCAATAAAAAGAAAAGATTAAGATGGGCAGAAGAACACAGACACTGGACAGAGGAACTCTGCTTAGAAGGCCAGCATCCCGGAGTCACCTCTTCACTGTTGCTGTTGAGACTTGTTTTTTGCAGGTACTATTTAATGAAGCTGCCAGTTGAGGACTTGTGAGGCGTCTGTTTCTCAAACTAGACACTCTAATGTACTTGTCCTCTTGCTCAAGTTGTGCACCGAGGCCTCCCACTCTATATTCTGGTTAGGGCCAGTTTGTGCTGTTCTGTGAAGGGAGTAGTACACAGCATTGTACGAGATCTTCAGTGTCTTGGCAATTTCTCGCATGGAATAGCCTTCATTTCTCAGAACAAGAATAGACTGATGAGTTTCAGAAGAAAGTTCTTTGTTTCCGGCCATTTTGAGCCTGTAATCGAACCCACAAATGCTGACGCTCCAGATACTCAACTAGTCTAAAGAAAGCCATTTTTATTGCTTCTTTAATCAGAACAACAGTTTTCAGCTGTGCTAACATAATTGCAAGAGGGTTTTCTAATGCTCAATTAGCCTTTTAAAATGATCATCTTGGATTAGTTAACACAATGTGCCATTGGAACACAGGAGTGATGGTTGCTGATAATGGCCTCTGTACGCCTATGTAGATATTCCATTTTTTTTTTTTATCTGCTGTTTCCAGCTACAATAGTCATTTACAACATTAACAAAGTCTACACTGTATTTCTGATAAATTTGATGCTATTTTAATGGACAAAAAATGTGCTCTTCTTTCAAAAACAAGGACATTTCTAAGTGACCCCAAACTTTTGAACGGTAGTGTATGTAAGTTCAAAAATAAATAAGGTTTGTTAAAACACATAACAAAACCCACTAATGTACAAATTAACCGATAACTTGTTCTCAACTGGCTACCTGGTTAAATAAGGATGAAATATAAATAACAAAAAACACTTGACTAAAGCATGGAAGATTCCTAACAAATATTGTATCAGTAACAAGGTAAAGGAAGTTTCATTTAAAATGTTACATAAAATGTATCCTGTGAAACCTGTTAGGAAAGATTGAAGCTGAATTTTGATACTGTGTGTTTTATATGTTTATAGTACAATTTTTGGATTGATATACACAACTTTGTTATAAAGAAAACAGAACATGTACAATTTAATTTTTTTGATATGATTTATTTCAGAAATTCTGATATTGATAAGGATGTATATTTATTTCAACTGCTAATAATAATGGGTACATTTCATATTCACAAATGCAAATGGTCTGATTCACTTTGTAAATGAATTTAAACAATATGGGACTACTTTAACTAAAATGAAAAACAAGGCAATCAACCTGTAGTATTATTAATTAATATGATTTGTTTGTGTAGGATTCCTGGCAATGTAAAAATGTTATGTATGCGTTTTTGCATGTGACTATTCCTCTTTTGTTTTGTTGATGTTTGTTAGTAAATAAAGACAAAAAAAGGAGGCAGAGAAGGACGTCACTAGTTAACATTGCCACAAGTCATAATTATGGCTAAACTCCGCCCATTTCTACAAATTATCTCCTTAAAATCTGATTTTAAACCTAACCTTACCAAACAGTACATTTCTGTAGCCAATTTAGACTTTGTGGCTGTAGAATCTGACTTTGTGGCTGTGTTATGTAGTGGAAACCGGCAGGAGAATCACAAAATGTCTCGGACAGCTGCTCTGCTCAGTCATTGGCTGAGTTCAAGGGACAAGCAAGAAAGAACTGGTCCTACTAAATACGTAGATATTGCTGTGGTAGGCATCCCTGTTCCTGGTGTGTCGCAGGTATTGCAGTTTTCTTCCAACTAAGCAACGCAGCAGACAAACTGGGCTAATTGATCAGTTCTGTAATTGCCTAAATTCAGCACACCTGTTTTTTCAGGTTGGTTATATCAAAACTATAAAGTACCAGCGACACTCCAGGATCACTGTTACCTAACCCTGTAATAGTAGTTCTAAGTTTGTGCTTTTCGTAACGTTATATTATGCTCGTAGGGCTGCATCATTTAGTGCATGCAACTGAAACAGACGAGCTATGTTATTTTGGTTGGAACAAAGTCAAAATGGTGTATCGTACAAATTCAAGAAAAAACAAAAATGTGCTTTTTGATCTTCATTTGAGATCAGCGTCATGGGTTCGGTCTAAAATCACATTTTAAGAAGAGAAATTGAACAAATGGGAGGGATATATGACTTACTGGCAGCTAGTGACGACTGCACTACAAAGTCTGACGCATTAACACGCATGCGCTGTTTTATCCATTCTATTCGGGTTCACTGGAATGACATTAGGACTCGTTTGATCTAAAACGAAACTCGATTAAAAAAGATTAGTAAATCTGCATTATTGTTTACTATTATATTCACTGATCATGCGATCCTGCTAGATCTATCGTCTGAAAAGAGCCAAAGCCAGCAGCGGTAAAGCAGTTGCTTGTTGGTGAGCTAGCAATAGTTGTTACGATATGGCAAGGTAATTGTCAAAAGGCTTTTTACAGAATGTGGAGAAGGCACTTCGTAATTGCTTGGAAGGCAACGCCTGGATAAGAAGATCCCTACTTAGATATTTTGTTGAAAATTAGATAAACATGGGTATGCCATTATTGTCCCATCCGTGCTTTAAAGCAATTTGTGTCATTGCTTTACTCAATGGGCTTGGCGACTGCAGCGAGGGTGAGTAAACGTTACCTTATAGCGAGCAACAGCTACAACATAGCTCGAGCGGCTTTCCTTCTCGGATATTCTAGGTTTCCAGTCGATAGCACAGTCAAAGTCCAAATTGTTTATATCGTAAACATTTATGTATAAAATAAAATGTTGCTTTTTGGGTCATAATATAAGGTTAGGTTTAAAATCCAATTTTAAGAGGGGAAATAGCCGTGGTTTATTACTTTGTTAATGTGGTAACGACCGCTACTATGTCGCAAGAGGGATTCTAGAATTTGGCTAACTGTATGAGAAGGGTGCAACTGCAGCTCGCTATTAGGGGCGTTCCTGCATCTGTAGGACCCCCTTTTTATACGAATATTGGTAACTTTTTACGCTATGACACCAGTACAGGTGCGCTCCACTACAGTAGATGGTGCTAATGCACCATAATGTTGGATGCCAACCGCTGATACACCTCAGAAGAAGAGGGGGAGGGGGGCAAAAACGGTAGCTAGCTATATCACTACACATGCTAGTGCCCCTGCCTGTCTGGCTCTGGTTTCCCGCAGATGGGAGTGAAGGACATTGTGCTAGCTTAGCCAGCTACTCCTAAGGAGGACACTGGTACACAGCAGGTGGGAGGCGAGGGCGACACTGTGTGCTAGTACTGCTAGCTAGCTAGCACACGTGTCGCTAGCAAATGGTGTTGCCCATGCCTCCTGTGTACCTGCGTAGTTAGCGGTAAGCGGGGGCGACACCGTGTGCTAGTTAACTAGCAAGCTGGCTAGCTCCAACCCCCTGCCTGCTGTACTAGCGAGAGGCAGGGGGGCGACCGGAAGACAGTGTCCTTCGTCTCCGCCTTTTGGGCACTGTTTTCTAGTAGTCCTGTGAACGATGGTGAGGGCTGGGCAGGCGGGAGCAAAGGACGCTGTCTATCGGTATCGCTCCCACTACCTAGCAAAGAGGACTCCGTTACACGTCAGGAGGTGGTGAATGTTTTTTTTTATTTCCCTTTTGATCCACATTCAAAAGTGTCACACAAGCATGAAGATGTTGTGCATGAGGGGGGGGGGGGGGGGGGGGGGTTGTTATGAAGGAACCAATGGGATGCTCGAGGGGGGTGTTCCTGCAGATTCATAAATGCCCACATGCAGGAGCACCCCGAATTGCGGGCTGCAGTTGCACACTATTGAACAACATCCCTGCACGTGCTTTGAATGTTTTCTCAATCCAGACTGATACACGGCCCAGTCTAGTAATGGAAGTAGTTGGCCCAGTCTAGTAATGGAAGTAGTTGGCCCAGTCTAGTAATGGAAGTAGTTGGCCCAGTCTAGTAATGGAAGTAGTTGGCCCAGTCTAGTAATGGAAGTAGTTGGCCCAGTCTAGTAATGGAAGTAGTTGGCCCAGTCTAGTAATGGAAGTAGTTGGCCCAGTCTAGTAATGGAAGTGCTAACTACACTACCATGAGCTTTCCACTTCCTTGACGTCATTATTTGACCAGTGTGTTGGTTACCTTTGTGTTGGTTTCACCTTTAAAAGAAAAGTCCCCAATTAGTGTAATCAAGTTATTTTAAACTACACTGCTGTTTATATTAGTAACACCTTAATTAACCACCAAGGCCTTATGAGTATTGTCATGTGTCATTGGTACAATTATAGTAGCCCAAGGCTGTGAAAAGCTTTGAAACCTCATAAACCCAATCATATCGCCCAGGGGTATTCAACTGGGGGTCCGCGGCCAAGGTAGGCTACTGCAGCGGGTCTGCAAATTTTTATGAATGTCGCTAGCAATAACAGAAAAAACACATTTTGAATTGCGTTCATACAGTAGAAAATAGGATATCTTATTTCTAGTGACGTCAACTTTATTTCTCAACTCCTAATATTGAGCAAATTATGCTCAATGGAGCCAATTACTCACTGGAGTATCTGACATAGGCTTTGAAAAAGCACCTGCGAATAGGCTACCAGTGCGGCAAGTGCCGCTGGCTGCTGGTAAGCTTTCTTGACTTGGACATACATTTTTGGCAACACATGGGTAACCTTGGTTTAAACGGCTGCTCTCAGTGAAAATGTGTTTTGACTTAGTCTATTAGTTAGAAAGGTATGTTAGTTTACATTTCCAATTCCAATTATGGGGGGAGGTCAAAATAATGAAAAACTGTCTACCCGTGTTGTAGTAGTGAACTGCATGTAGTTCAACTTGTAATTTAACTACACTTTGCAGTAGCTTGGTGTTAGTTGAACTAAATTCATATCTTGCAATTGTTTTCAGTAGTTAATACATTTTATGTTGTAGTGGTGTAGCTAAATACTGGAACTGCATGCTATTTGTTTTGCTAAAATAAAATATGGGTGAGTAGGCAATTTCCTTTAATTTTTTTGGGCTTCATACCTACCTAATTCTTACTTGAAACCATTTTTGTGTTTTAATAGGTTTAATTACACATTCTGTTAACACCTAACACCAGAGTGATCTGTTATTGCAATTTATAGTCTATGTAGTTTATTTTAGATTTAGATATGATCATTTATCAGAAAGTAGTTTGTAGTAAACTACTTTTTCAAAGAAACTTTAAGTAAACTATATATAGTGTAGCTTATCTTCTTCCAGTGTAAAGTAATTGGTAGCTTGGTTAACTATATATATTTTACAGCTGCTTCTCCAACTGTCTACCAAATCTATTCATTTTAAAGTGTTAGTTACTTCTCCTTGCCATTGTCATTCACCTGTTTAGACAAGACTGGAACATTCATGTTTTTGCTGAAGTATGATGCAGTCCCTGAGTCGCCGGTTTGCCTGGGAGGGGGTCCCTGGGCAAGAAAAGTTTGAAGACCCCTGATATAGCTAACAAACTCCCTCAAGTGAACATTTTCAACAGGTATCTTGGTCAGGTGTGATATTAGTCCACTTTCAATAGTTTCTGTAGGCCACTGTCAGCACTCAGGCCTATATTACCAAGCTTGCTATGTTGGACTGGATGTGGTTGTGTACACACTTAACCATCTTACCACCTTCTATAAGGACTTACATCTAGCCAGCATATCCAACCCACTTGCTTACAGCTGCACTAGGGTTGGACAGGCCTCCTGTTTAGATTAACACACCGTGGAGATGGAGCGAGATATAGGTCGGAAAACATACCTCTATCCAGGGTTGAGAAATGGCGTTGAAATGTCCCATTAACCCAACTGTTACACAGAGAAGATTGAAAGACTGCTTTAAAAAAAAATGTACTTCCCTTTTTGTTAGGGCTGGGTGATATATTGAATTACTTGGATTCATTAGAATTCGTTTTTTCACAGTATTCCAAATGCCTGTGTCGCAAGAATCAAGGTTATAGTTTTATTTTTTTCACTCTTGATGTCTTATCTCCTTCGCTCATTCTGTGCTGTGTGTACCTTCCCATTTACACGAGAGATCTGTATATAATGATGAGATGCATATGTCTCCGCCCTAACAATGGGAGTTGTTGTCCCTAAGGCAGGCGACAAGCTTAGGTCCTAAATAAACCCATATAAATGCATTGGGATTGTTTTGGACAGATTTTAGGGAGAGTGAAACTTCTCGCTTTGCCTCTTCATCTCTGTTTACACGCACACATCAAGCCCCTGCCACTCACAACAACAAAGATGAGAGGAATTCTTCCTCTGACAAGCTGTTTCAATTTGAGGTTTGGTCTAACAGAATTGGTCATATGGACACTGAAGCACATTGAGACATTATTTTACTGTAAAATAGAAGTTAACCTTTCTAACGATACCTTTTTATGTCACAAATCAAATTGCGTGCAGAGCATACTACTAAAACGAGAGTATCAATGAACCTTGATTCTGGAAAATGAATGCTCAGCTTGTTGTGCGCAGCATTGCGCTACTAAGTACTGTTCGGAGGATCAGGGTTGGGGAGTAACAGATTACCAAAGAACAGTAACTATGTTACCAGCAAAAAATATTGTAATAAGATTACAGATACTTTTGAAAAACTAGAGGATTACTTTTAAATTCTGTTTTCTCAATGACATTCGAATCAGCATTGAAAAAAGGCACAAGTTTAAGTTTGTTCCACCTGAGCAAGTCTGACCACAAGTCAGAGACCACTATGATGACACCAAATGGGTTTGATGGATTGCGGGAAAATAAGTTATAGGCTTTTGTAGGCTACAGTCCAAGCTATGTCTTCCAATGGTGCGACTGCTGTCGGCATCCAAAGATTATCCAACTTGAATCAACTCTTGGAGGTAAGGATGACTGCAGTGGTGTAGTCTACGGCGATATGGATATCACTTATTATTGATATCTACATAGCGCATTGATGTGAATCACTCTGCTGCTCTCTGTGCCTTACGGATTGTGGTTGTTGTGGATGGCTGTTCACAAATCTAAATGTGTATTTGAACCCAATAATGGTTGAATTCAAGAAGTTTAATCATTGTTTTTGAAAACAGTGGACAGCCAGTGAAAAATGTGCTCTTGCAACAGCTGCATAGTGCAGATCCAAGCCTATGGAATAAAGGTGGGGCTTTTATTGCTCAATCTAATTCATACTTATAAATCCATGCAGTTCTATATACACACACACACACTGCTGGTCAAAAATGTTAAATCCTTGAATGAGTATGTATTCTTTATTTTTACTATTTTCTACATTGTAGAATAATAGTGAAGACATAAAAACTATGAAATAACATAGTTTTGCACACTCTTGGCATTCTGTCATGGCAAAGGGTAACTACTTTGAGGAATTTCAAATATAAAATATATTTTGATATAACACTTATTTTTTGTTGTTGGTTACTACATAATTCCCTATGTGTTTTCCATAGTTTTGATGTCTTCACTATTCTACAATGTAGAAAATAGTAAAAAGAAACAATTGAATAACTGGTACTGTACATATATTGTGATTTGCCCATAAGTTGGAAAAAATGTTGATAATTTTTAGGCCATATCGCCCAACCCTACTTTTCGTCCTCATGCTAAGTAGCAGATGCCACAGCAGCCATTTTGTAATGGCACTAGAACAGGGGTATTTAACCGGGGGCTAGGGATCCAGAAGAAAATGTGTGTATGTTTTTTTTATTTTTTATGAATATTACTAGCAACAACTGAATAAACACATTTTGCGTTACATACCTACAGTAGAAAAGGGGATATCTTCTCTGTAATAATGTTGAGCAAATTACACTCATTGGAGCCAATTACTCACTGGAGTATCTGACATAGGCTTTGAAAAAGCACCTGCGAATAGGCTACCAGTGTGGCAAGTGCTGCTGGTAAGCTTTCTTGACTTGGACATACATTTTTGCTAACCTTTGTTTAAACTTGTTGCGGTCTTAATGCTTATTTTGCTTCAAAGCCAGACACGACTATGCCCCTTAAGACGTGTCCCAAATGGCCCTCTATTACCTATGTAGTGTGCTACTTTTGACCAGGGTCCATAGGGCTCTGGTCAAAAGTATTGTACTTTAAAAGGAGTGGGGTGCCATTTGGATGCATCCTCAACAGGAAGTGGTGGTGGGTCATGGGAGTTTTCAGCTATTAGATCCAGTTTTTCCTGTGACAGTGTTTCCTAAAAGTATCAAATCAGATTCTATCATTGGATGGACAGATGGCATGGGCACCGGCGTGAGCAGGGACTGGAGATGTGTAGGGACAGTGTTTGTGATGATATAGAGAGCTAATCGGCCTACCATGCAGTTAATTTCCTAGATGCAGGGCATTCATTTATAGCCTGACGACTCACACTTTATTCTTCCGCTGCTCTGTCGTTCGCTGCATACTTTAGTTTTACAGGGTGACTACACTGCTCTTGTTGCGTTGCCGAGCGTTGCAAAATAAAATTTGAAATCTATATTATTCAATTATTGCACCCACAATGCTCACGCGCGCCAACCAGCGTCTGCGTTGCCAAGGGAAATCAGTTCTATTTCTGATGCAGATCGCGCTGCAAGTCCTGCCTCTCCCGTCTCCTCATTGGTTTATAGAAGCAGGTACCCACGTGCCATCTGCTCATTGGTTATACCCACGTGGGTGACTGAAGACGAATGAGGTCAGTGGCGGTAATGCACCTAATTTATGAAAGTTGCCAATCGCAATATAAAGTCGAAGAAAAAGCCTGGAAGGAAGAGAGATGACTAGAAACGATTCGGTTGACCGTTTTATGTGTGGATTAATTGGCAGAGTAGAGGACCTTGTGTATTTCAGGTAAAATAACAACTCAATATTTATATCCCAGGACAAATTAGCTAGCAACCTCAAGCTAGCTAAATTGGACAAATTAGCTAGCATGTGCAAGCTAACTAGCTAAATTGCCAAATTTTTTTAATGCTTTTTGACCTGTCTCCAAATTAATATAATTGGTTCAGAGTTTGTTTTGATATTTTAACCTGCGTGTCGTAATCGCGTTTGGTGTGGGGGGGACAAAATACATTTATGCACGATTGCGCACACGCACAGCCGGTTTGGGTTCTGTGTTAGACTGCCATCATTGAAGTTGTATGTGGTGACGAGGGGTGTTGTATAAAAAAATTAATCAGCGATTGGATTGTCTAACCAATCAGAGTATCAAAGCCAATGACGAATTTTCAAACCACCGCTTTACCCACGTGTTCTGGCCTAGCCCATTGGTTTCTGAACCAACCAGATGGCCCCAAAGTATTCACATTTGAAAGTTCGGAGGTACTAAGATCAAGACTCATTGTGGAGAAGAAACTAACGTTCATGGGTGTGGCGTAGCGTTTGGCTGTAGCCAGGCAAATTCATTTAATGGTGAAGGTCCCCTGTCTGTGACAAATAAACCAAGCCTAGTGGCATGTTGTGGTTATGTAAGTGTGTGTTGATGAGCAGGGACAAAGCCCTTACTGTATGTTACATCGACCTTGGTTGTTGTTTTTTTTTTGTGTCCAAGATGCAACCATAGTGGACCAGTCTGGGCAACTTGATCGTTTCAAAACCTGTAAGGATGTTGAATAATTGAGATGTAGATTGTTCCAAAATCCAGCACAGATGTGCACTCCAACAGGATGTGACAAGGTTGCCATGGTTACTCGTCAACAGAGACCTCACCGTCCCCTCCAACCCACTGAGGTATAAAGAACTGGAGACTGTTTTCAACACAGTCTACTCTCGATCGCGTATGCCGATTCATGGACCGGCTATATCCGGGTTGCATATAAAAAACTAAACATGCACTAGCACTCAATGCACACAGGGAGCACTGTGAACAGTGATAACTTTCCGTTGTCCAAAAACAAGGCAGACATTAGCTTTTTTTTTTTTTAGCTAGGGAAGTCAGTTAAAAGCTTTCTTATTTACCCGGACGACGCTGGGCCTATGGGACCCCCGATCACAGCTGGTTGTGACACAGCCTGGGGCTGATTATCAAATGTTAATATTTTCGGCTGTGAGTGATGGGGAAAAAATCTAGTCATCACCTTTGTGCACAAAATATAAGAAAATTCCTATTAAGACAGTTTATCTGACTTCTCTATGTGGCCGTCTATGGAAATTGTTTTTCTAGACTGGGCGTCAGTTAAAGTGCAGCACCTACGCTAGACTGTAGGAGCTGTCAAAATCGTGATTCTAGACCGGAACGTTGGCCCGTTGCTCCAACCCACACGAAGCAACGAGGTGACACTCCATGGAAAGTGTGACAGGCGGAGTTTCACGTACAGTTACATCTCCACACACCCATTGGCCTTACTAGACAAAAGAACCAAAGAGACAGTGACGTTATTGTTGACCAGGCTCATCATATTCCTGTTTGCTGTTCACACACAACCCACTGTCTTTTATGTTGTCATATAACCTGGAGATTTTGGAAAACAGCATCTAGGCCTAACATGAACTAATAGGATATGTCAGATAATAGTCCCTATTTCATGTTTGTAGGCCCTATGCACATGTTTGTTATCCACCAGTATTTTTGTATACTGAGCAAAATGTCCTAGGGGCTCGGCTGCTTATATGCGCCACTGTTTAATTACAAACGTCTTTCCCCGTCAGTGAGTTTAGCCTGTTCTTGAACGGAGTGTTGGGACTCTACTGTACATCATGTAGCCCTATGGGATTGTGTGGCCTTTTCCTTCCGTTTAGCCTTTCAGGAAACAGCAAGGACCCCCACAAGCCAGGTGACAGAATAAATTAAAGAGTGCCTATTTTCTTGCTAATCTCTACAACAGAAATTATTTGGCCACTGTTTGAAGAGATTGTAATTGTTTGTTGTCCATCTCTCACAAAGTGTATCTCCGTGTAGGATTGCTCTCATCCCGAACTAAGATGACGGTATACCAATATTTTCCCAAAACCAGACATGGAACATCTGCCAACTATATAATCTGTTGTTTTTTGACTAAAATAATAATTAATTAATTTGCTAGATGTTAAGTTTGAGCAAATATTTACAGTAGTATTTGTTCTACGACTCATTCTCTATAGGCCACCCCACAAGGCAGCTCAGGTGAGAAGAAGTGAAAGAGTCAGTTGTCCTTTCATGTTTGGCAAGGACACTCACACAGGAGGGGCCAGGCTGTCAGCTGTGAACCAGCGCAGTGTTGGCAACCAGGCCCAAACGTACGCTTGACGTTGGCCTTGCTCGGGCAGCCGGAGAGACTGTGTGGGGTTAGCATCATCAGCACTTCTATCTCATATCTTCAGAGAGCAGTTTTCCTGACTGTGAGGAGGATGGAAGATGCCTGTATTGTTACCTGCTCTTTGCCCTGACCTCAAGCCTCCAGAGAAACAGTGGTCTCACTCACTCACTCACTCACTCACTCACTCACTCACTCACTCACTCACTCACTCACTCACTCACTCACTCACTCACTCACTCACTCACTCACTCACTCACACAGCCTCAGTAGGTTACGTAGCAGTTGAATGAAAATAAATGATTTACTATAAACATGACCATATACGGTAGCGTAGACTGAAAAATATTTCTCACATTGGCAATGTAGTGGTATTTCTAAGGTATGTCTGCTTTGATACCACACTGCTCCTTGACTGCTGTTATGGTCCTCTGAAATGACTAATGTAACTGTCTGTTGATGATCTAATTTAATAACTATGCACAATATAACAGTCATAATGGTGTCATTCCTCTTGTAGGGTCAGCATCGCATCAGACCTCACAGTTCTCCTCGTATGAAGTCACCATACCCAAGCGCTTTGGGAAGCAGAGAAGAGACATGGATAGCTCAGATTCTAACCAGGTAAACCATGGCAATACATACAGACAGAAACCATTGTTGCTGCTGTTCACCTCTAAAGTCCTTCTTGCTGTCAGCGTCTATCAGTGTGTGGTGCTGATAGTGAGTTTCCTCCTGACTTCCCTCCCTGTGTTGGGATCCCTCTCTCTCCACTCTCTTTGTCTCTCGCTCCCTCTCCAGCTCTCTAACAACTCTGGCAGGAAATGTCAGCGTGGTAATATTTCTAGGTAGCCCACTGCCGCTTCCTATTCACTCTGACCCCTGAATAAGAAAGAACTCTACAGTATTTGTACTCTGAAAAGCCATCCTCCACTTTTTGTTTGTAGATTGTCTGTGATGATGTCACATCTTTGAGAATTCAGGGAGTCGCTGGTTTTATGTTCTAGACTCTCAAGACAGTGGATGATCCAGCTTTTACTCTGGTTGTGTATTCTTAGCTGTTTTTCCTTCCTGGATAGCGTGTTGGAGCATGTTGCCTTCCAAACAGACAGCCCCCTTCCCCCCTTCCGTAGAGACTTGGAGTGGGTGAATTGTGAGAATTCCGTATGAAGGACTGTGAAAGTTTTGAGGGTGTGTTCAGAAAAAAGAGCTCTGTCATTTCTTTGTGCTGCAATGGACTTTGAATCCCCGAGCCGACTAGGTGAAAAATCTCTGCCCTTGAGCAAGGCACTAAACCCTAGTTCCTCAATCCTAGTTCCTCCTGTAAGTCACTCTTAAAAATGACTAAAATGTAGTGTATGTGCTCCCTTACATAAGTGACTGAAGTTTATTAATTTGCATGGCTTGGATGGTCTAGCCTCTAGTGGTTGGCATGGGTCTGCATGGGTTCGAATCTGGCCTACTGCCTTGTGACACATTCTCTCTCTACCCTCTGTCATCTTGTCTATCTCTTCCCACTCCCTAAAAAAATATGGTGAATTTGTTAACTCAAGGCATTGCAGTCATAAACCCTGGGTGGGAGAAGATGAGAGGGTGAATATCAGTTTTTGGCTGTGGTGTGTGGATTTGATGGGTGTTGGCCTCAGTTATCCTGGGACTAGAAGGCACTAGGTGGGGAAAAAGTGCTAGAAAGTGCTAGGGGAATGTCAGTCAGCCTCAAAATGGCTGAAGGAATGGAATTGACAGCATCTAGAACACCAGCCCAGAGCACCTCTAGCCTATCCTAAAACTTCTCCCTCCAGCCGTGCTGCGGATTTTTCACAGGAACCATCTGTGAGAAACAGATGCCCGCACACTATGGGGGGGTAGGAGGAGTCTGAAAAAGCACCAACACCTGTGGTTAGCCTCCACCCCGTGTCACACATGCTATATGGCACAAACAAACAAGGGCTTTTCTCCTGTTTTCTAGAGTATTTTTTAAAATGTATACATATTTTTATTTAATTAGGCGAGTCAGTTAAGAACAAATTGTTATTTACAATGACGGCCTAACAAGTAAATACAAGGCCAGTGAATCAAGTTGACAGCTGCAGACCTGGCCCTGTCTTGATTGTTCCCCTACACCCAACCTAGGGCTGGGCAGTATACTGTATTTTACTATATACCGGTATTTATCCACAGACCGGTTTGGGTTTTTACTTTACCTTCTATAACGGTATTTGAATGTTTGGTTTGTTAAATGTGATACGCTGTTTGTAACGTCCATTGTTATAGTTTACTTCACTACTTGAGTCATCTCTCTATCTCTCTATGCCGCTTTCCACACAGACCTAGTCCCACCCCGTCATTCAAGGAGCGCATTTGATGTTGCTTGACCACGAGACACATTCTTTCATTCTGCGTGGTCATTGCAGCACATGCAACAATGTTGATGACAATATAAATCCACAAGCGTTCTATAATTACAATATTAGTTTGTTTTTCTTACATCCGCAAACAAGAAGTTTGTATTTTCTTAGCAAGTTAAGCTAAATTGTGTTAGCCACTAATGCTAATCACTAGTTAGCAGGCTAGCTAACTAATAAAAGTACTGGGTCAGAGCAAATATAGCTAGCTAATACAGCCTGATACCAGTACTGGTGGAGGCTTAATAAATCAGCATGTTGTTTGTGCAACAGTATCTTCTAAATCAAAGAGGAATAGGCGAAGCATGAATATGTTGGCTATATAAATAAAGATTTAATTTAGCCAAATATTTATAGGGTGCTCTAGGAAACACTGAACATCACTTTGGTTCCTACCCGGTCACAATAACTTGTCCATGGTATTTTCATTTGTTGTCATGTCAAACAACACTAATCAAAGTGCCCACTATTATTTATATTCTAACTATAGAATTATAATAAACATTCTATTTCCATGATTACAAAAGTTCACCCAAGTGTTGTGATCTAAATCGCAATTGCAACATTTGGTTAAAAATAAGGCCTAGTATTTTTGCCCATATCGTGGCAGTGTGGAAATGGTCTCAAGTGAGGAAATAATTTTAGGTTGAAGTTAAATTGAACAGTATAAAACATTCCGAATGGAGAAAGACCCATTGAAATAATTTAGAATATATGTGTTGCCACCCTAGGGTCACGCAGTACTCATAAAGCAAATGTAGAACTTTTATCAATCAAAAACATAAAATACCATAACATTTGAAAAATACCATATTTTATTTTGGCCTAATCGCCCAGCCCTACCCCAACCTCATCATCTACCTCTGTCAACAAGGAAAGATATGTTTTTGTCACGAATTCTCTCACTCACTCAGACAAGCACACAAGAAAGCGTGCGAGCGCGCACACACGCTTACACTGACTGACTGGCATCAGCAGAACTAAACTAACTAATCTGCCTCTAGTCACAACTGGGTCTCCTCTGTAGCCTCCTAATGTCATGATTAAAAGGTCAGAGACTAGTGGCACAATTACACAGTTGAACCATCTGTCATGCCTCTGAGACTGCTTCCCAAATGACACTCTATTCCCTATATAGTACACTACTATTTACCGGAGCCCTATGGGCCCTGGTCTAAAGTAGTGCACTATGTAGACGATGGGGTGCCATTTGGGACGCAGCCTCTGTAAACCCTGATGAAGGTCTATTGACCAAAACACTGTTTAAAAAAAAACAAAAAACTATTCAATTGTTGGTGGAGCATTCAAGATGACCAATGTTTACTTTTTTTCGGCCTTCAAATGCATCTCGAGGGTTTGCTCCTTGACGAAAGTGAGTAATCTGTAACCAAGAGACGATTCTGATTCACTGGAATAACTGTGTCAAATTGTGCCTCTTCACAGGGTTTCACAACACACAATCGCCTGTGAGGCACTGTCAATGTCCTTTTAGGCTAGACACCATTTAACCTATTAAGAGATTCAGACTCCAGACCGAGGACATTGACTGGCCACCTTCTATTTTGTCAGCTTCAATGACAGCATCTTTAAGACATCTACAAATGGCTTTGGTCTTGCTTTTATTTGGTTTGCCTTGATTGGTGAGTCATATAGCCCATGTTTCTACATCGACAGACATCCAAGTACTACTTGCTTGCTTTCATTCCTCTGGGGTCTGTTGGTTACACACCTAAGTACTGGGTTCATTCATTAGGAACCAAACGAAAGCAAACGGCCTGAAACAGGGAGGTACTAGCCTGAACGTTTTCGATAAGAAACGCTCGTTTTTGTTGCAGTGCGTTTCTCATTGCAAAATGTTTTGCTACGGTGTGCACTAATGAATGCACCCAATGACTGAGTTACCCTGCCACTCCGCTTTGTTTGTCCATCCAAATCCAGCAATGAAATGACTCCAGTTGTCTTTGCTTTTACAGGTGTCCTATATCATCAGTGCCATGGGAAAAGAGCACGTTGTTGTCCTGGAGAAGAATGAGTACGTATTGCCCTCCCATGTTCTCCTTTATTTTCTCTTGTAGATGGGCTTAGGCAGTATCCAGATTGTCATACCTTCATTCCGACCTTGTGCCATACCGGAATATTCGTTAATACTGGCACTGAATACAAGGGGCACTATTTTCAAACCCCACTGATCCTTTGTAATCCAAAGCTTGGCAATGCTAACAAGTACACATCCAATAGAGAATGCTAACTAAATACTAACAAGCGCTTTGCGTACATTTTATCCATCCTCTGACCCAAGTATTTGCAGGGCAGATATCCCAAATCAAATCAAAGTTTATTTGTCACATGTGCCGAATACAACAGGTACACCTTACAGTGAAATGCTTACTTACAGGCTCTAACCAATAGTGCGGAAAAAAAAAGGTGTGTGTGTGTAGGTAAGTAAAGAAATAAAACAACAGTAAAAAGACATTTGAAAATAAGAGTAGCAAGGCTATATACAGACACCGATTAGTCAGGCTTATTGGAGGTAGTATGTACATGTAGGTATGGTTAAAGTGACAGTGCATATATGATGAACAGAGAGTAGCAGTAGCGTAAAAAGAGGGGTTGGCGGGTGGTGGGACACAATGCAGATAGCCTGGTTAGCCAATGTGCGGGAGCATGGGTTGGTCGGGCCAATTGAGGTAGTATGTACATGAACGTATAGTTAAAGTGACTATGCATATATGATAAACAGAGAGTAGCAGCAGGTAAAAGAGGGGTTGGGGGGGCACACAATGCAAATATTCTGGGTAACCATTTGGTTACCTGTTCAGGATTCTTATGGCTTGGGGGTAAAAACTGTTGAGAAGCCTTTTTGTCCTAGACTTGGCACTCCGGTACTGCTTTCCATGCGGAAGTGGAGAGAACAGTCTATGACTGGGGTAGCTGGGGTCTTTGACAATTTTTAGGGCCTTCATCTGGCACTGCCTGGGGTAGAGGTCCTGGATGGCAGGCAGCTTAGCCCCAGTGATGTACTGGGCCATACGCACTACCCTCTGTAGTACCTTGCGGTCGGAGGTCGAGCAATTGCCGTACCAGGCAGTGATGCAACCGGTCAGGATGCTCTTGATGTTGCAGCTGTAGAACCTTTTGAGGATCTCAGGACCCATGCCAAATCTTTTTAGTTTCCTGAGGTGGAGTAGGCTTTGTCGTGCCCTCTTCATGACTGTCTTGGTGTGTTTGGACCATTCTAGTTTGTTGTTGATGTGGAGACCAAGGAACTTGAAGCTCTCAACCTGCTCCACTACAGCCCAGTCGATGAGAATGGGGGTGTGCTCGTTGCTCCTTTTCCTGTAGTCCACAATCATCTCCTTAGTCTTGGTTACGTTGAGGGATAGGTTGTTATTCTGGCACCACCCGGCCAGGTCTCTGACCTCCTCCCTATAGGCTGTCTCGTCGTTGTCAGTGATCAGGCCTACCACTGTTGTGTCGTCTGCAAACTTAATGATGGTGTTGGAGTCGTGCCTGGCCATGCAGTCGTGGGTGAACAAGGAGTACGGGGTGGACTGAGCACGGACCCCTGGGGAGCTCCACAGTGTTGAGGATCAGCGTGGTAGATGTGTTGCTACCTACCCTCACCACCTGGGGGCGGCCCGTCAGGAAGTCCAGGATCCAGTTGCAGAGGGAGGTATTTTGTCCCAGGTTCCTTAGCTTAGTGATGAACTTTGAGGTTACTATGGTGTTGAACGCTGAGCTGTAGTCAATGAATAGCATTCTCACATAGGTGTTCCTTTTGTCCAGGTGGGAAAGGGCAGTGTGGAGTGCAATAGAGATTGCATCATCATTAAGTTATACAAGTAACTAAAACATGTTACACATAATTTGCATCATGTACAAAACAAATATTAGACAGCAAGGCTCTTGATCCAGGAGGGGGTTCTCTGCTGTTACCAAAATAAGCTTGATTTTGGAAGAAGCTAACTAGCTACTAAATTAGCAAACCAAATGCACAACTGTAGAGCATTTAGCACATTTTTTACAGTTAACTTAATAGGTATAAGATATGTGACTGGTGAAATGAAGAACGCGATCAACTTTATCTCCTAACATATTGCACAAATTGACTGCAGGTATTTACTTAAAGCATCTACAAATATTACAATTTATTTAAAAAAATACCTTCCCGTGGCTATTTCCAAAACCCCCGGTATACAGCCCAAACCTACTTGTCGATATTGTGTATTTACATTTTTACATTTTAGTCATTTAGCAGACGCTCTTATCCAGAGCGACTTACAGTAGTGAATGCACACATTTCATGGTGTCCCTTAAATATCTTTAACAACAGGCACGCTGATGATTATTGACAGGGCTTTAGTATAGCAGTATCACACACTGAACTCAAATCTACCTCTAGCCCCCAATCCCCCCTGCATGTAGGATTTGTTGGAAAATGAACAGAATTTGGTGGATGATATTCTGGTCAGAGGCACTCTGCCACTGTTCTGTTGTGTTTCTCATAGTAAGTATTAGCAATATGTCAAACTCAACCTAGCTTATTTAGATGTAAGGTGAAGTAATGACCATACCTATCAGATAATTTCTGCAGGAGTAACCAAGGGTTAGGGGTTGATTTTTGGGATTCAGCAACTGTCCAATAGCACCCCTGTCAAGTGATGTGACAGGTTGTTCCTGACCAGGGATGAGGCAGAGTGCAAGGCTCTACGCGTGGGCAACTCGGCCTGCAGCCCATTAGACCTTTCGAAGGGAATGGTTTATGTAGCAATTAAATATACACCGCAGCATTTCTGTTCCATCTATAAAAGTTGCAGAGCAGCCCCCAAATGAATTAGCGTTAGGCTGGTCGGTGGGTAGGTCAATTATGCCATGTTATCCTGCAATCTGCGTGGCTAAGAGGCACAGTGCTCTACTACCAGTCTGTTAAAGCTACAGTGATGCTTTCCTCATAGTGATATCGGAATCCAAAGGTACACTTGTAGTTTGTCTTTTGCAGAGCTGCCCCCACGGCAAACTTGAGGGTTTTCTAAAATTGTGCACTTTGACAGAGAAATGCAGAGTTACATTTTCCCGTTGTTAACACTACTCGCTTAGGAGACCAAGTTTGTCAGCTCAAATGTTGTCAGCCAAGGACATGGCCAGACGTTACAGATGCAGTTAAATGATAAGAGTTCTGTTCGTATTGGCTATGTTGTTCATAAAAAAATACCCTGCTAAATTCTTTCCCAAGAGCGTATGCTCATTTGCTGCTATTGCGAGGTGGGAGGGGTGACAATATTTGACAAAGTGTCTTTAAAAACGAGCGCAAAAGTGACAATTTTATGCTTCGCGAATGTGAACCTTTTAAGAGCCACAAAAATCAGGTCTTAACGGTAACGCGGTTGTTAATGACATGGATTTTGAGCGAGGAAGTGCAGCCTATCCAACCATGATGCACAGTTCCCATGGAAGGAGAGATGTGCCTTTTGGGCCGGTGAATTTCATATTGATAAACATCACACTGCTCTTGATAGTATCACTGATCTTTAATAAGCTTCCGTTTGGGCCGGTGAGCCCGATACGTAAAGCTTATTAAAGATCAGAGATACTATCAAGAGCAGTGTGAGGTTTCCTTTTTCCTTCATCTTGTTCAACCATGCACCTGCAAAAAAGATTGCTCAGTTGTGAGTGCCTTTTGAATATTGATAAACATTTAAAAAATGTTTGCTTTCCCCCCATTTTCATTTATATTGATTTAAAAACCAATCACAGCCTACCCTCCCCTTAACCAAGGCTGGTTTACTAGCATCACATAGGTGTGTCTTTTTATCCTGGTCATCAGCTAAAAGTAGCCTATGAATAAAGGGGTTTTAAATGGTCTACTGAGCGTGCGTTGAAATATGAGGTTTTTGCCCGAATGCGTTTTCATTATTCACATACGTAACTGTACCTGCATTTTGCTTGTTGTTGTTCTTTTCTTGTTTTCAAAGAGTGCCCTTCGTCCGATTACCAAAGACACGCTCCTGGCTCCTCCAAACTACTCTATCCTCCTACATTGCCATATTAATGGCAGATATACAGTACCAGTCAAAAGTTTGGACACACTTACTCATTCAAGGGTTTTTCTTTATTTTTACTATTTTCTACATTGTAGAATCATAGTGAAGACATCCAAACTATGAAATGACACATATGGAATCATGTAGTAACCAAAAAAGTGTTAAAACAAATCAAAATCTATTTTATATTTGAGTTTCTTCAGTAGCCACCCTTTGCCTTGACAGCTTTGCACACTCTTGGTATTCTCTCAACCAGCTTCACCTGGAATGCTTTTCCAACAGTCTTGAATGAGTTCCCACATGCTGAGCACTTGTTGGCTGATTTTCCTTCACTCTGCGGTCCAACTCATCCCAAACCATCTCAATTGGGTTGAGGTCTGGTGATTGTGGAGGCCAGGTCATCTGATGCAGCACTCCATCACTCTCCTTCTTGGTCAAATAGTCCTTACACAGCCTAGAGGTGTATTTTGGGTCATTGTCCTGTTGAAAAACAGATTATAGTCCCACTAAGCGCAAACCAGATGGGATGGCATATCGCTGCAGAATGCTGTGGTAGCCATGCTGGTTAAGTGTGCCTTGAATTCTAAATAAATCACTGACGGTGTCACCAGCAAAGCACCATCACACCACCACCTCCATGCATCACGTGGGAACCACACATGAACTCATGTATGATGTTGATGTGGTAGGCTTACCTTACTATTACAACAACACATCATCAGTAGGGTAAAACTAACCACACTACTGGCAGGACGGTCTCATGATGGTCCTGCCAGGTCATCCATTCAACTACTCTGTCTCACAAAGGCACAGCGGTTGGAAACAAAAATCTCACATTTGGACTCATCAGACCAATGTACAGATTCTCCCATGAACAGTTGATGTTGAGATGTCTGTTACTTGAACTCTGAAGCATTCATTTGGGCTGCAATCTGAGGTGCAGTTAACTCTAAGGAACTTGTCCTCTGCAGCGGTCCTCATGAGAGCCAGTTTCATCGTAGCGCTTGATGGTTTTTGCAAGTGCACTTGAAGAAACTTTAAAAGTTCTTGATTTTTTTTCCGAATTGACTGACCTTCATGTCTTAAAGTAATGATGCTGTCGTTTCTCTTTGCTTATTATGGCAAGAACAGCTCAAATATGGACTTGGTCTTTTACCAAATAGGGCTATGTTCTGTATACCTCCCCCACCTTGTCACAACACAACTAGTTGGCTCAAATGCATTAAGAAGGAAAGAAATTCCACAAATTAACTTTAACATGGCACACCTGTTAATTGAATTGCATTCCAGGTTACTCCCTCATGAAGCTGGTTGAGAGAATGCCAAGAGTGTGCAAAGCTGTCAAGGCAAAGGGTGGCTACTTTCAAGAATGATGGCTACTTTCTCACATGATTCCATATGTGTTATTTCATAGTTTTGATGTCTTCACTATTATTCTACAAAGTAGAAAATAGTAAAAATAAAGAAGAAAAAAAACCTTGAATGAGTAAGTGTGTCAACTTCTAAAATCGGTGTTGCGGATAATGCAAATGGAATTCAACAATATAAAAAAATGAATTGAACTTGGCAAGAAGTCAACTAAATGTATTGAACTTATTAGGAAAGTAATTCATTTGCCCAAGTTAATCATAAGACATGAACAAAATACATTAGTGATTTTGTTTTTTCCTGCAAATTTCTGAAATGCTAGAGGAATGCCCGTCTTCGTGTCCGCGTATGTCTACACTTTGTGTAGCCGTTAGCGAAGATACTAATAATAACCTTCTGGTAGAAATGGGAAGGCTTTCCCAAAAAAACTCAATTAAATGTTAACTACAAAGTATCCTATGCCTTCCTGTCAGAATTATGTATTGATTATTTGCATAAATCCAGTGGCCATTTGTTTAGAAAATGCTGCAATCACATGAGCGCTACAGAAACATTGCGAACCAAACAACATTCTCTTGCTGGTGCGCACTTGTATTGAAGGGTAATAACTACACTCAAAAATGCAATTTCTTCTATTTTTCACAGACCTCAAAAGTGGTCTCCTGATGTGGTTTAAGCACATCCAATTTGGTTGTTTTTCTAAGTATGATTTTGAGAGTGAGAGCGGAAGTCGGGTAAAACAAAACGGCAAACGGAATCAGGCAAAAAATAAAACCAAGCTTTGCTCAGTTAACTTTTGTGTTCCCCCAAGAAGTGCTCCAAGGAAGGGGTTCCCCTTTACAGCCATTGGATCCCTCTTCCCATTTATAATCCACACAACGCAACGTCCACACAACGCCATCTGCCTGGTTACAGTTGAAACCGGGATTCATCTGAGATGAGCACACTTCTCCAGCGTGCCAGTGGCTATCGAATGTGAGCATTTCCCCACTGAAGTCGGTTACGACACCAAACTGCAGTCAGGTCAAGACCCTGGTGAGGACGACAAGCACACAGATGAGTATCCGTGAGACGGTTTTTGACAAACCCACAATTTCATCAGCTATCTGGTGGCTTGTCTCAGACCATCCCGCAGGTGAAGAAGCCGGATGTGGAGGTCCTGGGCTGGCGTGGGTACATGTGGTCTGCGGTTGTGAGGCCGGTTGGACGTACTGCCAAATTCTCTAAAATGACATTGGAGATGGCTTATCTGGCAACAGCTCTGGTGGACATTTCCTGTAGTCAGCATGCCAATTGCACGCTCCCTCAACTTGAGACGTCTGTGGCATTGTGTTGTGACAAAACTGCTCATTTTAGTGACACTTTATTCTGCCTTTTTATTCTGCCAAGCAAAAAGGCAGTAACTGCTCATACTGTAGTGTGGAACTGAGAAAAATTGCTTTTATTTACCTTGGTTTCACAGTAACGTTATGCGGTTACTGCAAACATGACCCCCATTTTCTCCAAAACAAAATACAATCGAGGCAGGATACTTCTCCACATGATTAAGCATGTATTTAGTGTTGAAAAAATGACTAACAAATTTTTGACCAAATGAGCAGTTTGCCTTTTGCAGAAGGTGCACCTGTATAATGATCATGCTGTTAATCAGCTTCTTGATATGCCACACCTGTCAGGTGGATGAATTGTCGAGGCAAAGGAGAAATGCTCACTAACAGCGACGTAAACTAATTTGTGCACAACTTTTGAGAGAAATAAGCTTTTTGTACGAATATAACATTCCTGTGATCTTTTCTTTCAGCTCATGAAACTTGGCACCAACACTACATATTGCGTTTATATTTTTGTTCGGTGTAATAAGGTTTAAATAGTAGTATGTCAATGTAATCAGAGTAATTATTTTACTAAATGTAACTTTGACTACAGTATACAGTGTGTTTGGACCTCTTAACTTTTCCCAAATGTTGTTACGTTACGGCCTTATTCTATAATTCACTAAATAAAACATCCTGGAAAGCAGTTTTTTGTTGTTGTTAATTTTAGCAAATTTATTTAAAATTAAAAATCATACCTTTTATTTACATATTCAGACCCTTTGCTATGAGACTCAAATTGAGCTCAAGTGCATCCAGTTTCCATTGATCATCCTGGATGTTTCCTCAACTTGATTCAAGTACACCTGTGGTAAATTCAATTGATTGGACATGATTTGGAAAGGCACACACCTGTCGATATATGGTCCCACAGTTGACAGTACATGTTAAAGCAAAAACTGAGACATGAGGTTGAAGGAATTGTCCGCAGAGCTCCTAAAGGAATTGTCCGCAGAGCTCCTAAATTTTGCATGTCGAGGCACAAATCTGGAGAAGGGTGCCAAAAAATGTCTGCAGCATTGAAGGTCTCCAATAACAGTGGCCTCCATCATTATTTAAATGTAAGAAGTTTGGAACCACCAAGACTCTTCTTAGAGCTGGCCAAACTGAGCGATCGGGTGAGAAGGGCCTTGGTCAGGGAGGCAACCAAGAACCCAATGGTCACTCTGACAGATCTCCGGAGTTCCTATGTGGAGGTGGGAGAACCTTCCAGAAGGACAACCATCTCCGCAGCACTCCACCAATCAGGCATGTATGGTAGAGTGGCCAGAAGGATGCCATTCCTCAGTAAAAGGCACCTGACAGCCCACTTGGAGTTTGCCAAAAGGCACCTAAAGGACTCAGATCATGAGAAACAAGATTATCTGGCTTGAATGCCAAGCGCCACGCATGGTGGTGGCAGCATTATGCTGTGGGGATGTTTTTCAGCGGCAGGGACTGGGGAGACTAGTGAGAATCGAGGGCAAGATGAACGGAGCAAAGTACAGAGAGATCCTTGATGAAAACCTGCTCCAGAGCGCTCAGGACCTCAGACTGGGGCAAAGGTTCACCTTCCAACAGGACAATGACCGTAATCACACAGTCAAGACAACTAGGGCTGACCCCATTTAGTCGCATGGGGCGATAGGCTGTTGGTTGACTAAGATTTCTTTAGTCGAGTTGTATTTTTTTCTAGTCGTTGTATTTTTTTTGTTCCGGTTTTAGGTCCTGACCAAACAGAACCAATCATAGACGTTTATGTTTGGTTCAGATTTTGTCCGGTCTGGAACAGCCTTGATTTGGTCCAAACATTGACATCTATAAATTACTTATTTTCAACTTTCATTTAGAACTTAAAATAACCTGATTTCAATGTCTGGAAAATATGTATTTTTAAGCATGTGGAAAATATTTTTAATATAGGGAAAATAGCTTTTCAACTTTAATTCAAAACATAAATTGAACTTAACTTCAACGTCTGGAAAATACGTATTTTAGACATCTATTCAACGTCATTTTGCCTACTGCACTATTCTAGTTTTGCAGGGCCGGCATTTTTTGGTCTTGCCTATGGCGGCAGAACGGCAAAGACCGGCCCTGGCTATAGGTCAGGCCCTATTGTGCCCTATCCGGATGGGATGTGTTTTACTGGGGGAGTTCAGGTAATGGAATTATGTGCACGAGCACAAAATCCTACATCAGTAATTTTAGTGCTGTCCGAATAAGCCATGTCAGTCATTTTTTCATGGCAGGAGAGTAACAATTCCAGACAGAATAACCTACTGTTTTTTTGGAAAACTCCAATGTCCTCCGATTAATATTAATCCGGTGCAAATCGAAATCTCTGTTTTGAGAGAAATGTCTGAGTTTGACAGGTGTTGCTCGCGGTTTGTGCAAGAAAACAATAACTGATTTGATAAATTGAACTGAATTGGGAAAAAAAACAAAAAAAACATTTGAAGTGCTGTGCAGATGCTTTTTACATGTAGGCTATCAACTTTCACAGTGAATGATTTGGTTTATATGTTTTGTTCGTATGAATCGAATACTGCCAAATGCATCAGGAAAAAATATTGAGTCTATTTAATACAACCCTTGCTGTTAATAGATCGCAAAGCAGCATACAACTGATCTAAATGTTCACTTTCGCATCCATAGCCTTAAAATGCATTGCAAGTGCAATTGCGCTGTTTATCTCACATCTGGGGGGGGGGGGGGGGGGGGCATTTAGGACGTACTGCGGATCTCTAAAATATCGTAATGATTATGATCACACTATCTCAATTCAAATATTATGGTGACACTATAGGAAATATAGTTTTGAAACTTGGGAACCAAGACTGTTTAACTTGATCACCTGGACATTTTGAAATACTGTATCTTCATACCTAGAATAAAAACCTCCAGGCTTCCTTCATAACTGTACATTTATTGGAAAAAATTATGAATTTCAGGGGGCAGTTTTTTGGAACAAACTAATCCCGTCCGACTCGTCCTCTGGAATACGGACATTCTGGAGTAATAATTACTAGTGATATACCGATAACCAATATTTACCCTGATACCGATATTTAACATTTTAGCGGCCTTTTTAAGCATTCTAGTACAGTTAAATAGTTTACACACACACACACGGACGCAGCGGTCTAAGGCAATGCATCTCAGGGCAAGAGGCGTCACTACAGTTCCTGGTTCGAATCCAGGCTGTATCACATCCAGCCGTGATTGGGAGTCCCGTAGGACGGCACACAATTAGTAGAATTTTGCCATAATTGAACAGATCATGCCAAACGAGGCATCATTTGTTCATTTGACATATCTGTTGAAATCATACTGGATGTATTATACTTTAGAATTTCATTGGGGGCATACTAATTTCACTGCACAGACATACCTATGGATTGTTGATCAATGATGTGGGTTATCCGTCTACTCAGTGACACCCGGAGAACATTAGCGTCGTAGCTCTTATTGCGGGACTGAATTGAACCACATTTATTGTCAACCTATGTGTATTGAACACTATTCCCAAGGAAAAACAATACTGCGTGGATGTTTTGGAGTCTGATAACTCTGAGGAGGACGTTGGGAAAAAATATCTTGGGTATTGAGTAGACTGATCCCCCATTTCATTGATCCCCAATCCTTAGGTGAAGCTGTACAGTGCCATTTGAATGTCAATACACACAATAGGCTGACTGGGGAGGTGATTTCACACAGTCCCGCGATAAGAGCTACAACACTAATATTTGGGTAAACTCTTCACAGTTGTGTTCTGTGGGTGTCACCGAGTAGACTGATACCCCATTTCATTGCTTTACATCCCAACCTTGTTTAACATTATCTAGTCTAAATATGGCATGATTCCACCAATTGTAACCTTCTGCATTACCTTCAAAGAGGTAGTTTTATTTTGAAGGCAAACCGCAAATTCCACTATTGTGTCTAATCCTTATTGTGGCAAGCTTCACAACACCTAACAGGGTTAAGTAGCAGGCTAGCTATGTATTTTCATGAACTGAAGTTAAATTTCAGTAGGCGAACAAGTGGCTACCTAGCTAATACTTAATCACAAGGTTCCTAAATCATTGATAAGAATAATGAAAACGACTGCAGTTTCTACTGGTCATTGTTTTCAGGCTGGTTGTATTGGTGCTATCTAGGTACCAAGCTAAAGCCAGCAAGCTACCCCAGAAGTTGCAGTCGAACAAATAATGCTTTATTACCAACGCGGTATTGTAAACACATCGTTCGTGGCCGGTGTTTGCTTGTTTGCAGAATGTTTTGTACAGCTTTGACAGGGCTACTGATAGTAGTGCTGGCGCTTGGCTTGCACGTGCAAATAGTGTTTTTGTCAAATAGTATCATTTGACGTATCTTTTTTGAGACGCAAAGACCCAAACGGCGTTCCATAGTATGTCGTGAAGCTAATAGCAGTGACGCTATTACTGTAACTCCGGTAGGGCAACATCTGAAAAATAGCACACTGTGTACCGGTGCTCGAACATTCGCGAAAGCCAACTTCACCCACGATAGAGAACGGTTGATTGTCAAGGGCAATGAATTCCATTATCTTGGCGTTAATGGATTTCACCTTTGAGTTGTCTCGCTGAAATGTTCTTACTCTTTCAAATGACTGCTCGACTTGTTGACTGCTCGATCCACACAGCAGACATTGTTGGCTAGGTTAGGAATACTGTGTTGCACATCGAGTGCAACATTTTTTACGTGGTATCATTATGTCATGTACCTACTTTATATAGGTATGCACGTCAGCTTTGACATCAGATTTGCACATCGGCGTTAAACTAGACATCGGGCCGATATTGATGTTGGCATTTTTAGCTAATATCGTCCGATTCCGATATGTTCACCGATATCGTGCATCCCTAGTAATTACCTTACCAACATTCTCTAGTAATACTATTCCCATGCTATACGTCTTTGGTCACGTGCATGAGACGCATACATGTATCATGTAAACAGGGCAAGAGTTGAGAGAATAAGGAATATATTTTTTAAACAAATTAGCGATATCGGTAACAACTTTTCAGTCAGAAATTGCTGTAATTAGGTTCCAGCTTCAGCAACACGGACAGCGCGCTAAACACTTTGATGTTCTGTGGTGGTCGCTGCAGTACTCGTCACTCGCTGTCTTTAAAAAATATATATATATTTTACATAGCGCATGTCTGAGCTTAAAGAATCAGACAAGCTCAGTGAATTTAGTTGATTTAATTAAAACGCATAGGATGTGTCCATATATGGAAAAATATACGTTTATATTGTTAACCAATCGATACGTTGCAAGAACCGAGGACTTTTGGTCGTCAAATATATGGCTTCTGGACAAGTCTCAATGTCCTTGAGTGGCCCAGCCACAGCCCGGACTTGAACCCGGTTGAACATCTCTGGAGAGACCTGAAAATGGCTGTGCAGCGACGCTCCCCATTCAATCTGACAGAGGTTGAGAGGATCTACAGAGAAAAATGGGAGAAACTCCCCAAATACAGTCGTGGCCAAAAGTTTTGAGAATGATACCAATATTCATTTTCACATAGTCTGCTGCCTCAGTGTCTTTAGATATTTTTGTCAGATGTTACTATGGAATACTGAAGTATAATTACAAGCATTTCATGTGTCAAAGGCTTTTATTGGCAATTACATGAAGTCGATGCAAAAAGTCAATATGTGCATTGTTGACCCTTCTTTTTCAAGACCTCTACAATCCGCCCTGGCATGCTGTCAATTAACTTCTGGGCCACATCCTGACTGATGGCAGCCCATTCTTGCATAATCAATGCTTGGAGTTTGTCAGAATTTGTGGGTTTTTGTTTGAGGATTGACCACAAGTTTTCAATGGGATTAAGGTCTGGGGAGTTTCCTGGCCATGGACCCAAAATATCAATGTTTTGTTCCCCGAGTCACATAGTTATCACTTTTGCCTTATGGCAAGGTGCTCCATCATGCTGGAAAAGGTGTTGTTCGTCACCAAACTGTTCCTGGATGGTTGGGAGAAGTTGCTCTCGGAGGATGTGCTGGTACCATTCTTTATTCATGGCTGTGTTCTTAGGAAAAATTGTGAGTGAGCCCACTCCCTTGGCTGAGAAGCAACCCCACACATGAATGGTCTCAGGATGCTTTACTGTTGGCATGACACAGGACTGACGGTAGCCATCACCTTGTCTTCTCCGGACAAGCTTTTTTCCGGATGCCCCAAACAATCGGAAAGGGGATTAATCAGAGAAAATGACTTTATCCCAGTACTCAGCAGTCCAATCCCTGTACCTTTTGCAGAATATCAGTCTGTCCCTGATGTTTTTCCTGGAGAGAAGTTCCTTCTTGACACCAGGCCATCATCCAAAAGTCTTCGCCTCACTGTGCGTGCAGATGCACTCACACCTGCCTGCTGCCATTCCTGAGCAAGTTCTGTGCTGGTGGTGCCCCGATCCCGCAGCTGAATCAACGTTAGGAGACGGTCCTGGCACTTGCTGGACTTTCTTGGGCGCCCTGAAGCCTTCTTCACAACAATTGAACCGCTCTCCTTGAAGTCCTTGATGATCCGATAAATGGTTGATTTAGGTGCAATCTTACTGGCAGCAATATCCTTGCCCGTGAAGCCCTTTTTCTGCAAAGCAATGATGATGGCTCATGTTTCCTTGCAGGTAACCATGGTTGACAGAGGAAGAACAAAGATTCCAAGCACCACCCTCCTTGTGAAGCTTCCAGTCTGTTATTCGAACTCAATCAGCATGACGGAGTGTTCTCCAGCCTTGTCCTCGTCAACACTCACACCTGTGTTAACGAGAGAATCACTGACATGTCAGCTGGTCCTTTTGTGGCAGGGCTGAAATGCAGTGGAATTTTTGGGGGGGGATTCAGTTCATTTGCATGGCAAAGAGGGGCTTTGCAATTATTTGCAATTCTTCTGATCACTCTTCATAACATTCTGGAGTATATGCAAATTGCCATCATACAAACTGAGGCAGCAGACTTGGTGAAAATTAATATTTGTGTAATTTAAAAAACTTTTGGCCACGACTGTACAGGTGTGCCAAGCTTGTAGCGTCATACTCGAGACTGTAATCGTTGCCAAAGTTGCTTCAACAAAGTACTGAGTAAAGGGCTGAATACTTGTGTAAATGTTATATTACATTTTTTTATTTTTAATACATTTGCAAAAATGTCAACTTGCTTTGTCATTATGGGGTATTGTGTGTAGATTGAGGGGCAAAAATGATTGAATCCATTTTAGAATAAGGCTGTAATGTAACAAAGTAATTTAACTGCTTTAACTACCACAAAAATAACAGGTAAAGCAAGTCCCACAATTTTACTTCATTTAAAATTACCATACATTTTTTATCAGACTTTATGACGTTGACTATTTGCCCGGCTCTGATACTTATGTTCTGATGTGTAATTCCTGACAGAGGGTGTAACGTTAGCGTGTGTTTTGTTTTGTAGTCTACTGCTCCCTGAGGACTTCACTGTGTACACACATGCCAAGGATGGATCTCTAATAACCAACAGACCTCCGATGCAGGTAAGACCGTTTAAGATAACCTAAGGGTACTAGGGCTAGGCGATATCCATATTTTCATGTCAATGATATGCCCTTGTTAAATATTGTGGTATACACTGAGTGTACAAAACATTAGGAACACCTGCTCTTTCCATGACATAGCTTTCACCTGGTCAGTCTAAGATCCCTTATTGATGTCACTTGTTAAATCCACTTCAATGAGTGTAGATGAAGGGGAGGAGACAAGTCAAAGAAGGATTTTTAAGCCTTATGACTTATCAATTATGTAGTACATAGTGAAATCATGCATAAAGTACCCTACACCATCGCAAAGCACGTGAAATATATTCACATGCGTGCCGCCTAGTTTCAGCGGAATATTATCTGCAGGCAGTAATAGTGTGACCTAAAGTTTGAAGTGTAACTGACAGCCTTTTAACTACTTAGACGTGTTTGTGCCTTATCCAAATCATGTCCAGTCTATTAAAACATTCCCCAACCAGAAACTGTGGATTGATGGCAGCATTCGCGCAAAACTGAAAGCGCGAACCACTGCTTTTAATCAGGGCAAGGTGACCAGAAACATGACTGAATACAAACAGTGTAGCTATTACCTCCGCAAGGCAATCAAACGAGCTAAGCGTCAGTATAGAGACAAAGTAGAGTCGCAATTCAACGGCTCAGACACGAGCAGTATGTGGCAGGGTCTACAGTCAATCATGGACTACAAAAGAAAAACCAGCCCCGTCGCGGACCAGGATGTCTTGCTCCCAGACAGACTAAACAACTTCTTTGCTCGCTTTGCGGACAATACAGTGCCACTGACACGGCCCGCTACCAAAACCTGCTGGCTCTCCTTCACTGCAGCCAACGTGAGTAAAACATTTAAACGTGTTAACCCTCGCAAGGCTGCAGGCCCAGACGGCATCCCCAGCCGCGTCCTCAGAGCATGCGCAGACCAGCTGGCTGGTGTGTTTATGGACATGTTCAATCAATCCTTATCCCAGTCTGCTGTTCCCACATGCTTCAAGAGAGCCACCATTGTTCCTGTTCCCAAGAAAGCTAAGGTAACTGAGATAAATGACTTCCGCCCCGTAGCACTCACTTCTGTCATCATGAAGTGCTTTGAGAGACTAGTCAAGGACCATATCACCTCCACCCTACCTGACACCCTAGACCCACTCCAATTTGCTTACCGCCCCAATAGGTCCACAGACAACGCAATCGCAATTACACTGCACACTGCCCTAACCCATCTGGACAAGAGGAATACCTTTGTAAGAATATTGTTCATCGACTACAGCTCAGCATTTAACAACATAGTACCCTCCAAACGCGTCATTAAGCTCGAGACCCTGGGTCTCAACCCCACCCTGTGCAACTGGGTCCTGGACTTCCTGACGGGCTGCCCCCAGGTGCTGAGGGTAGGTAACAACATCTCCACCCCGCTGATCCTCAACACTGGGGCCCCACAAGGGTGCCTTCTCAGCCTTCTCCTGTACTCCCTGTTCACCCACGACTGCGTGGCCATGCACGCCTCCAACTCAATCATCAAGTTTGCAGACGACACTACAGTGGTTGGCTTGATTACCAACAACGGCGAGACGGTCTACAGGAAGGAGGTGAGGGCCCTCGGAGTGTGGTGTCAGGAAAATAACCTCACACTCAATGTCTACAAAACAAAAGAGATGATCAGGAAACAGCAGAGGGAGCAACCCCTTATCCACATCGGCGGGACAGTAGTGGAGAGGGTGGAAAGTTTTAAGTTCCTCGGCGTACACATCACGGACAAACTGGAATGGTCCACCCACACAGCGCCTTTTCAACCTCAGGAGGCTGAAGAAATTCGGCTTATCACTAAAAACACTCAGAAACTTTTACAGATGCACAATCGAGAGCGTCCTGTCCGGCTGTGTCACCGCCTGGTACGGCAACTGCTCCGCCCATAACCGTAAGGCTCTCCAGAGGGTAGTGAGGTCTGCACAACGCATCACCGAGGGCAAACTACCTGCCCTCCAGGACACCTACACCACCCGATGTCTCAGGAAGGCCAAAAAGATCATCAAGGACAACCACCACCCGAGCCACTGCCTGTTCAGCCCGCTATCATCCAGAAGGCGAGGTCAGTACAGGTGCATCAAAGCGGGGACCGAGAGACTGAAAAACAGCTTCTATCTCAAGGTCATCAGACTGTTAAACAGCCATCACTAACATTGAGTGGCTACTGCCAACATACTGACTCAACTCTAGCCAAACATTGATGTAATAAATGTATCATTAGCCACTTTAAACAATGCCACTTTATATAATGTATTATATAATATAATTATATTATATTTTTATACCCTACATTACTCATCTCATATGTATATACTGTACTCTATACCATCTACTGCATCTTGCCTATGCCGTTCGGCCATCACTCATTCATATATTTTTATGTACATATTCTTATTCATTCCTTTACACTTGTGTGTATAAGGTAGTTGTTGTGAAATTGTTAGGTTAGATTACTTGTTAGATATTACTGCATGGTCGGAACTAGAAGCACAAGCATTTCGCTACACTCGCATTAACATCTGCTAACCATGTGTATGTGACAAATTGATTTGATTTGAATTTACCACAGGTGGAATCCAAGTTGTAGAAACATCTGAAGGATGATCAATGGAAACAGGATGAACCTGAGCTCAACTTCGAGTCTCTTAGCAAAGGGTTTGAATACTTATTTATATAAGGTATTTCTGTTTAAAACATTTGAAAAAATGTTGAACAACCTGTTTTCGCTTTGTTATTATGGGGTATTGTGTGCAGATTGCTAAGGATTTTTTTTTTTAATCCATTTTAGAGTAAGGCTGTACCGTAACAAAATGTGCTAAAAGTGAATGTCTGAATACTTGCCGAAGGCACTGTATATACTCCTTTCTTGAAACATGAATATCTTAACAGCCTATCTGTTATTATAGACATGTTTGCACAGTGGCGAACCAATAGGCCTTCAGTGTGTGACAGGTTTTTGATTCTGAAAGGACAGCAACCGTAATACCAGCGCACTCATGTAGGAGAGTGCACTTTTTGTAAAAACGCGAAGGGCCAGTGTTGTAGACGCAGGTATAATCCGTATACCCACTTTTTTTTCAGTGTGCATTGCTTATACTCCTTAATCCCTACTGATGTGTATCAAAGTAGTGTAGTGGAGGTATACAGTGGAAACGGGTTCTCTGAAGTGATGAATCACGCTTCACCATCTGGCAGTCTGAATCAGGGTTTGGTGGATGCCATGAGAACACTACCTGCCCCAATGCATAGTGGCAACTGTATTGTTTGGTGGAGGAGGAATAATGGTCTTGGGCGTTTTTTTCTTCGTTCGGGCAAGGCCCCTTAGTTCCAGTGAAGGGAAATGTTATATTTCAAATGGGTTTCCATGGCACACAATCCATGTCTCAATTGTCTCAAGGCTTAAAAATCTTTCTTTAACCTGTCCCCTCCCCTTCACCTACACTGATTTTGAAGTGGATTTAAAAAGTGACACAAATAAGGAATCATAGATTTTTACCTGGTCAGTCTGTCATGGAAAAAGCAGACGTTCCTAGTGTTCCTCGGGGTGTGTGTGTGTGTGTGTGTGTGTGCATGTATAGTCAGTCAGGTCCAGAATTATTGGCGCAAATATATAATACAGATGCTGAGCTATATTGTATGCTCAAACAATTTGGGAAATTATATTCTTAAACTAATACTTCTGTTTTGAATAGCTTGAGCCTTTTTCTATAATGTTTTATGAGATTGGAGAACACATTGGGAGGGATTTTAGACCATTCCTCCAAACATAATCTAACCAGATCCTTGATATGCTTTGTCTGCGCTTATGAACTGAGATGGCCATTGCAGAATGTTGATTATGTGGTCAATTAATAATTTCTTTGTGGATGCTGATGTGGGCTTGGGGTTATTGTCTTGCTGGAAAATCCACTTATGACCAAGTTTCAGCCTCCTGGCAGAGGCAACCAGGTTTTTGGATAAAATGTCCTGATGCTGGGAAAAGTTCATTAGGCCGTTGTTGACCTTAACAAGGGCCCCAGGATCAGTGGAAGCCAAATAGCCCCATAACATCAAAGATCCACCACCATGTTTTATAGTAGGTATGGGGTTCTTTTCTGCATATGCATATTTTTTTCAACCCAAAACCCACCACTGGTATGTGTGGCCAAAGAGCTCTGTTTTCATAGCAGTTGTATTTGAATTTATTTATTTATTTTATGCAGTCTTTTCTGTTCATCTTTATAATGGGTGCCAATCATTTTGGACCTGACTATCATTTATCAAGATATCATGGATATATGATAATACCGGTATGCTCATATCACCTAACCCAACAGGGCACTGACAATGTATCACCCATTTAGCGTCTCTCAAATGCACTTCTTTCTCATAGCTTTTTATTGACTGCTTTGCGACTGCCTTGTATAGAAACGTGTGCTGTGGAAATGGCCTTTTCTGCCCAACCTGTTTTGTGATTTAATGGATAACTATATTTCTTTGAAACAGGAACTCATGTTAAAATGATCCTACTATCCCATAAAAACAGTCACTTCAGTACAACCATCCACAATGACTTCTTAGTCTTTTTGATTGGATGTCCTATTTGTATGAGACCGACTGGGTTGAACTTGGGTCTCCTGTGCACTACAAGACTGTTACAGCCCTCCTGTCAGGATCGTGAAGGTACAATTAAATAGTTCTATCCACTAATTAATTGGTGTTAATTTCTAGGGATGCACGGTATATCGGTGAACATATCAGAATCGGCCTATATTAGCTAAAAATGCCAACATCGGTATCGGCCTATGTCTAGTTTAACGCCGATGTCAAAGCTGACGTGCATACCTATATAATGTAGATACACGACGTAATGACGCCACGTAAAATGTTGCGCTACACCTGCAGCACAGCATTCCTAACCTAGCCAACAATGTCTGCTGTGTGGATGGAGCAGTCAAGCAGTCATTTGGAAGAGTAAGAACATTTCAGCGAGACAACTCAAAGGCGAAATCCATTAACGCCAAGATAATGGAATTCATTGCCCTTGACAATCACCCGTTCTCTATCGTGGGTGAAGTTGGCTTTCATGAATGGTCGAGCACCGGTACACAGTGTGCTATTTTTCAGATGTTGCCCTACCGGAGTTACAGTAATAGCGTCAATGCTATTAGCTTCACGACATACTATGGAACGCCGTTTGGGTCTTTGCGTGTCAAAAAAGATCCACGTCAAATACACTATTTGACGACAAAACTATTTGCACGTGCAAGCCAAGTGCCACCACTACTATCAGTAGCCCTGTCAACGCTGAACAAAAAATTCTGCAAACATCAGCCACGAACGATGTGTTTACAATACCGCGTTGGTAATAAAGCGTTATTTGTTTGTCCGCAACTTCTGGGCTAGGTAGCTAGCTAGCTTTAGCTTGGTACCGAGCTAGCACCAATACAACCAGCCTGAAAACAATGACCAGTAGAAACTGCACTCGTTTTCATTATTCTTATCAATGATTTAGGAACCTTGTGATTTAATTATTAGCTAGGTAGCCACTTGTTGTTCGCCAAATGAACTTCAGTTCATGAAAATACATAGCTAGCCTGCTACTTAACCCTGTTGCCCAAAGCTAATGTTATAAGCAGGCAGCTAGCTTCATCTGGCTAGTGAGGCTCGACCTGACCGGGTTATGTGTTGTGAAGCTAGCCACAATAAGGATTAGGCACAATAGTGTAATTTGTGGTTTGCCTTCAAAATAAAAGTACCTCTTTGAAAGTGATGCTGAAGGTTACAATTGGTGGAATCATGCCATATTTAGACTAGATAATGTTAAACAAGGTTGGAATGTGAAGCAATGAAATGGGGTATCCGTCTACTCGGTGACAACCACAGAACACAACTGTGAAGAGTTTACCCAAATATTATCGTTGTAGCTCTTTTCGCATGAATGTGTAAATCACCTCCCCAGTCAGCCTATTGTGTGTATTGACATTCATATTGCATTGTACAGGTTTACTTAAGGATTGGGGATCAATGAAATGGGTTAACAGTCTACTCAATTTTGGATGCCGATTATGGCCGATTACATTGCAATCCACGAGGAGACTGCGTGGCAGGCTGACCACCTGTTACGCGAGTGCAGCAAGGAGCCAAGGTAAGTTGCTAGCTAGCATTATAAAAAACAATCAATCTTAACATAATCACTAGTTAACAACACATGGTTGATATTACTAGTTTAACTAGCTTGTCCTGCGTTGCATATAATCAATGAGGTGTCTGTTAATTTATCATCGAATCACAGCCTATCTCGCCAAATGTGTGGTGATTTAACAAAAGTGCATTCGCGAAAAAAGCACATTCGTTCCACAAATGTACCTAACCATAAACATCAATGCCTTTCTTAAAATCAATACACAGAAGTATATATTTTTTAAACCTGCATATTTAGTTAAAATAAATTAATGTTAGCAGGCAATATTAACTAGGGAAATTGTGTCACTTCTCTTGCGTTCAGTGTAAGCAGAGTCAGGATATATGCAGCAGTTTGGGCCACCTGGCTCGTTACAAACTGTGTGGAGACCATTTCTTCCTAATAAAATCTGTAATTAATTTGTCAGAATTTTACGTAATTATGACAACATTGAAGGTTGTGCAATGTAACAGCAATATTTAGACTTTGGGTTGCCACCCGCTCGATGAAATACGGAACGGTTCTGTATTTCACTGAAAGAATAAACATTTTGTTTTCGAAATGATAGTTTACGGATTTGACCATATTAATGACCTAGGCTCCTATTTCTTTGTGTTTATTATATTATAATTAAGTCTATGATTTTATATTTGATAGAGCAGTCTGACTGAGCGGTGGTAGGCAGCAGCAGGCTCGTAAGCATTCATTCAAACAGCACTTTCCTGCGTTTGCCAGCAGCTCTTCGCAATGCTTGAAGCGCAGCACTGTTTATGACTTCAAGCCTATCAACTCCCAAGATTAGGCTGGCAAAACTATAGTACCTATAAGAACATCCAATAGTCAAAGGTATGGTATAGAGAGAAATAGTCCTATAATAACTACAACCTAAAACTTTTTAACTGGGAATATTGAAGACTCATGTTAAAAGGTACCACCAGCTTTCATATGTTCTGAGCAAGGAACTTAAATGTTAGCTTTTTTACATGGCACATATTGCACTTTTACTTTCTTCTCCAACATTGTGTTTTGCATTATTTAAACCAAATTGAACATGTTTCATTATTTATTTTGAGACTAAATTGGTTTTATTTATGTATTAAGTTAAAGTTAGTGTTCACTCAGTATTGTCATTATTTTATATATATATATATATATATATATATCTCGTCCGATTAAACGGTATCGGCTTTTTTGGTCCTCCTATAATCGGTATTGGTATTGAAAAATCATAATCGGTCGACCTCTACTCAATACCCAAGATATTTTTTTCCCAACGTCCTCAGAGTTATCGGACTCCAAAATATCCGCGCAGTATTGTTTTTCCTCGGGAATAGTGTTCAATATACATAGGTTGACAATAAATGTGGCTCAATAAACGGTTGTTTCAGAGACCCGCAATGAGAGCTAAAATGCTAATGTTCTTTGGGTGTCACTGTGTAGACTGAAACCCCATGTCATTGATCCACAATCCATGGGTAAGGCTGTACAGTGATATAAGTATGCCCCCAATGAAATTCTAAAGTATAATACATCCAGTATGATTTCAAGACTTTTGTCAAATTAACAAATTGCCTTTTGTTGATTTTTATATAACAACATTCCAACCTCATTTAGCATGATCTATTCAATTATTGCTTAATTCTACTATTTGTATGTATTTGCATCACTGTCAATGACACACTTTTATTTTGAAGGCTAACCGCAAAGTCCACTATTGTGGCAAATCCTTATTGTGGCTAGCTTCACGTAGATAGGTCCGACCACCATTAATCAAATAAGAACTGTCTTATAAATTGGCTAACTATATACCTACTGAAACAGATGTCGTTTTGCTATGTTTTTGGGGAAGAACATTGTTTTCATCCATGAGCTAGCAAGCTTTTTTTTATGACCAGCACTGTAGGTGCGCGAGAGAACTTTACCAGCATCATAGCATACGTATCGATGAATCGTTGTGACATATAAAATACGATTGATGGTGTAATTAATGTGTAATAACTACGTAAACAATGTATGAACGTGTTCAATTATTATGTGCAGTCATTTTCAGGTCCTGATTGGTCAACAAGCTTATTGTTAATATATCTTTTTTGACATGTAAAGACCCAAACGGCGTTCCATAGAAATCCTGGTTGAGAATGAAACGACTGAACAAATGAACAACCAAACAGCACAGCTAGTAAGTGAAAGAAATGGGGACATACGTAAATGCCAACAAAATAACTTTTTGGTCAGTGTGGCGTGTGTAACCTCTATTTCACTAGGCAAGTCAGTTAAGAACAAATTCTTATTTACAGTGATGGCCTAACCCGGCCAAACCCGGACAACGCTGGGCCAATTGTTCGCCGCTCTATGGGACTCCCAATCACAGCCAAATGTGATACAGCCTGGATTCGAATCAGTGACTGTAGTGACACCTCTTGCCCTGAGATGCAGTGCCTTAGACCGCTGCATCCGTGTGTGTGTGTTTAACTGTACTAGAATGCATAAAAAGGACGCTAAAATTGTAAATATCGGTTATAGCGATCATTTTTTTTGGCAAGGAAAATATCGGTATCGGCCAAAAATGTAATATCGGTGCATCACTATTAATTTCTTGTTTGTCTGGATGGAGCCAGAACAGGCGGAAGCAACTCCCATTCTGATGGAGGAAGGGAGTTGTGTTGGGTTAAAGACACACATTCATCACGTCATCATTCAGTTGTCCTCCACACTATTTACTGCTGACGTTCAGCTCTGATTTACTTCCTGTATGACGCTGACATTTTAGTACTGGTATCAGCTATGTTTTGTGGAAATGTATGCATTTTGCAGAAGAAAGCGTATAGCGCGTTCTTACTTTAAGCACTGCAAGGAAACCCCTCTGCATATTCATATTGAGTCCAGACTTAGCTCACAAAAATCATGACTAAGAGCAGCAGTTCTGGGAAGATGATGTAACCATCTGGCTTACAGACAGACCTACTGTACAGTCAGGAATGCCTTTAAAATATTTAATTTTAAATACCGTAATTTCCGGACTATTAAGCGCACCTGAATATAAGCCGCACCCACTGAATTAAAAAAAAAAATATTATTTTGAACATAAATTAGCCACACATGTCTATAAGCCGCAGGTGCCTACCGGTACGTTGAAACAAATGAACTTTACACAGGCTTTAACGAAACACGGCTTGTAACAAAAATAAATAGGCTTTAACGAAACACGGCTTGTAACAAAAAATTCAAAATTAGCAGTAAGCTTTAGTTGTCTTTTTGCACTGAGTCAATTCCTCACGCTGCTGTTTCCAACGTCTTATCATCGACTCATTAAGACCAAGCTCCCGTGCAGCAGCTCTATTTCCTTTTCCAACAGCCAGATCAATCGCCTTCAACTTGAAAGCTGCATCATATGCATTTCTCCGTGTCTTTGCCATGATGAGGGTGACAACTGACTACTGTAATCAGAATGATGGGAAGTTTGAGAGCGCTCGATTTAATCTAAACAGTAAACAAAAAAGTTGTTTGACCTTAACCCCGTTCGGCAATTTCGTTGGTCTAATGAAAGCTTCATGCCGGCAAAAAACTGAGCACGTCACAGAATGTGTTTTTTTGGGAGAAAAAATATTGAAAGCGGGAAAAATCCATATATTAGCCGCCGATGATGCGTTGGGCCAACGTTTGATACTGGCATTATGACATGTACGTCACTGTGGATGTGAGGTTCAAAGCGTGGGAAAAAAGTTGCGGCTTATAGTCCGGAATTTACGGTAAAACATTTTTTAAATGTGTAGTCTATTTTATTGATGAATACACTGAAGAAGTGATTGAGATGGAGAGGGACATAGAATAGAACTAGACCATCCCCAGCACTTTCTCTCCTTTTTGGCTAGACAGATGAAATATGGGTGGTGTGTGAAGACGTCCATCTTCTGCATTTGTTTTACATTGAGAAGGTCACAGAAATGGTAATCTTGCCACATTAACAGTATATCATAAGACATTACAGAGATGAGACAGGACGTTTGTAGATTCTTTGGCATTTGTTTGACCCCTAGAGGGTGGGACTGTAGAAGGCTGTGCTGTCCGGTTGTCATGATCCCCCGTTGTCTGACTCAGGATCCCCAGGGAGCCAATCAGAAATGGTGTCTGTGGATCTGGATTAAAGGATCATGGTCATACTGGCATGTTGTGACATCGTTGTCTAATGACAAATGCTGAGTAACAGGAAACACACTTCAATATTTAGATTAAAATCAGTACTGTTGTGATCAAGTCAGTCAAATGTTATTGTAATTGACAATCAGGAGTCTCACATGTTCCTTTGTTCACAGCAGGAGGCAAGAAATGGCCTATCATTTTTTTTGTATTGCCAATCTCATTCAGTTCTACATCAAGCCTGTGTTGGAACTGGTCTGTTTGATGCCTCCATGAATGCCATTGCCTACATTTCAAAAGCAACCAAATTATGATTCCTGAGCCATAAGGGCATCGGAGGATGAGCGATTTAATCTAATTGTGCAGACCGTCGTGAAAATGTTAGCAAGAGCTTAGAATGACAAAAATGGCCATCTTCTGTCTGTTCTAGAAGGCTGTTGTTCCTATTATCAAAATCTGGAGAACCTTATAGACACTGGGCAGGGCAATGAGACATTCTCAGTTGCAACATACGACTAGGTTTTTTTTTTAAGGATATTTTTCAGTTGTCTGTTCTGTTTAAACATCTCAAAGCGCAGAGATTTAGACATAGTGTACAGTGCTAAATACTGACCTTTTCACTTTGGCAGTTTAAAAATGACATACTCCTGTGAACAAAATGTGAATGTGGCCTATACTTACTATATTCTGACACACTATTTTTTATTATACAATACATTTTCCACAGCCATGCTGGAGGACTTTTTGTTTTGGTATTACTGGGAAGAAGTCAATGGAGGATGTCTGGAAAAGAGGGATTTTCCTGTAATGCTTTAACTTGGATACCTTCCCTTGATATAGCTCATATGTTCCATAACTATGCACATAAGAAATTAGCAATGTCTCCCTGCTCTACGACTTACTTTTTTTGTGCCACAAAAAGGAATCTAATTTCGATTAAGTTGTCGGCAAACTAGAGTCATGAATGTTAAGGGGGTATTTTCTCATCACTGGATCTGGGGCGAAATATTAGTACAAGGTTGATCATGATCAAGAAATAGATGTTTGTGTTGGATACTGTCAGTGTGCTATAGTAGGATGTCTACCCAGAGTGGGTGAAAACACACTTTGGTGATAACTTAACTTCCTTTTGTTATACATTTTACCAAGACAAATATGATTATTCATATATCGTTCAGTGGGGTCTTTCTCTAATATACTGTATCATTAACATTATATCCAAAAAGTCGGATTTCGTAACCTAATTTCTTATCCATCTGATAATAAATACCAAGCTCTGACATAGTGCAAGTTTCTTGTAACAACTTTTGAGGATTTTACATTTTGTGGTCAAAGTTGTTTTTGGGGGTCGAAAAATGTGCATGACACGAGCTGAATTAAATGCAAAAGGCTTTGAAAATAATTAAAAAGCTTGGTATATGCTCAGTGCTCCGTTGAAATTTCAGAGATACGCTTGTTTTTGTGAGAAATCTAAGAATTACAGGAATTTCTAATTAATATGAAAAGCATATACTAAAATGCTATATGTAATGTCTCAATCGATATCCATCTTACCTTTTTATAGTTTGTCCTGCGGATTCGAGAAGAAAGATTAGTGTAACGGGAAAGTGAGCTTGTCAGGTAGCCAGTAGACTTTAATTCTTGCACAGAATCCAACACAGCTGACATGGTGCATTATAATTTTTTTCTCTGAAATCCATTCACCATAATTCTGGCCATCCTACAAGGGTAAAAACTCCAATAACTTTTGAACGGATTATGCTCGAGACATGAGGTTTGGACCATTTAGTCTTAGAGGATTATCGACACAATGACCATATTATTTTACCCATTGGTCAAAATGTGTTTTTGATTGGACACCCTAATTATAGTATTTCAGCTCTCATTCTTTTTGATAGTCTTAACATTTGTTAGTGAAAATGCGAGACAAATGAGAACATTTTTAAATGAAGTCAAAGAATTGAGAGGGAAAATTCTGCTATACGTGTGATTGTTTACTTCGTATTGTTTTGTTATTTTAACAAACCTTACACAGAGGTAAGAAATGTGACCATCCGGCTCAAATCGGTCTTAAGTAACCAAATTTGAAATGATGTTTTTTACATTGGATAAAAGTAGAGACACAGAGCTAGGAAATTGTATATCATACACAACAGTTGAGGAACAATGGGAAAGTAATTTTGGATTGAAAGTTGATAAACTTGTAAACACACTTTTGAGAAAATGACCTTTGAATGTTTTGATACTACTACTGGAGAGCCTCTCCTTGTCTACACCCATTCAGCATCGTTCACACCCTCTTAAGTTTTAGTCCCACCCATCTATTTAAAGGTTTATCTGAGCGTTCTGTACTAACAGCACCCAAGCTAACTTGCTAGCTACTTCCAGACGCAAATGCCCGAACAGCTCACTGAACATTACTCGCCCTTACAGAGCTGGTTAGACTGTTATGTTATCCAGAGCGTTGGTGACTGCAACTGTGCTGTCATATTGTCCGTTCGTAAATTCAGAGTGTTTTGCTCTCGGAGCCGTTGAGCATGCACACCGGACACTCTGGCTGATGAGTAGGGTTGATATGAATGTTCTGACCTCACAATGGCAGTCAAGCACCCAAGCAAACATTGGCTAGCTTGCTAGCTACTTCCAGACACAAATGAGAGAACCTCCCTCTGACCATTTTACTCGCCCTAGCAAAGCTGGTTAGTCTGTTTTCATGTTATCCAGAGCGTTGGTGACTGGAACTGTGCTGTTGGCAACAATTTAATTACGCTTTTTACTGACACGACCATATTTTAACAGGTGTTTGAAAATTCATCAGTTATTCCCTTAAATCAGTTCTACCAAATCTATATCAACATGTAAAATGTGCAACCAGAGGGGGAAAAAAATTCTAGATCGCCTGTACTCCACACACAGAGACGCGTACAAAGCTCTCCCTCGCCCTCCATTTGGTAAATCCGACCACAACTCTATCCTCCTGATTCCGGCTTACAAGCGAAAATGAAAGCAGGAAGCACCAGTGACTAGGTCTATAAAAAAGTGGTCAGATGAAGCAGATGCTAAACTACAGGACTGTTTTGCTATCACAGACTGGAACATGTTCCGGGATTCTTCCGATGACATTGAGGAATACACCACATCAGTCACTGGCTTTATCAATAAGTGCATCAAAGACGTCGTCCCCACAGTGACTGTACGTACATACTCCAACCAGAAGCCATGGATTACAGGCAATATGCGCACTGAGCTAAAGGGTAAAGCTGTGCAGGACTCTAACCCGGAAGCTTACAAGAAATCCAGCTATGCCCTGCAATGAACCATCAAACAGGCAAAGCGTCAATACAGGGCTAAGATTGAATCATACTACACCGGCTCCGACGCTCGTCGGATGTGACAGGGCTTGCAAACTATTACAGACTACAAAGGGAAGCACAGCCGCGAGCTGCCCAGTGATACGAGCCTACCAGATGATCTAAATCACTTCTATGCTCGCTTCGAGGCAAGCAACACTGAGGTATGCATGAGAGCATCAGCTGTTCGGGACGACTGTGTGATCACGCTCTCCGTAGCCGACATGAGTAAGACCTTTAAACAGGTCAACATACACAAGGCTGCAGGGACAGATGGATTACCAGGACGTGTGCTCCGGGCATGTGCTGACCAACTGGCAGGTGTCTTCACTGACATTTTCAACATGTCCCTGATTGAGTCTGTAATACCAACATGTTTCAAGCAGACCACCATAGTCCCTGTGCCCAAGAACGCAAAGGCAACCTGCCTAAATGACTACAGACCCGTAGCACTCACGTCCGTAGCCATGAAGTGCTTTGAAAGGCTGGTAATGGCTCACATCAACACCATTATCCTAGAAACCCTAGACCCACTCCAATTTGCGTCCAGCCCAAACAGATCCACAGATGATGCAATCTCTATTGCACTCCACACTGCCCTTTCACACCTGGACAAAAGGAACACCTATGTTAGAATGCTATTCATTGACTACAGCTCAGCGTTCAACACCATAGTACCCTCAAAGCTCATCAATAAGCTAAGAGACCCTGGGTCTGAACCCCGCCCTGTGCAACTGGATCCTGGACTTCATGACGGCCCGCCCCCAGGTGGTGAAGGAAGGAAACAACACCACCACTTCGCTGATCCTCAACACTGGGGCCCCCTGTGTGCTCAGCCCCCTCCTGTACTCCTTGTTCACCCATGACTGCTTGGCCACGCACGCCTCCAACTCAATCATCAAGTTTGCAGACGAAACCACAGTAGTAGGCTTGATTACCAACAATGACGAGACAGCCTACAGGGAGGAGGTGAGGGCTCTGGGAGTGAGGTGCCAGGAAAATAACCTTTCACTCAACGCCAACAAAACAAAGGAGATGATTGTGGACTTCAGGAAACAGCAAAGGGAGCACCCCCTATCTACATCGACAGGACTGCAATGGAGAAGGTGGAACGCTTCAAGTTCCTTGGCGTACACATCACGGACAAACTGAAATGGTCCACCCACACAGACAGTGTAGTGAAGTAGGCGCAATAGCGCCTCTTCAACCTCAGGAGGCTGAAGAAATTTGGCTTGTCACCTAAAACCCTCAAACTTTTACAGATGCACAATTGAGAGCATCCTGTCGGGCTGCATCACCGTCTGGTACAGCAACTGCACCGCCCGCAACCGCAGGGCTCTCCAGAGGGTGGTGCGGTCTGCCCAACGCATCATCGGGGGCAAACTACCTGCCCTCCAGGACACCTACAGCATCTGATGTCACAGGAAGGCCAAAAAGATCATCAAGGACAATAACCACCCAAGCCACTGCCTGTTCACCCCGCTATCATCCAGAAGGCGAGGTCAGTACAGGTGCATCAAAGCTGGGACCGAGAGACTGAATAACAGCTTCTATGTCAAGGCCATCAGACTGTTAAGTAGCCATTACTAGCACATATAGGCTGCTGCCGATATACATAGACTTGAAATCATTGGCCACTTTAACAATGTAACACTATTCACTTTAATAATGTTTACATATTTTGCGTTACTCATCTCATATGTATATACTGTATTCTATTCTACTGTATCTTAGTCTATGCCGCTCTGACATTGCTTGTCCATATATTTATATATTCTTAATTCCTTTACTTAGATTTGTGTGTATTGTTGTGAAATTGTTAGATATTACTAGTTAGATATTACTGCACTGTTGGAGCTAGAAACACAAGCATTTCGCCACACCCGCAATAACGTCTGCTAAACACGTGTATGTGACCAATAAAATTTGATTTCATGATCTTTTCATCGAAGTTTAATAAATTCCTCACTGCTGAAGTGAAGGCCATCCTCACTTGGGGAATGCTGCTTTTTAGTTAGCTTTGCGACAGTATAGAAAATAAATGTTGGATTATTTTTTTATGAGCCTCAATCAGGTTGAAAGAGTAGGCTGATCGAGCAGCATTGAGGGCTCTTCCATATTGCACGGCATTGTCTTTACAAGCTTGTTGGACGACTTACAGTTTGGTGGAGCGCCATTTTCATTCCAATTTTCTGGAAGATTGCTTCTGGGCTTGGGTATTTTCTGTATATCGGGGAGCTAATTTCTTGTGACAAATGTTTTTTTGTTTTTAGAGGTGTGATTGCATCAAACGATACAATATCAGGCCAAGTATCGCGATACCGAGTAGTATCGCGATACCGAGTAGTATCGCGATACCACCGTGAAAAATAAATCAGTGGCTTGTTTCACCCCATCCCCTGGATGCTTGTTCACGTTTTCTAAACGTTCTCCAAAAACCTGTCACTGAAATTCACATTTCTACTTGATACAACACATTGAATTTAACTTCACACTGTTAAGTGTATTATAGAATACTGCGTAGAATGGCTGATTTGCTAATATTTGCAAAGGCCTACCTGTGATTTCACTGGAGGAATGGAGGAAGGAATATACATCAGTGGAGGCCGCTGAACGAAGGACGGCTCATAATAATGGCTGGAACATTGCAAATGGAATGGCATCAAACACATAGACAGCATTCTGCTCCTGCCATTACCACAAGCCCGTTCTCCCCAATTAAGGTGCCACCAACCTTCTGTGATATACATGCATAATGATCTGCATGTCATTGTGTCAGTAAGGAGAAACACTGGATGAAAACTTCTTTACTCTTCAGTTAACAAACACACTCGCCCTCGCTCATGAACACCACTCTTTCTCTCGCACAAACACACATACACACACTTCTCCTTACTTTTAAAACGTTAGGCACCAAACAGAATTTAAGAAGCAATAGAAATACAGTGCCCTCCACTAGTATTGGCACCCTCAGTAAATATGGCACCCTCAGTAAATAGGCTGTAAAAAAAATATTTCTTTGTTCTTAATGTAAAACAAATATTTTTCTGCCTTACAACAGGCATACAAGCCCTCAGTCCAGCCTCCCTCAGCCTATTGCGGACAGTCTGATCACCGACGGAGGGATTGTGCTTTCCTAGTGTAACTTGGGCAGTTGTTACCATTCTGTACCTGTCCCGCAGGTGTGATGTTCGGATGTACCGATCCTGTGCAGGTGTTACACGTGGTCTGCCACTGCGAGGACAATCAGCTGTCCGTCCTGTCTCCCTGTAGCCCTGTCTTATACCCTGACAACACCGCTCGTGTTGCAAAAATAAATGTAGGAATCTATGTTATTCAATTATTGCGCGTCAACGAGCGTCTGCGTTGCAAGTCCTATTTCTGACGCAGATCGCGCTGCAAGTCCTGCCTCTCCCATCTCCTCATTGGTTTATAGAAGCAGGTACCCACGTGCCATCTCTTCATTAGTTATACCCACGTGGGTGATTGAAAGACGAACTCTGTTGCCAGTTGTCGTGGTAATACTATGAAGGTGTAGATGCCAATCACCATATAAGTTCAAAGATGAAAAAGCCTGGAAGGAGGAGAGATGACTAGAAACGATTCGGTTGACCATTTTATGTGTGGATTAATTGTCGGAGTGGAGGACCTTGTGCAGTTCAGGTAAAATAACAACCTAATGTTTATATCCCAGGACAAATTAGCTAGCAACAGCAAGCTAGCTAGCTAAATTGCCATAAATGCTTAATGCTTTTCAACCTGTCCCCAAATTAATGTCATTGGTTCAGAGTTTGTTTGATATTTTAACTTGCGTGTCGTGGACAAAATAAATGTATGCACGATGGCGCACGCGCACAGCCGGTTTGGGTTCCGTGTTAGACGTCTCACAGTACGGACATTGCAATTTATTGCCCTGGCCACATCTGCAGTCCTCATGCCTCCATGTTGCATGCCAAAGGCACGTTCACGCAGATGAGCAGGAACCCTGGTAATCTTTCTTTTGGTGTTTTTTCAGTCAGTAGAAAGGCCTCTTTAGTGTCCTAAGTTTTCATAACTGACCTTAATTGCCTACCATCTGTAAGATGTTAGTGTCTTAACGACCGTTCCACAGGTGCATGTTCATTAATTGTTTATGGTTCATTGAACAAGCATGGGAAACTGTGTGTAAACCTTTTACAATGAAGATCTGTGAAGTTATTTGGATTTTTACGAATTATCTTTGAAAGACAGTGTCCTGGAAAAGGGACGTTTATTTTTTTGCTGTGTGTGTGTGTGTGTGTGTGTATACAGTTGAAGTTGGAAGTTTACGTGCACTTAGGTTGGAGTCATTAAACTTGTTTTCAACCACTCCACAAATTTCTTGTTAACAAACTATAGTTTTGGCAAGTTGGTTAGGACATCTACTTTGTGCATGACACAAGTCATTTTTCCAACAATTGTTTACAAATACTAATTGAGTGTATGTAAACTTCTGACCCACTGGGAATGTGATGAAAGAAATTAAAGCTGAAATAAAAATGACTCTACTATTATTATGACATTTCACATTCTTAAAATAAAGTGGTGATCCTAACTGACCTAAGACAGGGAATTTTTACTAGGATTTAATGTCAGGAGTTGTAAAAAACTGAGTTTAAATGTATTTGGCTAAGGTGTATGTGAACTTCTGACTTCATGTATGAATGTGTATATATATATATATACATATATATACATATATATACATACATATACATATATATATACATACAATTCAACTCCATAATTCAACTCCATCTTTCATCGAATTAGATGGCTTATTCATCTCAAAAATCATTGACAAAGTGGGCAAACTTAGGCACGAGGTGCCAACAACGAACAGTTAGCCATCGTATTCATGCATACAAAAGCTAATAATATAAGAAAAGCATTGCAATTTTGTAACGTTATCAATAATGACAAACCTCCTGGCATTGACAATTTAGATAGAAAGCTACTGAGGATGGTAGCTGACTCTCTAGCCACTCCTATCCATCAAGTATTTCATCTGACCCTGGAGGAAAGACTTGGTCCTCAGGCCTGGAGGGAAGCCAAAGTAATTCCCTACCCTAGAGTGGTATAGCGGCCTTTACTTGTTCTAACAGCAGACTTATCAGCTTGCTGCCAGCTCTTAGCAAACTGTTGGGAAAAATTGTTTGACGAAATACAGTGCTATTTCTCTGTAAACAAGACTTTCAGCGTGCTTGTAGAGAAGTGCACTCTACATGTAATGCACTGACACAAATGATTGGTTGAAAGAAATGAATAAGAAGATTGTGGGAGCTGTACTGTTAGATTTCAGTGCAGTCTTTTGATATTCTTGACCATAACCTGTAGAAAAAACAATGCAGCTGAGAAGAAGCAAAACAACAAGAAAAAGTCAAGGTGTCTGAATACTTTCCGAATGCACTGTATATGATGATCGTATGTGGATGTGTGTGTAGAGTCAATATAAATATGTGTGCATATTATGTATCTTAGCCTCACTGTCTTGTTGGATCACGTGACTGGTGAAGCAACGCACTTCCGCGTTGTCTCCGCACTGCAGTACTGTTTGTTGCTACCTGCACGTTTTTTTTCTCGCTTTTTAATAACTATTTAATCACTCTATATTTAACAAGTTTACCAAGGTCTTAGTTTTGTCCTCACACAACTTTTTTTTAATCAAACGTTTTCACCCCGGACGCTTAACCTGGACATGGATAGGTCAGCAGGGGTGTGTGTATGTTTACATTGAAAGCCATGCTCAGGTAGGATTAGGCATTACACATGCCAGCTATCACTGTGACCTGGCTGAGAGTGATGGGGCCCCAGTCATGCTTCCTGGGTTTGGCTCATTTAAAGGGATATTCCTAGTAATTTTACATAATTAGTTGTTTCATATCTAACATGTCTTTCAGGTCTCCCTTGTAAAAAGAGGTCTCTTGACCTCAATGCGAAATAAAAACATGTGACTATACAAAATCGCCAAACTATCCCTTTTAATGTGGTAGCGTTGCCCCAGACCTGCACAGTCTGCTTTTGTAATGGCCCTTTAAAGCAGCTGGATGAGGGTTCAGCTCTTCTTGCCCCCTCTCTCTGGTCAGGTCTCAAGATTGGCAGGCAAAGTGTGAGAAGGATTTCAGCCGGTCAGTCAGCTCTAATCAGTGCTTTAGATTAAGATATTTATGGGGTGGTTCAGTTAGTCATGTTGGTGTTGTTTACTTAGTGACCTGGGCCTACTTTTGAATATATAGTGTATGTGGACACCCCTTCAAATTAGTGGATTCGGCTATTTCAGTCACACCTGTTGCTGACTGGTGTATAAAATCGAGCACACCCATGCAATCTCCATAGACAAACATTGGCAGTAGATTGGCCTTACTGAGGTGCTCAGTGACTTTCAATGTGGCATCGTCATAGGATGCCACCTTTCCAACAAGTCAGTTCGTCAAATGTCTGTGCTGATAGAGCTTCCCCGGTCAACTGTAAGTGCTGTTATTGTGAAGTGGAAACGTCAAGGAGCAACAACGGCTCAGCCACAAAGTGGTAGGCCACACAAGCTCACAGAACGGGACTGCCGAGTGCTGAAGTGCATAGCGTGTAAAAAATCGTCTGTCCTCGGTTGCAACACTCACTACCGAAATGCCAAACTGCCTCTGAAATAAACGACAGCACAAGAACTGTTCATTAGGAACTTCATGAAATGGGTTTCCAAAGCCAAGCAGCCAAGCGTCAGGCTGGAGTGGTGTAAAGCTTGCCGCCATTGGACTCTGGAGCAATGGAAACACATTCTCTGGAGTGATGAATCACGCTTCACCATCTGGCAGTCCGATGGACAAATCTGAGCTTGGTGGATGCCAGGAGAACGTTACCTGCCTGAATGCAAAGTGCCATCTGTACATTTTGGTGGAGGAGGTCAAATGGTCTGGGGCTGTTTTTCATGGTTCGGGCAATCTTAATGCTACAGCATGCAATGACAATCTAGACGATTCTGTGCTTCTGACTTTGTGGGAACAGGCCCTTTCCTGTTTCAGCATGACAATGCCTCTGTGTGCAAAGCGAGGTCCATACTGAAATGGTTTATCGAGATCTGTGTGGAGGAACTTGACTGGCCTGCACAGAGCCCTAAGCTCAACCCCATCGAGCACCTTTGGGATGAATTGGAACGACGACTGCGAGCCAGGCCTAATCGCCCAACATCAGTGCCTGACCTCACTAATGCTCTTGTGGCTAAATGGAAGCAAGTCCCCACAGCAATGTTACACTATTTATTGGAAACCCTTCCCAGAAGAGTGGAGGCTGTTATAGCAGCAAAGGGGGGACCAACTCTATGTTAATGCCCATGATTTTGTAATGAGATGTTCAACGAGCAGGTGTCTTGATACATTTGGTCATGTGTATATTCCTAAAGTGTCTGTGTAAGAATTAGGATCCGTTTTGCCTTTAAGATTATATGGATAGGGGATGGACAGAATTCTTGATGAGCCTACCATACCATCCGATTGCCCTATACTCTGAGAGGAAACTCTCTGAGCCTTTTGTTACTTTACTTCGTTTCAGTGAGGTCCCATAGTTCTAATTCTCTACATGTTAGGCATCAAGGCTAAGACAATTAGCTCATGCTATTGTTAGAGAGCAGGGTGCTGCCAAGAATGCTTAAAGGGATAGGACACAGCATTTCCCTATAGATAGCCAGGGGGAGATTACAGACAAACGCCAAACATGTTTAATGGTGCTATTTAAATTGGACCTCAATTAACCCTTACAACACTGTCAGTCCACGTGAAACCATTTCAATTGACTTCTTTAAAATAATTTCTAACTTGAAAAGGACATTGCTCAGCAATATGTGCATGGGTTAGAAGTAGGCCTCATAATTTATTTGCCAAGCTCGACATGAACTCAGGACCAAATCTCTACCTCAGTTGGTAGAGCATGGTGTTTGCAACGCCAGGGTTGTGGGTTCGATTCCCACGGGGGACCAGTATGTATGAAAAAAATTTATGAAATGTATGTATTCACTACTGTAAGTCGCTCTGGATAAGAACGTCTGCTAAATGACTAAAATGTAAATGTAAGCCCCATCTTGAATCGTCAACATTGAGTGACGCGCTTGCCTGGCGCTGCACCAAATCAAGATTCATCACCTCGCCCAAAGATTTCACATTTTCTTTCACAAGCAATTAGGCTCTTAAATTGACTGTGGCTAACACGATGATATAACTTGCAACGCAATTTGAGTCAACCTGACAATGTCCTTGCCAGGTTGACATTACCTCATGTAGGGGCCCGGGTGTCATCTTTGCCTTCTAGCATCTCCCCTATAGCCTCTCTTGATACATGTGGTTGTTTGACTCTTTAAGACATTACTGAGCCGCCATTCTCTTATCCCTTCCGCAGGATCACTGTCACTATCGGGGCTATGTGGAGGACGTGGAGGGATCATCTGTGGCCATGAGTATCTGCTTTGGGCTAAGGTAACCCTTACTAAAAAAAACAGGCTTCTGGCCAATCTTTGGCCAATTTGCCGCAAATTTGGGGTAAGCTCATATTGTTACATGCAAATTAGTTTTGCGGCAAATTTGTGGGCAACTTCTGGGTAAACTTGTGGCAAACATTCTGTTTGCTGAAAATTTGCTGCAAACTCATTATGGATATGCAAATTAGATCAGGTTTTTGGTTACTTTGTGTATTAACAATATTGAAATGTCGTATCTACAAACCAACTCGCATAACTTTAAAGGAAAAATCCACCCAAAACCAATCATTCCTTTAACTTGAAGTGTTAAATAACACTGTGAGAACAATGTTTTTTGTGAACAAATTTTTCATTTTGCCGTTTTATAATAAGGTTGGTAGCATCATGGAAAATCATTGTAGAAATCTGCAGCTCAAGTTGACTACAAAATCTGCAATGCTCTCTCTATGGGCTGGCTAGGTGACTAGCTAGCTAGCAAATGTAGCTACACACAATAATACCAAAGACAATATCAACATGTAAAGTAGCTAGTTAGTGGTAAAATCGCCTAAACAAACTGCACTATTAATTTAAGTCTACAATCTCACAATGTTCAATCAGTATATCAATGTGCCTCAGAGTGGAGTCTAACATTCGCAACAGCAGATATATGTTTGAGGAGATGGGAAACGTTGCCCATGCTACGTCAATGGGCCACGCGGTGCATTCTGGGACAAGGAGCTTCAAGGAGTGAATGGGAGTCTATTGGGCGTTAGCTCAAGAACCCAACATTAGTTCAAATTTTGTCAACAAAAAGTACAACGTTATAAATCTTTCATGAGATAATTAACTTGCTATCTGTAATATCGTATAGCTTTGCAATCTTGACATTATGTACTTTCAAGGAAAATAGGCAAGTTTCTCGACATATACACTGACTTTGAGAAGGGATTGCGTGACGCAGCTTTGCAACTGCGTGACGCAGCATGACAATGTGAACTCCATTGGTCGACAGTCTTCTGGGTGGGGCATTATGCGTTCCTTCATTCATCTCCAATCTCCTTTCTATAATATCTCAGGCAACGGCATCATGCAATGCACCCTGGACTAAAAGGCCGACCAAATAGGAAAAATGAGCTTGACCCGCCGTTAAGTTACACATTTCTCGAGGTAGGAATATTGCAAAAGTATGATCAATGGTTCATTCGAGAGAAGACATCCTCCCGAATGACGACATTGGCCAGTATTGAAATCTGACATGTTTTTTGAGACTTTTCACGATCTAAAAGCTGTTCCTATTCACTTCCAGTGTAGTGAGAGACGGATTTCTGCCTGCTTGATTGCCAATAACTCGGATATACATGAAATGACCCAGGGAATCGATAGAACATCACTCAGAGATGCACAAAAACAATGTAACATTTAAAATGGATGGACCTTTATTTTAAATGAACTTGCTTCTCACAGAGAACTAAACATAGTAAATATACTAAACTATTTTTATTTTCTTTTAATCTTTATTTAACTTCTATGGGCTAGGTGGGACGCTTGCGTCCCACCTACTCAACAGCCAGTGTAATCCCGTGGCGCAATATTCAAATACCTCAAAAATACAAAAACTTCAATTTTTCAAACATATGACTATTTTACACCATTTTAAAGACAAGACTCTCGTTAATCTAACCACACTGTCCGATTTCAAAAAGGCTGTACAACGAAAGCAAAACATTAGATTATGTCAGCAGAGTACCCAGCCAGAAAAAAATCAGACACCCATTTTTCAAGCTAGCATATAATGTCACAAAAACCCAGAAGACAGCTAAATGCAGCACTAACCTTTGATGATCTTCATCAGATGACACACCTAGGACATTATGTTATACAATACATGCATGTTTTGTTCAATCAAGTTCATATTTATATCAAAAACCAGCTTTTTACATTAGCATGTGACTAGCATGTGACTAGCATTCCCACCAACACTGCCGGTGAATTTACTAAATTACTCACGATAAACGTTCACAAAAAGCATAACAATTATTTTAAGAATTATAGATACAGAACTCCTCTATGCACTCGATATGTCCGATTTTAAAATAGCTTTTCGGTGAAAGCACATTTTGCAATATTCTCAGTAGATAGCCCGGCATCACAGGGCTTGCTATTTAGACACCCAGCAAGTTTAGCACTCACCAAAGTCAGATTTACTATAAGAAAAATGTTATTACCTTTGCTGTTCTTCGTCAGAATGCACTCCCAGGACTTCTACTTCAATAACAAATGTTGGTTTGGTCCCAAATAATCCATTGTTATATCCAAATAGCGACGTTTTGTTCATGCGTTCAAGACACTATCCGAAAGGGTAAATAAGGGTGACGAGCATTTCGTGACAAAAAAAATCTAAATATTCCATTACCGTACTTCGAAGCATGTCAACCGCTGTTTAAAATCAATTTTTACACCATTTTTCTCGTAAAAAAGCGATAATATTCCGACCGGGAAAGCCTGTATACGTACAAAGAGAGAGAAAATAAATACATCTCGTGCACGAGCGTGAGTCTCAGAGTACTCTGACCAGCCACTATCCAAACGCGATAATGTGTTTCAGCCAGAGGCTGCCTCGATATCATTCAGCTTTTTCCCGGGTTCTGAGAGCCTATGGGAGCCGTAGGAAGTGTCACGTTACGGCAAAGATCCTCAGTCTTCAATAAAAAGAGCCAAGATGAACAACAACTTGTCAGAGAGGCCGCTTCCTGTTTGGAATCTTCTCAGGTTTTTGCCTGCCATATGAGTTCTGTTATACTCACAGACACCATTCAAACAGTTTTAGAAACTTTAGGGTGTTTTCTATCCAAAGCCAATAATTATATGCATATTCTCGTTACTGGGCAGGAGTAGTAACCAGATTAAATCAGGTACGTTTTTTATCCGGCCGTGTCAATACTGCCCCCTAGACCTAACAGGTTAACTAGGCAAGTTAGTTAAGAACAATTTCTTACTTACAATGAAACCCGGACGATGTTGGGACAATTGTGCGCCGCCCTATGAGACTCCCAATCACGGCTGGTTGTGATACCCTGGTTCGAATCCAGGTGTCTGTAGTGACGCCTCAAGCACTGAGATGCAGTGCCTTAGACCGAAGGGCCATTCGGGATCCATGTATTCAATGTCTTAACAGATACAAATAAATCATCAGCATGCTAATGAAGAAAAGAGCAAAGCCTGGATACTTCCCAAATAAATTGTTTGTTTGATCTTTTTACGAGCAAACATTTACATGAGAGAAATGTGAACATCATAGAGTGGTTAGGAGTAGCTCTGTTGCTCTTCTTTCCTGGAAGTAATTTAGCCATTTATTGTAGTCTTTGGCTCTCTGTAGAGTTTTATCATGTCAATTAACTCATGACATTTGTAAGGGGTTCACATAGGGGTCATGATAGGGGCTGTCCATATGTTTGATGTATTATAATAATTGATTATGCTTATGTTGTATTAATAGAAGGGTAGGGGTTATAAGACCCCGCCCTCACAGTTATAAGGTCCTAGACTATAGATTAACAATATACAGTGGGGAGAACAAGTATTTGATACACTGCCGATTTTGCAGGTTTTCCTACTTACAAAGCATGTAGAGGTCTGTAATTTGTATCATAGGTACACTTAAACTGTGAGAGACAGAATCTAAAACAAAAATCCAGAAAATCACATTGTATGATTTTTAAGTAGTTAATTAGCATTTTATTGCATGACATAAGTATTTGATCACCTACCAACCAGTAAGAAGACCAGAGAGCTGTGTAAGGACATCAGGGATACAATTGTAGACCTGCACAAGGTTGGGATGGGCTACAGGACAATAGGCAAGCAGCTTGGTGAGAAGGCAACAACTGTTGGCGCAATTATTCGAAAATGGAAGAAGTTCAAGATGAAGGTCAATCACCCTCGGTCTGGGGCTCCATGCAAGATCTCACCTCGTGGGGCATCAATGATCATGAGGAAGGTGAGGGATCAGCCCAGAACTACACGGCAGGACCTGGTCAATGACCTGAAGAGAGCTGGGACCACAGTCTCAAAGAAAACCATTAGTAACATACTACGCCGTCATGGATTAAAATCCTGCAGCGCACGCAAGGTACCCCTGCTCAAGCCAGCGCATGTCCAGGCCCGTCTGAAGTTTGCCAATGACCATCTGGATGATCCAGAGGAGGAATGGGAGAAGGTCATGTGGTCTGATGAGACAAAAATAGAGCTTTTTGGTCTAAACTCCACTTGTCGTGTATGGAGGAAGAAGGATGAGTACAACCCCAAGAACACCATCCCAACCGTGAAGCATGGAGGTGGAAACATCATTCTTTGGGGATGCTTTTTTGCAAAGGGGACAGGACGACTGCGACGTATTGAGGGGAGGATGGATGGGGCCATGTGTCACGAGATCTTGGCCAACAACCTCCTTCCCTCAGTAAGAGCATTGAAGATGGGTCGTAGCTGGGTCTTCCAGCATGACAACAACCCGAAACACACAGCCAGGGCAACTAAGGAGTGGCTCCGTAAGAAGCATCTCAAGGTCCTGGAGTGGCCTAGCCAGTCTCCAGACCTGAGGTGAAAATCCGTATTGCACAGCGACAGCCCCGAAACCTGAAGGATCTGGAGAAGGTCTGTATGGAGGAGTGGGCCAAAATCCCTGCTGCAGTGTGTGCAAACCTGGTCAAGAACTACAGGAAACGTATGATCTCTGTAATTGCAAACAAAGGTTTCTGTACCAAATATTAAGTTCTGCTTTTCTGATGTATCAAATACTTATGTCATGCAAGAAAATGCAAATTAATTACTTAAAAATCATACAATGTGATTTTCTGGATTTTCGTTTTAGATTCCGTCTCTCACAGTTGAAGTGTACCTATGATAAAGATTACAGACCTCTACATGCTTTGTAAGTAGGAAAACCTGCAGATGGCTATATAAACAAGAGTTTTAGTTTTGAGTAGGCATGGTTTTGGTCTCATGAGTAAAATATGACGTAGGCAGTGACATCACTAGGGCTGGACTTCAGGTTTAATAAAATAACTTGGGAACTTTTCTTTTATGCAGAACTTACTCGGAAACATGCGTATGTTTCTGTTGTCAACTTCTGTCTGCAATTGCATTAATAAAGGTTTTTGTATGATTTAATTAAAGATATTGTCAGAAAGCTAATTTCACCAATTAGCCAATGATTGAAAAGGAACAAGGAACGAACCCCAACCCATTCTTGAATTACTCATTATAGTAATAGTTTGATTTAATCAACAAATACGATAGTCAGTTTAAAAAGGATTAAGGGTACAAGACTGTACATATCTGGCTGTGTTGGGAAAATCACTACATGTCCCATCGAGCCAAGCGGGGAGAGGCTGCCCGTTACCACAGTTCCAAGACAAGTCAGAAACGTCCAGCTAACCCTACGCCAATGTATCTCAACACTGAACTTGGATCTGTGTTAAGTAGCAATGATATCCTTCCCAACTGTTGTCTTATGACATGACAGATAGCTCGAACCAGTCATGACTATTCAACAAAACAATACACAATTTTCAAGTTTCTTTCCAGTCATTTCTTTACTTACACGATTGTATAACTAGCAAAGGAGTTTTGAAGTTGAGGGTGCAGTTTTTATTAAGTTTGGCAATGAAGTTAGTGAGGGGAAAACCGGGGAAACAAGATCTAGCTGGGCGCACATGCACACTAGGCTAATTCAGGACACAGATTGTAGTTTTTATGCCCTATAAAGTTTGAGTAAACAATTCAGAGACTGAAACTAATATATTAGATGACAAATATTTAATGAGAGTGAATCTATATACAATCCCGAAATCAGCTGTAACTATCAATATTAAATGTTTACGTGAACCTGCATACACAAAATGAATGGTGAAGACGCTTCTGGAGACGGTAGACTTCTCCCCACCACTTTATGGGAACGTTGACCTTAGAATGTTTAAAGGCACTACAGAATTTACATGAGCTACAGTGGGGGGAAAAAAGTATTTGATCCCCTGCTGATTTTGTATGTTTGCCCACTGACAAAGAAATGATCAGTCTATAATTTTAATGTTAGGTTTATTTGAACAGTGAGAGACAGAATAACAACAAAAATATAGAGAAAAACGCATGTCAAAAATGTTATAAATTGATTTGCATTTTAATGAGGGAAATAAGTATTTGACCCCCCTCTCAATCAGAAAGATTTCTGGCTCCCAGGTGTCTTTTATACAGGTAACAAGCTGAGATTAGGAGCACACTCTTAAAGGGAGTGCTCCTAACTGCAGCTTGTTACCTGTAAAAAAGACACCTGTCCACAGAAGCAATCAATCAATCAGATTCCAAACTCTCCACCATGGCCAAGACCAAAGAGCTCTCCAAGGATGTCAGGGACAAGATTGTAGACCTACACAAGGCTGGAATGGGCTACAAGACCATCGCCAAGCAGCTGAGAAGGTGACAACATTTGGTACGATTATTCGCAAATGGAAGAAACACTAAAGAACTGTCAATATCCCTCGGCCTGGGGCTCCATGCAAGATCTCACCTCGTGGAGTTGCAATGATCATGAGAACGGTGAGGAATCAGCCCAGAACTACACGGGAGGATCTTGTCAATGATCTCAAGGAAGCTGGGACCATAGTCACCAAGAAAACAATTGGTAACACACTACGCCGTGAAGGACTGAAATCCTGCAGCGCCTGCAAGGTCCCCCTGCTGAAGAATACATATACATGCCCGTCTGAAGTTTGCCAATGAACATCTGAATGATTCAGAGGACAACTGGGTGAAAGTGTTGTGGTCAGATGAGACCAAAATGGAGCTCTTTGGCATCAACTCAACTCGCCGTGTTTGGAGGAGGAGGAATGCTGCCTATGACCCCAAGAACACCATCTCCACCGTCAAACATGGAGGTGGAAACATTATGCTTTGGGGGTGTTTTTCTGCTAAGGGGACATGACAACTTCACCGCATCATTTGACAGGGCCATGTACTGTCAAATCTTGGGTGAGAACCTCCTTCCCTCAGCCAGGGAAGGAGGATGGGTATTCCAGCATGACAACGACCCAAAACACACAGCCAAGGCAACAAAGGAGTGGCTCAAGAAGAAGCACATTAAGGTCCTGGAGTGGCCTAGCCAGTCTCCAGACCTTAATCCCATAGAAAATCTGTGGAGGGAGCTGAAGGTTCGAGTTGCCAAACGTCAGCCTCGAAACCTTAATGACTTGGAGAAGATCTGCAAAGATGAGTGTGACAAAATCCCTCCTGAGATGTGTGCAAACCTGGTGGCCAACTACAAGAAACGTCTGACCTCTGTGATTGCCAACAAGGGTTTTGCCAAAGTCATGTTTTGCAGAGGGGTCAAATACTTATTTCCCTCATTTTAAAATGCAAATCAATTTCTAACAATTTAGACATGCATTTTTCTGGATTTTTTTGTTGTTATTCTGTCTCTCACTGTTCATTATAAACCTACCATTAAAATTATAGACTGATAATTTCTTTGTAAGTGGGCAAACGTACAAAATCAGCAGGGGATCAAATACTTTTTTCCCCCACTGTAAGTGATAACTGAGCAATGAGCTTTCAACCAATGGATGTTTACAAGAGAATTAACCAAATTGACAAAATCAAACCCAGTTCAGAACTATTGCCTTTTTGAGTGAACTTTGGAAGTCCTTGAGAAACAATCAGAAAACACAAAAACAACACTAGGGTACTGAAATCAGTTACTGAAAACGTTTTATATTTTTTGCATCTCAGAGGATAATGGGCGGGTTTGGCTTTGGAAAAACGGGGTCACCTGTTACAAAGTTGCCTTGATGTTGCTATGCTTCTCACTGAAACTGGCATTCTACATATTTTTCAGCAAGTAAATAATGTTTCTGCCTTGTATGAATGCTATATAAACAAACAATGTATCTAGCATAAACTGGGACTTAGGCCTACTAAATCTACCTTTAAATGTGTGGCCAACTGTTCCTAGAGAGTATACAAGATTTTTCTCCAGCCAAGCCTCAACACAATTGATTCAAACAAATCAACTTACTATGATCTTCAATCTAGACTGGGGACTTCATCATTACGAGCCAGTTGTCTTCTAGTTGTCTCTTCTTCCTGACAATGAGTTATGCCTAATTTGGCAATTCATATTATTTTTCAAAAATGTATTGTTGACTTCCATTTCAAAGCCAAGCATGCAAGAAGCCATGACCTGGTGCACACATTTCTGTCCTCTGTTTGATTGAAGGCCTCAATCTGAATTTTTGCCTTGAAACTGATTGCTTCGAGTAAGAGAGAAGGAACAACACATGATCAAGATGCGCTAGCTACTAGTTTAATTAAAGCAATAAAATATCTAATTGTTACAAAGAATGGATGTATGGGCTACATTTATGAGATACTTGCATTTACTTACATTATCAAGCTTGGCCAAGCATGCAAGAAGCCATGACCTGGTGCACACATTTCTGTATCACTCAAAAACGTGTTCAGAGTAAGTGCGTCACAAGCTTTTTTCCAGGGTGTTGATGCATCCTCTTCCCAATACAGCCTCTTCCAACACCACAGGTAGGGGGAGAGTATCCATCTGCAAAAGTGAAAGTTTGCTTTGATGTCAAGTCAGCTCATATTGTTGCTACCTTAGCTGTTGTGCTAGCTAACATGCTACTGAACAGTGACACTAGCATATTGGCATGCATATTATTGGTATTAGCTAAAAGACAGCAACTTAACACCTACAAATATCAGTGTTTAAGCAAATCATTAGTGAGTAAGCTAGCTATCACATACATTTTGCAACATTTTGTATTCTTATTTTTCATAATTTATGTTGTTGAGGAACCTGCAAAAACGCATTTTGTTGGACGATGTATACCATGCATATCTTTACATACTACTAATAACATTTGAAACTTCAAATATGTTAACACTAGCTAGCCAGTTAGTGGTGGTGACAGATTGATATAGCAACAAAAAGTGTTGCACTCTATCCCATAAAACATGACATTGCTAGCCACGTATCAATTAGCTAACACAATTTAAGAGTTGTTTGGAAGTTGAATAACTTGGACAACTTCGGTAGGTAGCTAGATAGCTAGCTTGGTTTGCAGTTTCCAACAAATTTTTCTTCTCCACCTGACTGGTCGTTAACAGTTACTGGTTTTCAAACTCGTGTTCACAAGAAATGGCTTCTGGGGATATGTTTCCTGCAAGTGGCAATACATATTGTTGCCACGTGTGCCCCAGATTCACGACTAGTGGCATACATTTGGAAACTTCTGCCGACATTTTGTTGCACACTATTTATACTATACAAAAATATAAACTCAACATGTAGTGTTTCGTGAGGAGAAATAAAAGATGTCAGAAATGTTCCATACACATATTGCACATTAACAAGTTAAACCATTCATCTGACTAGTGTGGCATATGAAGAAGCGCAGGTGCACCTTGTGCTGGGGACAATAAAAGCCCACACTAAAAGGTGCAGTTTTGTCATACAACACAATGCTACAGATGTCTCAAGTTTTGAGGGAGCGTGCAATTGGCATGTTGCCTGCAGGAATGTATACCAGAGATGTTGCCATAGAATTTAATGTTCATTTCTCTACCATAAGCCGCCTCCAACGTAATTTTAGAGAATTTGGCATTATGTTCAACCAGCCTCACAACCGCAGACCATGTATAACCAGCCCAGGACCTCCACATCCAGCCCCTTCACCTGCTGGATTATATGAGACCAGCCACCAGGACAGCTGAGGAAACTGTGGGTTTGCATAACCTCAGAATTTCTGACAAATTGTCAAAAATCCTTGCAGGGAAGCTCATCTGCATGCTCATCGTCCTCACCAGGGTCTTGACCTGACTACAGTTCGGCGTCGTAACCGACTTCAGTGGGCAAATGCTCACCTTCGATAGACACTGGCATGCTGGAGAAGTGTGCTCTTCACGGATGAATCACAGTTTCAACTGTACAGGGCAGATGGCAGACATAGAGTCTGGTGTCATGTGGGCGAGCGGTTTGCTGATATCAATGTTGTGAACAGGGTGGGGTTATGGTATGGGGCAGGCATAAGCCATGGACAACAATTGCAAAATACAATTTGTATTTTATCAATAGCAGTTTTAATGCACAGAGATAACGTGACAAGATCCTGAGGCTCATTGTTGTGCCATTCATCCACCGCCATCATCTCATGTTGCAGCATGATAATTCACAGCCCCATGTTGCAAGGATCTGTACGCAATTCCTAGAAGCTGAAAATGTTCGTTCTTCCATGGCCTGCATACTCACCAGGCATGTTACACACTGCGCATGTTTGGGATGCTCTGGATTGGTGTGTACGAAAGCGTTTTCCAGTTCCCACCAATATCCAGAAACTTCGCACAGCCTTTGAAGCTGAGTGGGACAACATTACACAGGCCATAATCAACTATATGTGAAGATGTCGCACTGCACAAGGTCACACCAGATACTGACTGGTTTTCTGATCCTTACCTTTTTTTTAAGGTATCTGTGACCAACAGATGCATATCTGTATTCCCAGTCATATGAAATCCATAGCGTTATGAATATGAATTTATTTCAATTGACTGATTTCCTTATATGAACTGAAATTGTTGCATGTTGCGCATATATTTTTCAGTGTAGTTTGCAGCAAATTTGCAAGAACAATTACTTTTTTTAGTGTTCGGTTATAAAAAGTGACAACACTGGACTTGAGAGGTTGGGGGATTTAAGCTGTCAAGATTACCAGGACGGTGTTCAAAGCCTGTGGTTTAGTAGTAAAACAAGGTGCTCTCAAATAGGCCTCCCCACCGGAGAGCAGGGTTCAAACCCCATAATGACGAAGCAAAAGCAGTTATAAACACCCCCCCCACCCCCCCAAGCCATGAGGTCAAAGGAATTGTCCTTGGAGCTCCAAGACCGGATTGTGTCGAGGCGCAGGTCTGGGGAAGGGTACCAAAAAATGTCTGCAGCATTGAAGGTCCACAAGAACACAGTGGCATCCCTCATTCTTAAATGGAAGAAGTTTCGAACCACCAAGAATCTTCCTAGAGCTGGCCGCCCGGCCAAACAGAGCAATTAGGGGAGAAGGGCCTTGGTGAGGGAGGTGACCAAGAACCCAATGGTCACTCTGACAGAGCTCCAGAGTTCCTCTGTGGATATGGTTGTCCTTCTGGAAGGTTCTCCCATCTCTGCAGTACTCTACCCATCAGGCCTTTATGGTAAAGTGGCCAGACAGAAGCCACTCCTCAGTAAAAGGCACATGACAGCCAGCTTGGAGTTTGCCAAAAGGCACCTAAAGGACTCTCAGACCATGAGAAACAAGATTCTTTGGTCTGATGAAACCAAGATTGAACTATTTGGTCTGAATGCCAAGCGTCACGTCTGGAGGAAACCTGGCACCATCCTTACGGGGAAGCAGCATGTTTTTCAGGGACTGGGAGACAAGTCAGGATCGAGGCAAAGATGTACAGAGAGATCCTTGATGAAAATCTGCTCCAGAGCACTCGGGACCTCATCCTGAGGCGAAGGTTCACCTTCCAACAGGACAACGATCCTAAGCACACAGCCAAGAAAATGTAGGAGTGGCTTCAGGACAAGTCTCTGAATGTCCTTGAGTGGCCCAGCCAGAGCCTGGACTTGAACCCGATCGGACATCTCTGGAGAGACTTGAAAATAGTTGTGCAGCGATGCTCCCCATCCAACCTGACAGAGCTTGAGAGGATCTGCAGAGAAGAATGGGAGAAACTCCACAATTGTGCCAATCTTGCAACGTTACACCCAAGAAGACGTGAGGCTGTAATCGCTGCCAAAGGTGCTTCAACAAAGTACAGAGTAAAGGCTCTGAATACTTATGTAAATGTGATATTAAATTCATTTTTTTATTATAATATTTTTATATAAGAAATTAGCGCAAAATAATTACCTGTTTTTGCTTTTGTCATTATGGAGTATTGTGTGTAGATTGATGAGGAAAAAATATTTTTTTTATCCATTTTAGTATAAGAATATATACACTACCGTTCAAAAGTTTGGGGTCACTTAGAAATGTCCTTGTCTATAAAAATAACATCAAACTGATCAGAAATACAGTTTAGACATTGTTAATGTTGTCTCAACGTCAACAGTGAAGAGGTGACTCCGGGATGCTGGCCTTCTTGGCAGAGTTGCAAAGAAAAAGCCATATATCAGACTGGCCAATAAAAATCAGAGATTAAGATACGCAAAAGGACACCGCCACTGGACAGAGGAACTCGCCTAGAAGGCCAGCATCCCGGAGTCGCCTCTTCACTGTTGACGTTGAGACTGGTGTTTTGCGGGTACTATTTAATGAAGCTGCCAGTTGAGGACTTGTGAGGTGGCGTCTGTTAATCAAACTAGACACTAATGTACTTGTACTTGTCCTCCTGCTCAGTTGTACACCGAGGCCTCCCACTCCTCTTTCTATTCTAGTTAGAGCCAGTTTGCGTTGTTCTGTGAAGGGAATAGTATACAGCGTTATACAACATTTTCAGTTTCTTGGCATTTTCTTGGAATAGCCTTCATTTCTCAGAACAAGAATAGACTGATGAGTTTCAGAAGAAAGTCTTTGTTTTTGGACATTATGAGCCTGTAATCGAACCCACAAATGCTGATGCTCCAGATACTCAACTAGTCTAAAGAAGGCCATTTTTATTGCTGCTTTAATCAGCACAACAGTTTTCAGCTGTGCTAACATAATTGCAAAAGGGTTTTCTAATGATCAATTAGCCTTTTTAAAATGATAAACTTGGATTAGCTAACACAACGTGCCATTGGAACACAGGAGTGATGGTTGCTGGTAATGGGCCTCTACGCCTATGTAGATGTTTCATAAAAAATGTTCTGTTTCCAGCTACAATAGTCATTTACCAAAAAAAATGCTTTTCTTTCAAAAACAAGGACTTTTCTAAGTGACCCCAATTTTTTGTGTGTGTGTGGTGTACCAGTTGAAACTTGGACACACCTACTCATTCAAGGGTTTTTCTAGTGTTCTAGTGTAGTAATAATAATAGTGAAGACATCATACTATGAGAATAACACATGGAATCATGTAGTAACCAAAAAGTGTTAAACAAATCAAAATACATATAATATTTGAGATTCTTCAAAGTAGCCACCCTTTGCCTTGATGACAGCTTTGCACACGCTTGGCATTCTCTCAACCAGCTTCATGAGGTAGTCACCTGGAATGCATTTCAATTAACAGGTGTGCTTGTTAAGTTCATTTGTGGAATTTCTTTCCTCAATGCGTTTGAACCAATCAGTTGTGTTGTGACAAGGTAGGGTTGGTATACAGAAGATCTCCCTATTTGGTTTAAGACCAAGTCCATATTATGGCAAGAACAGCTCAAATAAGCAAAGAGAAACGACAGTCCATCATTACTTTTAAGACATGAAGGTCAGTCAATCCTGAAGATTTCAATAATCTGTTTAGTTATTTGGATTTTTACGAATTATCTTTGAAAGACAGGGTCCTGAAAAAGGCACGTTTCTTTTTTTGCTGAGTTGATGTCCATTTTAAAGTGTTTAACATTCATTAAAATGTTGATGATTGTATGATTAACTAAAGATAACATACATTTTCATCAAGTGTTTGACCTTTTTTAATGTGTACTTTTTTGAAAAATACTAATTAATGGACCAGAATACCAACAAATCTCATAATGTATAGGTAGAGGCAAAAATGTAATTTCAGTTTGTAGTGCCTGGCCTAAATTGTAATTAACAGGCTCAGTTTTCAAGCTGTTATTTGTTGTTGTCCTTTTCACCTACCTCCCACACAACATATGATCATGCTTTCGTATCACAGCAAGGACAAGCCAGTTTAGGCAATGTTTTGTGGGTGTGGAACATTTTGCGTTTTACTTAAATGATTGTTAGTTGATTATCTTTAGGAAAGAACCTGTACTAACCTTCCTCTTAAAACGGCCAATTATTCTGTTCTAAATGTATGTGCCATTCCCCTACTGGACTACCCGGACTTGTCAACATCCACTGAAGTAGCTTGCGAGATTACTATATAGCTGCAGTAGTTGCCTTGGTAACCAAACAAACAGACTTGCTAGTTTAGCTAACCAAAGTATCAGTCCTAGTTTGCTATTATGAACATCTACTTCAACAAAGCCAATGTTTTCATTTTGACTTTTGCATTCAAAAACAGCTCAAACATTGAACATGTAACAATGAGCTATAGCCATTGAATTCTACCATGCTGATATAGCATGCATTATAGGGACAAAATGGACGCTCTCGAATGCCATTCAAGCCCATCAGAAATGAGTATTCAACAATGCCATGGTGTAATTAAGCAATACGGTTAGAGGGAGTGTGGTATATGGGTAATATATCACGGCCAAGGGCTGTTCTTGTGCAGGATGCAACACAGAGTACATGGAAATAGTCCTTAGCCGTTGTAAATTGCCCATATACCACAAACCCCGAGGTGCCTTATTGCTATTATAATATTGTTACCAACATAATTTGAAGAGTAAAAATACATGTTTTGTCATACCAATGGTATACAATCTGATATCTCACAGCCTTTTAACCAATCAGCATTTAGTTTATAATGAATAATATTGACCCCTTATGACCCTGGTGTGATCAGCCTTTTGTGTTTGAACCTCCAGAGGGGTGCTCCGCATGGACAACTCCAGCTATGGGATTGAGCCGCTGGTGTCTTCCTCGGACTTCCAGCACCTAGTGTACCGGCTGGAGGACGTGGTGTCGGAGCCGCTGGTGTGTGGCACTCCACACACGGAACAACTAGCCCCATCTGAACAGGACCACTCAGACCATCAAACCCACTCTGACACACACAAACAGCCTGTCAGCCACCTCCTCAGGGTGAGTTACCACAGGGTGTATGTGTGCGTGCTAAGTGTGCCTGTGCCTTCGTGCTGATTTATCTGCTTATGGTACTGTATGTGCTTTCTCTCCCTTCAGAGAAAGCGGGCAGTGCTGCTCCAGCCACACTATGTAGAGCTGCTCCTGGTGGTGGATAATGAGAGGGTGAGTGAATGTCCAATGACTGATAAACCTAGACGACTGTGTTTTATACATCATTTAAAATCTCTTACCACACAAAACGGTCTTGAGTGACAACAAATCTGTCCAATTAGCTGATTCGCTTTCCATACACCCACTCGCCCAAACTCCGGTCGCAATATTGGACTGCAGTTACACATACTTGTTTTTTCGGGCTGTCTTAATCAATAAAGTGTAAAACAAAACAATTTATTTTTTTAATTATAATTTTTATGGAAGAAAGATTTCAGTGTAAACTTAAACTACTCAAATCTAACAAATTATTTAGATAAGATAATGTACCTATATACACTACCGTTCAAAAGTTTGGGGTCACTTAGAAATGTCCTTGTTTTGAAAGAAAAGCAACAAAAAAAATTGTCCGTTTAAAATAACATCAAATTGATCAGAAATACTGTGTAGACATTGTTAATGTTGTAAATGCCTATTGTAGCTGGAAACGGCTGATTTTTGAATGGAATATCTACATAGGCGTACAGAGGCCCATTATCAGCAACCATCACTCTTGTGTTCCAATGGCACGTTGTGTTAGCTAATCCAAGTTTTAAAAAAAATGTAAAGGCTAGTTGATCATTAGAAAACCCGTTTGCATTTGTATTAGCTCAGCTGAAAACTGTTGTTCTGATTTAAAGAAGCAATAAAACTGGCCTTCTTTAGACTAGTTGAGAATCTGGAGCATCAGCATTTGTGTGTTCGAATACAGGCTCAAAATGGCCAGAAACAATTAACTTTCTTCTAGAACTTGTCCGTCTATTCTTGTTCTGAGAAATGAAGGCTATTCCATGCAAGAAATTGCCAAGAAACTGAAGATCTCGTACAACGCTCTGTACTACTCCCTTCACAGAACAGCGCAAACTGGCACTAACCAGAATAGAAAGAGGAGTGGGAGGTTCCGGTGCACAACTGAGCAAGAGGACAAGTACATTAGAGGGTCTAGTTTGAGAAACAGATGTCTCACAAGTCCTCAACTGGCAGCGTCATTAAATAGTACCCGCAAAACACCAGTCTCAATGTCAACAGTGAAGGGGATGTTGGCCTGGGCAGAGTTCCTCTGTCCAGTGTCTGTGTTCTTTTGCCCATTTTAATCTTAGCTTTTTATTGGCCAGTCTGAGATACGGCTCCTCTTTCTAATCTGGTTAGAGACATTTTGCTCTGTTCTGTGAAGGAGGTGGTACACAGCGTTGTACGAGATCTGTATTGTTTAAAAATAAACTCAGCAAAAAAAGAAATGTCCCTTTTTCAGGACCCCGTCTTTCAAAGATGATTCGTAAAAATCAAAATAACTTCACAGATCTTCATTGTGAAGGGTTTAAACACCGTTTCCCATGCTTGTTCAATGAACCACAAACAATTAATGAACATGCACCTGTGGAACGATTGTTAAGACACTAACAGCTTACAGACGGTAGGCAATTAACCTCTCTGGGGTATGTGAAATAGCAGGGCGCCAAATTCAAAACAACAGAAATCTCATAATTCAAATTTCTCAAACATTCAACGATTATATCCCATTTTAAAGACTTCTCGTTAATCCAACCACATTGTCCAATTTCAAAAAGCCTTTACGGCGAAAGCATAACATTAGATTATGTTAGGACAGCGCCGAGACAAGAAAAACCACACTGCCATTTTCCAAGCAAGGAGAGGTGTCACAAAAACCAGAAATACAGCTAAAATTAATCACTAACCTTTGATGATCTTCATCAGATGGCACTCATAGGACTTCATGTTACACAATACATGTATGTTTTGCTCGATAAAGTTCATATTTATATCCAAAAACCCCATTTTACATTGGCGTGTAATGTTCAGAAATGTTTTGCCTCCCAAAACTTCCGGTAAATGAGCACATCAATTTACAGAAATACTCATCATAAACGTTGATAAAATATTAAACTGTTATTCAAAGAATTATAGATACACTTCTCCTTAATGCAACCGCTGTGTCAGATTTCAAAAAAGCTTTACAGCGAAAGCACACTTTGAAATAATCTTGAGTACGGCGCTCAGTCACAAAACCAAACCCGCCATTTTGTGGAGTCAACAAAACTCAGAAGTAGCATTATAAATATTCACTTACCTTTGATGATCTTCATCGGAATGCACTCCCAGGAATCCCAGTTCCACAATAAATGTTAATTTGTTTCGATAAAGTCCATATTTATGTCCAAATACCTCCTTTTTGTTTGTGCGTTCAGTCGAGTTATCCAAATCCACTGTGCTTGCGCAGTTAGTTCAGACGAATAGTCAAAAAAGTTCTATTACAATTCGTAGAAACATGTCAAACGATGTATAGAATCAATCTTTAGGATGTTTTTATCATAAATCTTCCATAATATTCCAACCGGACGATTCCTTTGTCTTCAAAAAAGAAAAGGAACACAGCTTACTCTCACGGGAGTGCGCGCCACTGATGTCATTCTTTGTCATCTGACTCCAGGACCTCTTATTGTCTCCCCATTCACACTAGAAGCATGAAACAATGTTCTAAAGACTGTTGACATCTAGTGGAAGCCTTAGGAAGTGCAAAATTACCCCATTGACACTGTATACTGGATAGGGAATCACTTGAAAAACTACAAACCATTTTTTCTCAGGTTTTTGCCTGCCATATGAGTTCTGTTATACTCAGACATCATTCAAACAGTTTTAGAAACTTCAGAGTGTTTTCTATCCAAATCTACTAATAATCTGCATATCTTAGCTTCTGGGACTGAGTAGCAGGCAGTTTACTCTGGGCACCTTCTTCATCCGGACGTCAAAATACTGCCCCCTACCCCGATGAAGTTAAGGTCACAGTTATGAAAACTTAGGACACTAAAGAGGCCTTTCTACGGACTGTGAAAAACATCAAAAGAAAGATAACCAGGGTCCCTGCTCATCTGCGTGAATGTGCCTTAGGCATGCTGCAAGGAGGCATGAGGACTGCAGATGTGGCCAGGGAAATAAATTGCAATGTCCATACAGTGAGACGTTTAAGACAGCGCTACAGGGAGACAGGACGGACAGCTGACCGTCCTCGGCTGCGACTGTCTGACCACACCCATTACCACGTCCACCACCTAATCCCCTTTTTGATCAAGAAAAAACCCTTGATCTTTTCATTTCTTGATGGCCTGTGTGAAATCTAGCCTGGGTACCAGACCTATTTTTGCTATCATTCCACTCTTTGCCATATGCCAAAGATATGACAAGGAGTGGCATGATTGCACAAACATGATGCCCAGGCTAGTTGAAATATCCATTGGGCTTAAGAACTTTTGGCCCAATCCGTTTTAGACTTTTTGAATGAGGCCTTCAGGAAACTCTAGCCAATGCTCACTTCTGTCCTTTCCCTCTACAGTTCACCTACATGCACAGGAATGAGACTGCAGTGCGAGACGAGATGATTCATCTTGCAAACTACATTGACAGTGTAAGTATACAAAAAAGAATGCATACTACAAGTGCTCAATCAGGGTGAAATACCCTCCGACTCAGTATGGTATGAGTTGCAGTCAACGTTTGCAATACCAAACAAGCCAATTCCAAGAAAAGATTGTGTTTAGATGCAACATTTTACATTTTAGTCATTTAGCAGACTCTCTTATCCAGAGCGACTTACAGTAGTGAATGCATACATTTCATAAAAAATTTTCCCCCCGTACTGGTCCCCCGTGGGAATCGAACCCACAACCCTGGCGTTGCAAACACCATGCTCTACCAACTGAGCCACACGGGACCTATTCATATTGCATAGGAATTGTGCATAGTGCAAAACGTACTATAAACCTCATTATAATCTGGCAGCGTGATTGAAACTTTTCTTTAACAATCTGCATTATAAAGAGGGGCTTTATGTATTTTTTTTTTACTCTTATGTTAATGCCTTCCTCTCCATCTTAAATAAGCATGCCCCTTTCAAGAAATTTAGAACCAGGAACAGATATAGCCCTTGGTTCTCCCCAGACCTGACTGCCCTTAACCAACACAAAAATATCCTGTGGCGTTCTGCATTAGCATCGAACTGCCCCCGCGATATGCAACTTTTTAGGGAAGTTAGAAACCAATACACACAGGCAGTTAGAAACGCCAAGGCTAGCTTTTTCAAACAGAAATTCGCTTCGTGCAACTCCAACTCTAAAAAGTTCTGGGACATTGTAAAGTCCATGGAGAATAAGAACACCTCCTCCCAACTGCCCACTGCACTGAGGATAGGAAACTCTGTCACCACCGATAAGCCCACTATAATTGAGAATTTCAATAAGCATTTTTCTACGGCTGGCCATGCTTTCCACCTAACTACCCCTACTGCATTCAACAGCACTGCACCCCCCACAGCTACTCGCCCAAGCCTCCCCCATTTCTCCTTCTCCCAAATCCATTCAGCTGATGTTCTGAAAGAGCTGCAAAATCTGGACCCCTACAAATCAGCTGGGCTTGACAATCTGGACCCTTTCTTTCTAAAACTATCTGCCGAAATTATTGCAACCCCTATTACTAGCCTGTTCAACCTCTCTTTCGTGTCGTCTGAGATTCCCATAGATTGGAAAGCAGCTGCTGTCATCCCCCTCTTCAAAGGAGGTGACACTCTTGACCCAAATTGCTACAGACCTATATCCATCCTACCCTGCCTTTCTAAGGTCTTCGAAAGCCAAGTCAACAAACAGATTACCGACCATTTCGAATCCCACCGCACCCTCTCCGCTATGCAATCTGGTTTCAGAGCTGGTCATGGGTGCACCTCAGCCACGCTCAAGGTCCTAAACGACATCGTAACCGCCATCGATAAGAAACAATACTGTGCTGCCGTATTCATTGACCTGGCCAAAGCTTTTGACTCTGTTAATCACCACATCCTCATCGGCAGACTCAGTAGCCTTGGTTTCTCAAACGATTGCGTCGCCTGGTTCACCAACTACTTCTCTGACAGAGTTCAGTGTGTCAAATCGGAGGGCCTACTGTCTGGACCTCTGGCAGTCTCTATGGGGGTACCACAGGGTTCAATTCTTGGGCCAACTCTTTTCTCTGTATACATAAATGATGTCGCTCTTGCTGCTGGTGAATCTCTGATCCACCTCTACGCAGACGACACCATTCTGTACACTTCTGGCCCTTCTTTGGACACTGTGTTAACAACCCTCCAGACGAGCTTCAATGCCATTCAACTCTCCTTCCGTGGTCTCCAACTGCTCCTAAACACAAGTAAAACTAAATGCATGCTCTTCAACCGATCGCTGCCTGCACCTGCCCGCCTGTCCAGCATCACTTCTCTGGATGGTTCTAACTTAGAATTTGTGGACAACTACAAATACCTAGGTGTCTGGTTAGACTGTAAACTCTCCTTCCAGACTCACATCAATCATCTCCAATCCAAAGTGAAATCTCGAATTGGCTTCCTATTTCGCAACAAAGCATCCTTCACTCATGCTGCCAAACATACCCTCGTAAAACTGACCATCCTACCAATCCTCGACTTCGGCGATGTCATTTACAAAATAGCTTCCAATACCCTACTCAACAAGCTGGATGCAGTCTATCACAGTGCCATCCGTTTTGTCACCAAAGCCCCATATACTACCCACCACTGCGACCTGTACGCTCTCGTTGGCTGGCCTTCGCTTCATATTCGTCGCCAAACACATTGGCTCCAGATCATCTACAAGACCCTGCTAGGTAAAGTCCCCCCTTATCTCCGCTCACTGGTCACCATAGCAGCACCCACCTGTAGCACGCGCTCCAGCAGGTATATCTCTCTGGTCACCCCCAAAGCCAACTCCTCCTTTGGTCGTCTCTCCTTCCAGTTCTCTGCTGCCAATGACTGGAACGAACTACAAAAATCTCTGAAACTGGAAACACTTATCTCCCTCACTAGCTTTAAGCACCAGCTGTCAGAGCAGCTCACAGATCACTGCACCTGTACATAGCCCATCTATAATTTAGCCCAAACTACTACCTCTTCCCCTACTGTATTTATTTATTTTATTTATTTTGCTCCTTTGCACCATATTATTTATATTTTATCTTTTAACTTTCTTCAAACTACAAATCGACCATTCCAATGTTTTTCTTGCTGTACTTTATTTACTTTGCCACCATGGCATTTTTTTGCCTTTACCTCCCTTATCTCACATCATTTGCTCACATTGTATATAGTCTTATTTTATTATTTTTTTTCTTCTACTGCATCATTGATTGTATGTTGTTTTACTCCATGTGTAACTCTGTGTTTTTGTATGTTGTCGAACTGCTTTGCTTTATCTTGGCCAGGTCGCAATTGTAAATGAGAACTTGTTCTCAACTTGCCTACCTGGTTAAATAAAGGTGAAATAAAATAAATAAATAAAATAATAAATGCTAGTATAGTAAAAAATTGCCTCATTTTAATTCTTGATCACACTATGAGATAAAGGTTAACAGTTGTCATGTCTTTGGCATCATTAAAGTGAGGACTGTTATTTTATCAAATCAATTCTCTGTAATTACTATTACATGATTAAACTAATCATGTAAATGTAATTAACTAGGAAGTCGGGGCACTAAGGAAAATCTTCAGATTACAAAGTTATAATTTTCCTAATATAACTTCAGATATTTTAATATCTGGTCAATTAGTCTTCTAATTAATGAATTATTCTTTAGTCTCATTCCAAACATCATAAATTGTTGGTGATCTGCACAAACCCAGCCTTTACTATAAATCATCCATAAATCAATTGTCTTAATCATTTATTTACTAACCAACTAAGTAATCACAGAAATGCATAAACAAACAGTAGATATGGTTACAAGGAAATGATAGGGGAGGTTCTCTAGTGGGCTAAGCTGATATGATGGCTTGGTGGACAAAGGGAAGTGGGTGTGGACTGAGAAGGGCGTGAAAGACAAGAGTCACTACACAGTTGATAATCATTAATTGAAATGCTAATCCTTTGCACATGAACGCTCACTCATTCGGGAATCATTGCAATCAATATATATTTACGCTCAGTGTGTCGTCAGAGATCTCTGTTGGAATCGTCTGTCTTTCTGTTGGAAAGTTAATCCGCTCGTCTCTCCATCTGCTTCCAAGAAGTCTTTTGTGGTTAGAATGGATACTTTAGAGTCCCATTCAGAAATGTTCTTATAGAATAGATGTTTCGGCGGTTGTCGGTCTTCGCAATCCATGGTACATAATTCCTAGCCGCGGACTAGTAATTAGTATCGAAGATTTGCTCTTATTCTGTCGGTATCGATAGTCTCAGAGTTTAACCATTTCCACCAGTGTCACCAATGCTCCATGTGGTATGGTTAGGAATTAAACAACCATTACAACCTTAGCTTCTACTGAAGTTTTTTGTGGTCTCTACTCAAACCTTCGCCCCCTCAGCTTACTGAGGTACGCGTGGTCTAAAGAGGATTTCTTCAGGTGGGGGTTTTATTCAGAACACTAGAAAAGGGCTGTCCCATGACGCCAGATCAATGTCTGTGCTCATGGGGCCTGGCCAATGACTTAGTTAAACTTTAAAGGGAATACAATTCTCTCACATTAACGGTTTAAAATCACGTTACTTAATTTCACAAATAGTTTCATCTTTACTCATTCATTTTATACAATAATTAGATGCAAACCTCATAACGGAGGCTCCTGTATAAACAGAGTTATGGTAATGTGGCTGTATCGTTTTCCATGAGGTCACAACATGAAACAAAACGGAAAGGTCGTAGCTATCTTCTCCACCGACCGTTTACACATTCTCCAAAACATGGATATTGTTCAGTTCTCAAGTTCTGTGATGTAGAAAGAAGTTCCTTTGTTCTACTGTGAAACTCTCTCTCTCTATACTGCCTGGCCCTGAGGAGTCTCCTCCAGGAATCTATGACCTGAGATAACAGAACCTGGGTAGGAGGGCGAGAGAGGTGGTGGGAGAGAAGGGGAGGGTACTCGCTATACCCAAAGAGGGCCACGTCATGACACAGTATTTTTAGCACGAAAATGACACCCTAGGTGTGTCTATAGATCTGTCTCAATTTGTGACGTTCTTCCCATTTCTCTGTAACATGCAGATGTACGTGGAGCTAAATATTCGTGTGGTGTTAGTGGGCCTGGACATCTGGGCCAACGGGAACCCCATCAGCATGGAGGGCAGCGCCGGGGAGGTGCTCAGCCGCTTTGTCCAGTGGAGGGAGAAGGAGCTGGTGCCACGGCGACGCCATGACAGCGCCCAGCTCATTCTGTGAGTCCCTGTACAGTTTTGCATCATATGAGGCATTATACATCATCATCAGTTTTTTTCTCTCTACTGAAAGTGCTTCAACTTAACTGCTGCCTTCAAAAAAAATATTGTATTAATCATTTTTGAGTGTAGTTATCCTTTAACCTCATAGAATACAGGGTTCATATTCAGCTTCTCTGAGTCAGAGTGCTGATCTAGGACCAGTCTTGCCTTTACGATCATAATAAGTAAGATTACATGGGCAGGGGGACCTGATCCTAGATCAGCACTCTTACTCTGAGACACTTGATGAACATGGGCCCAGGAGAGACAAAATAGTAATTTATCACTGGGTTTATTATGTCTCTCGCAACATAGTCTCTTTGTATTTTTCATCTCTCCAGGAAGAAGAGCTTTGGGGGCACTGCTGGGATGGCCTTTGTCAGCACGGTCTGCTCGCGGAGTCACGGGGGTGGGATCAACGCAGTAAGTTGCTGACAAGTTCTTGTTTTAAGTATCCCTATATTTCTGTTATTATGGGGCTATCACTCTGTCAGGTGTACGCCTGCGCAGGAAGTCTTGCTGTTGATGGACCTAGCCTGGAGTGCGATGGCTACCTTGTAGTGTGTTCATATGGTATATTAAACTTTGGAACCTTGTCGTTGTGTCATTTCAAGTTAACATTGGTAGCAGAGGATGGCTAATAACTACAATGTGCCACCTCGCTTCGACGAAAAGAGGTCGTATGAAAGTTGGAAAAATGAACTTGGAATCTGGACACGGATTACTAATCTGGATGCGAAAAAGCAAGCACTTGCGGTGGTATTATCGCTCGAGGGAAGAGCGAGAGATACAGCACTGGAATTTGAGGATTTGAACAAGGATGATTGTATGGGAACTTTGATCAGAGCACTGGATTCTGTATTTCTTAATTGGGGCTAGGGGGCAGTATTTTCACGGCCGGATGAAAAACGTACCCAATTTGAACAGGTTAATACTCTGGCCCAGAAACTAGAATAAGCATATTATTAGTAGATTTGGATAGAAAACACTCAAGTTTCTAAAACTGTTTGAATGGTGTCTGTGAGTATAACAGAACTCATATGGCTGGCAAAAACCTGAGACAATTCCAAGCAGGAAGTGGAAAGTCTGTGGTTGTAGTTTTTAAGTGATTGCCTTGACTGTATACAGTGAGTTAGAGTACATTTTGCACTTCCTAAAGCTTCCACTAGATGTCAGCAGTCTTTCGAACAGTGTTTGAGGATTCTATGGTGAATTTGATGGGAATTACAGCCCTAGGAAGTAGGTGTCCCATTACAAGGCATGGGCTCAGTCACGCGCAATGACTTGGTAGCGAGCTGAGTTCATATTCACTGCTAAAGAGAACGTATAGGTCCGGTTGGAATTTTATTCAAGATATATGATAAAAGCAACCTAAAGATTGATTCTATACATCGTTTGACATGTTTCTACAAACTGTAGTATAACTTTTTTGACTTTTTGTCTGGACTAAGTAAGCATGCGCGTTGTGGATTTGGTTAGTGAACCTAATGCGCGAACAAAATTGATTATTTGGACATATAAATTAACTTTATCGAACATTTATTGTGGAGCTGGGGTCCTGGGAGTGCCTTCTGATGAAGATAATCAAAGGTAAGTGAATATTTATAATGTAATTTGTTAGTTTTATTGACTCCAAGATGGCGGTTTTCTATTTGCTAGTTGTTAGTGTCATCTGGGCTGTACTCAGATTATTGCAAATTTGCTTTCACCGTGAACCTTTTTGGAAATCTGACAATGCGATTACATTTAGGAGAATTGTATCTATAATTCTGTGCATAACACTTCTATATTGATCAAACATTTTCATGAGTGTTTCTGTAATATGTGTGCTCATTGTGCTGATTCATCGGGAGGTTTGGAGGGAAAACATTTCTCAACATTACGCGCCAATGTAAAATGCTGTTTTTGGATATAAATATTAACTTTATCGAGCAAAACATACATGTATTGTGAAACATAATGTCCTAGGAGTGTCATCTGATGATCGTTAAAGGTTAGTGCATAATTTACCGTACCTTCCGGACTATTGAGCGCACCTGAATATAAGCCGCACCCACTGAATTTTTTTTATTTTTATATTTTGAACATAAATAAGCCGCACCAGTCTATAAGCCGCAGGTACCTACCGGTACATTGAAACAAATTAACTTTACACAGGCTTTAACGAAACACGGCTTGTAACAAAAATAAATAGGCTTTAACGAAACACGGCTTGTAACAAATATAAATAGGCTTTAACGAAACACGGCTTGTAACAAAAAATTAAAAATTAGCAGTAAGCTTTAGTTGTCTTTTTGCACTGAGTCAATTCCTCACGCTGCTGTTTCCAACGTCTTATCATCGACTCATTAAGACCAAGCTCCCGTGCAGCAGCTCTATTTCCTTTTCCAACAGCCAGATCAATCGCCTTCAACTTGAAAGCTGCATCATATGCATTTCTCCGTGTCTTTGCCATGATGAGGGTGACAAAATGACTACCGTAATCAGAATGATGGGAAGTTTGAGAGCGCTCGATTTAATCTAAACAGTAAAAAAAAAAGTTGTTTGACCTTAACCCGTTCGGCAATTTCATTGGTCTAATGAAAGCTTCATGCCGCCAAAAAACTGAGCATGTCACAGTGTTTTTTTGGAAGAATTTTTTTTTTTAACTTATGGATAGGGGGCAGTATTTTCACGGCCGGATAAAAAACGTACCCGATTTAATCTGATTATTACTCCTGCCCAGAAACTAGAATATGCATATAATTATTAGCTTTGGATAGAAAACACTCCAAAGTTTCTAAAGCTGTTTGAATGGTGTCTGTGAGTATAACATAACTCATTTGGCAGGCCAAAACCTGAGAAGATTCCAAACAGGAAGCGCCCTCTGACCATTTCTTGGCCTTCTTGATCATCTCTATCCAAAACAGGGGATCTCTGCTGTAACGTGACATTTTCTAACGCTCCCATAGGCTCTCAGAAGGCGCCAGAACGTTGAATGATGACTTTGCAGGCCATGGCTGAAAAACAGTAGCGCATTTGGTAAGTGGTCGATCTGAGAACAATGAGACTGGTGCGCGCGTGCACGAGACGACTCCATGTTTACATTTTCAGTCTTTGAACAAAAACAACGACTCCCGGTCGGGAATATTATCACTTTTTTTACGAGAAAAATCGCATAAAAATTGATTTTAAACAGCGTTTGACATGCTTCGAAGTACAGTAATGGAATATTTTGACATTTTTTGTCACGAAACGCGCCGGGCGCGTCACCCTTCGTTACCCTTCGGATAGTGTCTTGAACACACAACAAAACGCAGCTATTTGGATAACACTATGGATTATTTGGAACCAAACCAACATTTGTTATTGAAGTAGAAGTCCCGGGAGTGCATTTTGACAAAGAACAGCAAAGGTAATCCAATTTTTCTTATAGTAAATCTGAGTTTGGTGAGTGCCAAACTTGGTGGGTGTCAAAATAGCTAGCCTGTGATGGCCGAGCTATCTACTCAGAATATTGCAAAATGTGCTTTCACCGAAAAGCTATTTTAAAATCGGACACGGCGATTGCATAAAGGAGTTCTGTATCTATAATTCTTAAATTAATTATGTTTTTTGTGAACGTTTATCGTGAGTAATTTAGTAAATTCGGTTTTTGATATAAATATGAACTTGATTGAACAAAACATGCATGTATTGTATAACATAATGTCCTAGGAGTGTCATCTGATGAAGATCATCAAAGGTTAGTGCTGCATTTAGCTGTGGTTTTGTTTTTTGTGACATTATATGCTAGCTTGAAAAATGGGTGTCTGATTATTTCTGTCTGGGTACTCTGCTGACATAATCTAATGTTTTTCTTTCATTGTAAAGCCTTTTTGAAATCGGACAGTGTGGTTAGATAAAGGAGAGTCTTGTCTTTAAAATGGTGTAAAATAGTCATATGTTTGAAAAATGGAAGTTTTCGGATTTTCGAGGACTTTGTATTTTGTGCCACGCCCATCATTGGATATTGGAGCAGGTGTTCTGCTAGCGGAACGTCTAGATGTAAGAGGTTAAGCGGGAAAAATCCATATATTAGCCGCGTCATTGTTTAAGCCGCGATGTTCAAAGCATGGGAAAAAAGTTGCAGTAAATTACGGTAGCTGTGTTTTGGGGTTTTTGTGATGCATCTAGTTGCTTGGAAAATGGCTGTGTGATTATTTGTGTCTATGTACTCTCCTAACATAATCTAATGTTTTGCTTTCGCCTTAAAGCCTTTTTGAAATTGGACAATGTGGTTGGATTTACGAGAAGTTTATCTTTAAAATGGTGCAAAATAGTTGATTGTTTGAGAAAATGGAATTATGAGATTTTAGCTGTTTTGAATTTGGCGCTCTGATTTTCCACAGGCTGTTGTCAAAATCAATCCCGTTAACGGGATAAGAACAGGAAGGGGTCCCCAACAGGTTAACCTCTCTAGGGCCGGCGGGACGAAATCGTCCCACCTACGTAACAGCCAGTGGAATCCTGTGGTGTGTTATTCAAATACCTTAGAAATGCTATTACTTAAATTTCTCAAACATATGACTATTTTACACCGTTTTAAAGACAAGACTCTCGTTAATCTAACCACACTGTCCGATTTCAAAAAGGCTTTACAACGAAAGCAAAACATTAGATTATGTCAGCAGAGTACCTAGCCAGAAATAATCAGACACCCATTTTTCAAGCTAGCATATAATGTCACAAAAACCCAGAAGACAGCTAAATGCAGCACTAACCTTTGATGATCTTCATCAGATGACACACCTAGGACATTATGTTATACAATACATGCATGTTTTGTTCAATCAAGTTCATATTTATATCAAAAACCAGCTTTTTACATTAGCATGTGACGTTCAGAACTAGCATACTTCCGGTGAATTTACTAAATTACTCACGATAAACGTTCACAAAAAAACATAACAATTATTTTAAGAATTATAGATACAGAACTCCTCTATGCACTCGATATGTCCGATTTTAAAATAGCTTTTCGGTGAAAGCACATTTTGCAATATTCTAAGTAGATAGCCCGGCATCACAGGGCTAGCTATTTAGACACCCAGCAAGTTTAGCACTCACCAAAGTCAGATTTACTATAAGAAAAATGTTATTACCTTTGGTGTTCTTTGTCAGAATGCACTCCCAGGACTTCTACTTCAATAACAAATGTTGGTTTGGTCCCAAATAATCCCTAGTTATATCCAAATAGCGGCGTTTTGTTCGTGCGTTCAAAACACTATCCGAAAGGGTAAATAAGGGTTACGAGCATGGCGCATTTCGTGACAAAAAAATTCTAAATATTCCATTACCGTACTTCGAAGCATGTCAACCGTAAAAAAGCGATAATATTCCGACCGGGAATCTGCATTTAGGTAAACAGACGAAAGAAAATAAAGCATGGGGTCGACTCGGGCACGCGCCTAAGCCCATAGTACTCTGATCGGCCACTTGCCAAAAGCGATAATGTGTTTCAGCCAGACGCTGCCTCGATATCGTTCAGCTTTTTCCCGGGCTCTGAGAGCCTATGGGAGCCGTAGGAAGTGTCACGTTAGAGCAAAGATCCTCAGTCTTCAATAAAAAGAGCCAAGATGAACAACAACTTGTCAGACAGGCCACTTCCCATATAGAATCCTCTCAGGTTTTTGCCTGCCATATGAGTTCTGTTATACTCACAGACACCATTCAAACAGTTTTAGAAACTTTAGGGTGTTTTCTATCCAAAGCCAATAATTATATGCATATTGTAGTTACTGGGCAGGAGTAGTAACCAGATTAAATCGGGTACGTTTTTTATCCGGCCGTGTCAATACTGCCCCCTACCCCCAACAGGTTAAAGAAGAGAAAGACCATGCCTACGAGGCATATTCAAACAGTGACAGTGTTACGAGAGATATTTCGGTTACAATGACGGACTACATCATTGATTTCGAACAGAGGTACAATAGGATGCGCAAGTACAACATGGTTCTCCCGGATGCAGTGTTAGCTTTCAAGTTGCTAGATACTGCCTGTCTATATGGTAGGGAGAAACAGTTGCCTTTGACTGCTTGTACTGTGCTGACTTTTGCATCAATGAAGTCGGCACCAAAAATTATTTTTGGTGAAAAGACATCTGTCGCGCCAATAACAGATGGAATGCAAGTGAGTGACGCAGCATATTACACAGCAGCGGAGAAAAGGCGCCAACAAGTCATGTTCTCAAGACAACCAGAAGGGGGCGCCATTGCCCGGCACAAATCCACTGGACAAATATGAAAGGAGATCAAAATGTGCTATTTGTCAAAGCACTTATCATTGGGTTAAAGACTGTCCTCATAAAAATGAACAAGTTAAACTAACAGAGGAAGAGCAGTGTAACATTACACTGTTTTCAAACTAATCTGCTTCTGATACTGAGATTTTTATAGTTGAATCCTTAAGAGTCTGCTGTGATTGATACTGCATGCATGCTGACAGTGTGTGGTGCAAAATGGCTTGATAGCTATGTCAGTGAACTAAATATGAAAGAAGTACAAAATATGTTTGACACACCAAGCAACAGAGCTTTCAAATTTGGAGATGGGAGAATCGTCCATTCTACCAAGAGAGTTAAGATACCAGCAAAAATTGGTCAGACTAAGTGTCACATTGAAACAGAGGTGGTCCCTACAGATATCCCCTTACTATTAAGCAAAGCTTCCCTCAAGAAGGCAGGGGCTGTAGTAGACATAAAAAATGACAAGGCAGTGATGTTTAAACAACCTGTGACTCTTGAACGTACTACCTCAGGCCACTATTGTGTAAACATTTTAGACAAAGACATCACACAGAGTCCATGTAAAAATGAGATGTACGAAACTGGAAACCAAGTGTACTATAAACGAGTTGACTGTCGAGTGGAAAGGACCAGGAGTAGACATTGGCCAAGATGGTGTGGTGATATTTGTGAGGCACGGACGCACCATTGTCAGGGTGCATCACTCAAGATTGCGGAAAGTAAATGATCAACAAGACTGATTCTCAAGCAACAGCCCCTCTGTCTCCTAATGAAAATGACAAAAAGGACACAGTAACAGACACAAACCTACCGGATGTCGCATCCAATGATATGGATACTGAAACTGACACAGGAAATGGAGCAGAGACCTTCAACCATGCCACAGATAATACTGTTGAGCGTTCAAATGAGGAAAACATTCAACAACAGCCACATGTGTTAAGACAACATGGTTGTTCCAATCTGAAAACTGGACAAACTGTTAAATACATGGACAGAGAAAGTGGTATTCCACATACAGCAACCCTCATTGGACGAGCAGCAAACTGCAAAAAGAAAACAAAAAAAGAAAGCCTGAAGCTAAGAGCGAAGGAACACTGTGGAAACTAAAAAAGTGTGTGAATGGCCTGGCAGATGCATCACTCTACTGGTACAACAAAGTCAAGGCAACAATGCTGAATACAGGTGAAAAAATGTCACAAGTGGATCCTGCAGTCTTCTATTGGCTTGATCAAGACTGCAATGTGACTGGAGTACTTGCCTGTCATGTTGATGACTTTATCTGGGGTGGCTCACAGACCTTTGCTAAAACTGTGATTCCACACCTCAAAGCTGTTTTCCAGGTTGGCCATGAGGAGCATGATAATTTTTGTTATGTTGGCATAGAGTTTATTACAGTTGATGGAGCAATACTGATGCAACAGGAGAGCTATATCAAGAATCTTCAACCCATCCACATAGATTCTTCAAGAGCCGTACAAAGGAATTCCCCCCTCTGTGGAATTGAAGCTGATCAATTGAGGTCAAAGATAGAAATTGTCCTATGGGTTGCTAGACAGAGTAGACCTGATGTTTGATTGGTTGCAACTTGGCATCTAACACAACACGCCACTGTACAAACCATTCATGAGACAAACAAAGTTGTTCGTAAACTGAAATTACAACAAGTGACTAAAGTTTCAGCTTGTTGGAAAAGAGTTGAAACTAGTTGACTTCAGTGATGCTTTCCTAGGGAACCTTACAGATGGAGGCACAGAAGGTGGACATCTAATCTGGGTGAAGGAGGAAGATTCTCACCTATCTGTTGGCAGTCAAAAAGGATCAGAAGGGTTGTCCGAAGCGCACTTCCTCGAAACTCTTGCTCTTGCGGATGGAATTGACAATGCTATCTTTCTTGCAACTCTGTTCTCAGAGCTTACCACTGGTGAGACAAAATGGCACATTCTACCTGTAGTTTGTGTCACTGACAACTACTCATTAGTTGATGCTGTGAAGTCAACCAAGTCTGTCACAGAGAAAAGACTTCGTCTTGAGATTAGCAGCAACAAGGAACTTATTCAAGCACAGAGAACCCAGCGGATTCTGTGGTCAACCTCAAAGAAACAGCTTGCTGACTGTCTGACTGAAAAAGGAGCATCAGGTCTTGTCTACAGGCTTGAGTAATACAAATAAAAACTTTGTCACACAACCCATTTGTAATGGGGAACTTGAATAACCTTGGACATTTAATTATGTTGTTTTATTTGTCTTTAAAGAAAAGTGGGAGATTGTTAAATTCATGTTTTAAGTATCCCTATATTTCTGTTATTACGGGGCTATCACTCTGTCAAGAGTGCACCTTGCTGTTGATGGACCTAGCCTGGAGTGCGATGGCTACCTTGTAGTGTGTTCATATGGTATAGTAAACTTTGTTAAACTGGAACCTTGTCATTGTGTCATTTCGAGTTAACAGTTGCTCCTTTGGGACTCCACTGATTACTCTCCCAAATGCATCATATCATGTAAAACACATCTCATACCTGTTATTTCTCTGTACTGAAAGTGCTCCATCTTGACTGCTGACATGCAACATTTCGGGGGACTGATGAACAAAATACTAGCATAGTTTTTGAGTGTAGTATTCCTTTAATATCCTCACCTCATACTCCGTGCATGTCTCTGCGTAGTTGCTTCTTGTTCGATAGATACTAAGCAGCCTTTCATTATATAGAAACTGACGCCTTTATTTTTTGCAGGCATCCACACTAAGGATGATAACTATAATGATAGGTATAATTTAACTATAAAACGTTGGCGAGCATCCACACTATAGGAAAGTTTTGCAATTCAAAAACAAATGCTGTTTAGCCTCCACCTTTTTTACGTTACTGATTTCCTCGTTGCTCAAGTGTTTTTGCAAGTAATTTCTATTTTTCTACTGGTTGTCAATTTCTTTGGATCTTTTTCACTGTGCTCATCTCTCTGTCTGTGCAACCATTTGCAATGCTAAAATGTTATCCCTAGCCAAAAGTGATCCCCGACTTCATTTGGCCTACATTCAGCAATTAACAGCAGCAAGCCTGCTTCTCTCCATGTGAAGGCTATTAGGTCTAGAATAAAAAATACATGAAATAAACGTCCTATGGCTTTTGTAGCCTATAGCTTTTCCTGGAATTTCACAAGAACGGAGTAGGGATGAGGATTTAAAATAATTTCACAATTCAAATAGTATCATGAATTTTTGTTGGATATCCGGATCTTCAAAATACATGTTTTTTTAATGTATGTTTTTAACCTGAGCATTACTACGTGAGGAAGAGCCTGGTGCACTATTGCTGCAAAGGTGCCTGGTGAGATGGGAGCGAGCAGACGGAGGCAGAGAGTGAGACGCTACAGCCAAGACCAGCTAACTTGTAGCAGACAGTGTCATTTATCATCCCATATAACAGTGCCTGTATTAACTGGAGTAGCCAATGGAGACCTTAACCCCATTCAAATAAAACAACAGCCTACCTGAAGGTTGCTCGTTGTAGTCTACTCTTTCTCATTTCGCTAACTTTAACTCTGTAATTTTATTCCGTCTTGCATTGCATTAATGAACTCTCACTACACTTGTTACACATTGAGACTCTTTTTGCTGCTTTGATTGGCCAAGATAAACAACAAGCTACACACTTGAAGGCTGCCGGACAGCTGCCAGGCTTTTTTATGGGGCGCATGTCTTAAAAACTACATTGAAAAGTTTGTTGTATTAAATTAATCATTATAAATGTCATGGTATATCCTTGCAAGTAACAATGTCATATGGATATTTCAATTTAATAGAGAAAATCATTTTCAATGTTAAAATAGGCCTATTTTTGGCCCACAGAAATTCATACATACACAGCATCAGTTTGAATAACGTGCACTTACTATAGTAAAGAGTCTTGCGTCCATAGCTTATAGCCTATTGTGCACTGTAACAGCTGGAAGATGGAGGCTATAGTTGTGTAGCCAAATTAAGAAGCTTAATAGTGCTAAAAATATTAACCTGTCAAAGTGCAAGAATCAAAGCTCCACTATTGATTAGGCCTACGTTTTTAGGCAGTAACATTATTCTACCTAGGCTACAGTTCAGTGAGGAATGTGTTATTGTTATCAAGTTAGTACACAATTATTGTCTAGGGCTATATATAAACTGCAGTGATGTAGGAACATTTGAATAACTGCCCGAACATCCTGTTTTTAATGCTTCTTGCTGAAATAAATGCATACAGCCTAGGCCTGATTATGCAACCATTTGGATCGGTTATGGGTCTATTCTCAACTGTTTACAAGGTCCAAAAAGGTTCAGTACATTAGCAGGCTACATGTTGTGTATTTTGATCACACTATCGCGCGCTCTCTCTCCTTTCAAAACTCCCCACCAGTTATTTTGGCTCCTGTATTTTACATTCAGCAAGCAAGAACAAGCTGGAATTTCTCCTCAATAGACTATTAGTAGTACATAAAATGCTTCAAATCAGTGTACAACAAGCTATTGTAGTCTGGCTTTTCCTGGGACTCCAAGACTAAAGAGGAAAAGCTGTAGTGGAGAGGCCAGGTGCATAATTGCGCAAAGATAACCTTGAAGACATACTAGAGATGTGTAGCCTTAGTTAGAAGCGTATGCAACCCATTATTCATTAGCTAAATATTAGCCCTAATACTGCACTGAATAGTCTATACCCAATGAATTTACACAGTGAAATATTTGTTTTAATCAGATGATGAAGTGACAGGTAGCCTAGGATAGACTGGACTGTGCACTTCCCAGGCTACGCTCCCAGTCCCGTGGGCATCCAGCTCAAAAATCTCTCCAATTGATTGAACTTTTTAGGGACAAGAAAAGGACTAGGCTAGAACAATGCAATAATGCAACAAAAATAATGCAACAAAAATGTCAATCTTGTCACATTGCTGCAGCTCCCCAAGGGGCTCAGGAGAGGCAAAGGTGGAGTCATGCGTCCTCCAAAACACCCACCAGCTTAACCCGGAAGCCAGCCGCACGAATGGGTCGGAGGAAACGCTGTTCAACTGGCGACCGGGGTCAGCCTGCAGGCACCCGGCCCGCCACAAGGATTCGCTAAAGCGCGATGAGCCAAATAAAGCCCCCCTGGCCAAACTGTCCCCTAACCCGGATGACACTGGGCCAATTGTGCGCCGTCCTATGGGACTCCCACAGCCGGTTGTGGCACAGCCCGGGAATGAACCCAGGTATGTAGTAATGTCTCTAGCACTGCGATGCAGTGGCTTAGACCGCTGCGCCACTCGGGAGGCCCCAATAATACTATTTCTTTTAATACTTTTTTGTGAGTAAAACAATTCTAGTCTGGGCTGTAACCTGCAGCAAATATCATTTCAATTACTGCTAAAAAAGCCCTGTTTTGAATGCATGTTTCATTTCAAAATAATAATCTAGCCCAGTGGTTCCCAACCAGGGGTACTAGGACTTCAGGGGGTACTTGGCCAGTCCACAGGGGGTAGTTGAGAAGACTCATGAGACCATAGACTTGCTGGTCAAATGCACACATGGGGGTATTCCGGGCAGAGTATAATTCAGTTGGTGGTACACTAACTAAAAAAGGTTGGGAACCACTGATCTAGTCTATGCCTGATTTGGCAACTATTTGGATCAGTAATGGGTATTTTCTATACAGTTTACAAGGTATAGGAAGGCACATTAGCTAAAGCCAGACAGGGTGTATTTTGTCAGGCTGTATCAGTGTTAACAGATAACATTGGAAAATATGTCCTTCTCATACTGATATGCGCTGTTTGTTGTGGATCATCATTCTCCCAAGTCGTCCTGTAATTAATGTGGCCACCAATATGCTCACACATGCCCAGTTATTCAGGCAAGCTAACCGTGCACTCTGCTTCTCTCCTCTTCGAGCATCCTCGCGCACCTACAACAAAGAACACTTCAATAGAACGCATTTTTGATTGGTTGTCAATGTTTTATTGTCGGAGGGACAGGGAAAGAATCTCTCTGAAAGTGATCCAAACGTTGGCTCTCGTTATCATTCTTAACTGCTTTTGTAGTTATCGTTGTAGTGTGAACACTCTTGTTCACTCGTTATTGTTATAGTTATCGTCCTTGGTGTGGACAGCCCTTAACACCCAAGTCAAGTTGAACTGGTCTTACACGCTATTAGAGTAAAGATGGGCATGGTGTGTGTCGCAAATGGCACCCTTTTCCCTATGTAATGCACTACTTTTGTCCAGAGCCTGGTCAAATTTAGTGCACTATATAGGGAATAGGGTGCCATTTGGGATGTATTAATTGTGTGTCCACGCTGTTTAGCCTATAGCCCTCATTTGATTTCTAATGAGCGTTCTATGTCTTTCTCTGCCTTCAGTTCACCAACAACAACATCCCGTCCTTTGCGTCCATCGTGGCCCACGAGCTGGGCCATAACCTGGGCATGAACCACGACGACGGGCGTAACTGCCACTGCGGGGTCACCAGTTGTATTATGAACTCGGGCGCCACGTGAGTTTTCCTCAACCCTCAAGACTATTTTCACCACTTTTCCCATGGTGATCTGTCCTTACATAAGGAGGGTGAAATATTGCTGTGGTGCAAAGTTTCCCCAAAGAACATATCTGGGATCAGCTTCCCCAACCCCAATCCTAGCTTTAACCATTAGTGGGGAAAATGCATCAGTGTCGTCTCGGGGAAACCTCACTCTACACCATCACATATCCTGGTACTAACCCAGCTTCTTCTGTCTCTTACCCCCTCTCAGTGGTTCGCGGAACTTCAGCAGCTGCAGCGCCGATGACTTTGAGAAGATGATCCTGAACACGGGGGGCAGCTGCCTGCTTAACATCCCGCGTCCGGAAGAGGCCTACAGCGCCCCCTACTGTGGCAACAAACTGGTGGACATGGGAGAGGAGTGTGACTGTGGCTCAGACAAGGTGACGAATTGCAAAGTGATATGGTGCAACGTTGGTATCATTTCCATTTACTTCCTGAATTGACTAAATTGAAATGGAATATACTCCAACCCTGATATGGTGATAAGCCCATAGACGGGGCTCTAAAGTGCTACCATGATTACAGAGAATCATGAATGATGAGGGATAAATATCATACCCTCCAAAAATCCTAACCTCCCCTGTTATTGGCAATGGTTAGAGATTAGCATATCTTGGGGGTATGACCTCTTAACTTTTTCACTCATCATTATTCAAGATTAATTCATGATTATCTGTAATCATGGTAGCATCCACATTTAATATAGAAGTTTTCAGAAACATGTTCTTATGTAAAATAAAAGTTACTCCAAAATGACACAATACATTATTTACCATTCATTTCTACTGGTCACAACATCATCTAAAACACAAACAAAACATACTGCATAATGCATTCAACAAGTTTGTAAAGTCACAAGGCGTGCTATGAATATGGGACCTTTGATTACTTTAAAAAACATGTAGAGAGTGAGACGTAGAGAGTGAGACGCTAATCGGCTACAGCCAAGACTAGCTAACTTGTAGCAGCCACAATGTTATTTATCATCCCATATAACAGTGCCTGAATTGACTGGAGTAGCCTAGAGAAGCTAGCTAGCTAAGCAAGCCAGCTAATTAAGACCACATTTTGCTCTTTTTCTCCTTAACCCCATTCAGAACTACTACCGCCAGTTGACGATCCCTGATATAGGGAATAGGGTGCCGTTTCGGACTACAGCAGTATTTTTGAAGAATGCCATAATAGTCTGTGATGGTGGCCTCCTGCTCACTGATTGTTCATGGTGTTTGTTTCTCCCCCTACAGGAATGTGAGAAGGACCCGTGCTGTGAAGCCAAGACCTGCAAGCTCAAGGGTGGAGCACAGTGTGCTTATGGAGTGTGCTGTAAAAATTGTCAGGTAACTTCCATTTAGTGTAGCACTGCTGTCTATGTTATTGGTATTAAAAACCAAGTCAACCATCAGATTTTTTTTACATGAACTACAAATTAGGGACAGACTAGAAAGAAAGGAATTTGAACAGCAGCAATATTCACCACATACTTGGATAATTAAATACTATTAAGCTTTTTTCAAATACTTATAGCGTTTGCTTTCGTCTACCTAGTTTGCTAGATACAGTGCCTTCAAAAAGTATTCATGCCTCTCGACTTTTCCACCATTTGTTGTGTTACAAAGTGAGATTAAAATGTATTTAATTATAATTTTTGGTCTACGATCTACACAAAATACTCTGTCAAAGTGGAAGAAAATATTAAACTTTTTAGTTATGGAAAATAAAACACTAATATACAGTTTATTCAGAAAGTATTCAGACCCCTTTACTTTTTCCACATTTTGTTACATTAAAGCTTTTCTGTAATTGATTACATTTATTTTTCCCTCATCAATCTACACACAATACCCCATAATGACGGAGCAAAAACTTGTTCTATTTTATATATATGTGTGTGTGTGTGTGTGTGTATCACATTTACATAAGTATTTAGAGTCTTTACTCAGTATTTGGTTGATGCACCTTAGGCAGCAATTACACCCTTGAGTCTTCTTGGGTATGACGCTACAAGCTAGGCACACCTGTATTTGGGGAGTTTATCCCATTCTTCTCTGCAGATCCTCTCAAGCTCTGTCAGGTTGGATGGGGAGCGTCGCTGCACAGCTATTTTCAGGTCTCTCCAGAGATGTTTGATCGGGTTCAAGTCCCGGCTCTGGCTGGGCCACTCAAGGACATTCAGAGACTTGTCCCGAAGCCACTCCTGTGTTGTCTTGGCTGTGTGCTTAGGATCATTGTCCTGTTGGAAGGTGAACCTTCGCCCCAGTCTGAGAACCTGCTCCAGAGCGCTCAGGACTTCATTAAATATCTGTCTGATTGGTGGAGTGCTGCAGAGATGGTTGTCCTTCTTGAAGGTTCTCCCATCTCCACACAGGAAATCTGGAGCTCTATCAGTGACCTTTGGGTACTTGTTCACCTTCCTGACCAAGGCCCTTCTCCCCCGATTGCTCAGTTTGGGCGGGCAACCAGCTCTAGGAAGAGTCTTGGTTGTTCTAAACTTTTTTCATTTAAGAATGATGGAGGCTACTGTTTTCTTGGCCTTCAATGCTGCATACATTTTTTGGTACCCTTCCCCAGATCTGCGCTTCGACACAATCCTGAGCTCTACGGACAATTCCTTCGACCTTGTGGCTAGGTTTTTGCTCTGACATGCACTGTCAACTGTGGGACCTTATATAGACAAGTGTGTGCCTTTCCAAATCATGTCCAATCAATTTAATTTACCACAGGTGGACTCCAATCAAGTTGTAGAAACATCTCAAGGATGATCAATGGAAACAGAATGCACCTGAGCTCAGTTTCCTATTTTATAGCAAAGGGTCTGAGTACTTATGTAAATATGGCTTTGTCATTATGGGGTATTGTGTGTAGATTGAAGAGGGCCATTTTTTTTAGAATACGGCTATTACGTAACAAAATGTGGAAAAGGGGAAGGGGTCTGAATACTTTACGATGCACCTGAATCTAGATTAGGTAAGTATTCAACCCCCTGAGTCAATACATGTTAGAATCACCTTTGGCGATTACAGCTGTGGGTCTTTCTGGATAAGTAAGTCTCTAAGAGCTTTGCACACCTGGATTGTGAACTCCTCTCACTGTCAGCTGCGTTTATTTTCAGCAAACTTAACAAGTGTAAATATTTGTATGAACATAAGATTCAGCAACTGAGGCATAAACTGAACAAGTTCCACAGACATGTGACAAGCATAAATGGAATAATGTGTCCCTGAACAAAGGGGGGGGGGGGTCAAAATCAAAAGTAACACTATCCGGGGGGAATGGCCCTAGCCCTCACCCTCTGATTCAACAGGTCCCAGACGTGCTAAATGGGATTGAGATCCGGGCTCTTCGCTGGCCATGGCAGAACACTGACATTCCTGTCTTGCAGGAAATCACGCACAGAACAAGCAGTATGGCTGGTGGCATTGTCATGCTGGAGGGTTATGTCAGAATGAGTACCACATGAGGGAGGAGGATGTCTTCCCTGTAATGCACAGCGTTGAGATTGCCTGCAATGACAACAAGCTCCGTTCGAAGATGCTGTGACACACCGCCCCAGACCATGACGGACCCTCCACCTCCAAATCGATCCCGCTCCTGAGTACAGGCCTCGGTGTAACGCTCATTCCTTCGACGATAAGCGTGACCCCGACCATCACCCCTGGTGAGACAAAACCGCGACTCATCAGTGAAGAGCACTTTTTGACAGTCCTGTCTGGTCCAGCGACGGTGGGTTTGTGCCCATAGGCTACGTTGTTGCCGGTGACGTCTGGTGAGGACCTGCATTACAACAGGCCTACAAGCCCTCAGTCCAGCCTCTCTCAGCCTATTGCGGACAGTCTGAGCACTGATGGAGGGATTGTGCGTTCCTGGTGTAACTCGGGCAGTTGTTGTTGCCATCTTGTACCTGTCCCGCAGGTGTGATGTTCGGATGTACCGATCCTGTGCAGGTGTTGTTACACATGGTCTGCCACTGCGAGGACGATCAGCTATCCGTCCTGTCTCCCTGTAAGTCTATCTTAGGCGTCTCACAGTACGGACATTGCAATTTATTGCCCTTGCCACATCTGCAGTCCTCATGCCTCCTTGCAGCATGCCTAAGGCACGTTCACGCAGATGAGCAGGGACCCTGGGCATCTTTCTTTTGGAGTTTTTCACAGTCAGTAGAAAGGCCTCTTTTTAGTGTCCTAAGTTTTCATAACTGTGACCTTAATTGCCTACCGTCTGTAAGCTGTTAGTGTCTTAACGACCATTCCACAGGTGCATGTTCATTAATTGTTTATGGTTCATTGAACAAGGTTGGGAAACAGTGTTTAAACCCTTTACAATGAAGATCTGTGAAGTTATTTGGATTTTTACGAATTATCTTTGAAAGACAGGATCCTGAGTTTTGCTGAGTTTATAATAGTTGTCCATTATTCGTTAAAAACTTCTTCAAGCTCTTTGAAGTTGGTGTTGATCATTGCCATTTTCAAGTCTTGCCATAGATTTTCAAGCCAATTTAGGTCAAAACTGTAACTAGGCCACTCAGGAACATTCAATGTTGTCTTGGTAAGCAACTCCAGTGTATATCTGGCCTTGTGTTTTGGGTAATTGTCATGCTGAAAGGTGAATGTGTCTCCCAGTGTCTGTTGGGAAGCAGACTGAACCAGGTTTTCCTGTAGGATTTTGCCTGTATTTAGCTCTGTTCTGTTTATTTGTATATTTTTTAAAAACTCCCTTGTCCTTGCCGATGACTAACATACCCATAACATGATGCAGCCAACACCATGCATGAAAATATGAAGACTGGTACACCGTGATGTGTTGTATTGGATTTGCCCCAAGCATAATGCTTAATATTCAGGAGAAAAAGTGAATTTCTTTGCTAAAAATAATTCAGTATTCCTTTAGTGCCTTATTGCAGGTTAATGTTGTGGAGTACCTACAATGTTGTTGATCCATCCTCAGTTTTCTCCTATCACAGCCATTAAACTCAATAACTGTTTTTAGGTCACCATTGGCCTCATGTTGAAATCCTTGAGCGGTTTCCTTCCTCTCCGGCAACTGAGTTAGGAAGGAAGCCTGTATCTTTGTAATGACTGAGTGTATTGATACACCATACAAAGTGTAATTAATAATTTCACCATGCGCAAAGGGATATTCAATGTCTGCTTTTTTTTTACCCATCTACAAATGGGTGCCCTTCTTTGCGAACCATTAGAAAACCTCCCTGGTCTTGAATCTGTGTTTGAAATTCACTGCTTGACTGAGGGACCTTACAGATAGTTGTATGTGTGGGGTACAGAGATGGGGTAGTCATTTAAAAACCATGTTAATTAAACACTATTATTGCACACAGAGTCCATGCAACGTATTATGTGACTTCGTACACGCATTTTTACTCAACTTATTTAGGCTTGCCATATCAAAGGTGTTGAATACTTATTGACTCAAGACATTTCAGCTTTTCATTTTTATTCATTTGTAAACCTTTCTAATAACATATTTCCCCTTTGACATCGTGGGGTATTATGTGTCGACCAGTGACGCAAATCTAAATTTAATCAATTTAAAATTCAGGCTGTAACACAACAAAATGTGGGAAAAGTCAAGGGGTGTGAGTACTTTCTGATGGCACTGTAGGCTGGGTTTGCAGTTTTGCAACTATTACATTTTTTTCATTGCAGCAGGCAAACTCAGTCAAGCCCAGCTAAAGTACTGAAGTTAGTTTGAACAGTTTGAACCCAGGTCTAATATTCACACTGTTCATGTGATGTCTTTACTCTCTTAGTATTTGCCAGGGGGCTCAGTGTGTAGAGGTAGCAATGATGAGTGCGACCTCTCGGAGTACTGCAACGGCTCATCTGCACTGTGTCCAAGCGACGTCTTCAAGCAGAACGGCCATCCCTGCAAAGTGGATAAGGCCTACTGCTACAATGGGAAGTGCCAGCACTACGATGGACAATGCCGGGCTATCTTTGGCCCAAGTGAGTTCCCCTTTGCTCTGCATAAGAGGAATTCTGCTGCCTTCTAAATCACAATGTCCAGAACCATTGCTTATGAGTGCCCTCTGGTGGTACAATTGTTCTCCCTGCTGTTCCTACTCTCTTTCTCCTGGTAGTACAATATTTATAGACAAATCAGTGCAAATAAACCAATAGACACTGTACTGTAAATTCATCCATTTCCCACTTGTTGTACAGAGGCAAAGGCTGCCCCAGAGGTGTGTTTCAAAGATGTCAACTCCAAGGGGGATCGTTTTGGAAACTGCGGCTACCAGAACTATGGCTACAAGAAGTGTGAGAGCAGGTCAGACAAATTCTGTGACTTGCATTCTTGTCAATGTATAATCGACAGCAAATACAGTTGTCAACAATGTATGTTGACGGCATGAGGAAAATGTGTACTTGTGTGTGCACCCGTCTGTCACTCTGTATAGGAATGCCATGTGTGGGAAGCTGCAGTGTGAGAACGTCCAGTCGGTCACCGTCTTTGGCATCGAGCCCTCCATCATCCAGACGCCCATCGCCGGAATCAAGTGCTGGGGCGTTGACTTTCTGCTGGGGTCGGACGTTCCAGACCCTGGCATGGTGAACGAGGGGACCAAGTGTGGGGAGAACAAGGTAAGAGGAGCCAGTCGAACCAGTTGCAGGACCACTTTGGAAACGGGTTGGTTTTAGGAGCTATCCTCTGGGGAGCCATTGTACATTGTATAATTTTTTCACCCAAATAAATTCCATTCAATTCCATAGTCTATCATCTTTGTTAGAGACCATTTCCGGGCGATACAGTAGTTGCAAAGCCCAGATGCAGTTATTTGCGTCTGCGTACAGAATTAGGTACGCTGTTCTCCATTTTCGTAGGAGCGTTTCACTGAGCGACTTCTCACGTTATCGCTCCACAGGTCTGTTTGAATTACGACTGTCGGAGCGCCGACGTGCTCAACTACGACTGTGACATCCAGAAGAAATGCCACAGTCACGGGGTAGGTCATTCACTACTACTAAATTTATCGTCTCCCGGGGTGTGTCCTACAGGTGTCTGGGCTTTGTCTAATACGCTTGCCTTTTCCGCTTTTAGGTGTGTAACAGTAACAGGAACTGCCACTGTGAGAACGGCTGGGCACCGCCCTACTGCGAAGCTAAAGGTTACGGCGGCAGCGTGGACAGCGGCCCTACGTGGAACGGTGAGTGACCAGCACAAAGGCCCTCTAAGAGCAGACTCCATGGGCGCATCTGAATCATAGTCTAAAGAAGAATCTTCTTCTCCTAATCTACCTGCTATGATCTGAAGACATCTGTGTGTTTTGGATACCAAATGAGTGTAAGCAATATGGCCTAATGAGAATTTACTCATTTAGTCTTACCTCTCCAGATTAAAAATAGATTTTTCAAAGAGGACAATAAGAGGCTACTTGAAGCCAGTTGAGATGCAAGACCTTGTGTCAGTCTATGTTATTTCCTAGGATACATTCAAGTACAGTATTGTCAGACAGGTTGACTTGGACTGTTGGTCCCTTCCCCTGACTGTTGGTTCCTACCTCCTACAGACAAGGACACCTCCACAAGGGATGGGCTGCTGGTTTTCTTCTTTCTGGTACTGCCTCTGATGGCGCTGGGCTTCTTCGTCTTCTTCAGGAGGAATGAGCTGCAGAGGCGCTTCTGCAGGAGGAAAAGATCCCAGGGCTACGAGTGAGTCCACTTCATCAACTTCTCTTAGTCTGCGTCCCAAATGTTATTCTATTCTATACACCGAATTCCTTTGCCATATAGACCATATTTATTTCATGATTGCCCTTGACTTACTTTAAAGACGCGATATGTAGAATTTAGCTCTGACGATTACTGGTTTTAAAAATTTTGAAGTTTCTGCCTGATTCCAGCTTATATGACACAACAAGCAAGTGTAGAGAATCATTGTACCATCTAAACCACTGTGAAATATGTGTTCAATAACAAAAAATATATTTTTAGCTGTTTTGAAGTTGATGTACAAAGAAACAAAAACGAAAGTTATGGGGAAGCAAGGCCAAGCATACAAATATTACACATAGAACAGATCTACCACTTGTCAGACTTGATGTCACTAACCACGTTTCCATCCCCAATTTTGAAGCGAGTAAAGTCATGTCGTTTAAAAACATAATCACGACAGCTGTGATGGAAACAGGAAGTTTCGGTATAATTTTATTAATGCCAACAGATGATTTGTTCGTTCGACATGGTGGCACGGTGATGAGCTTAATGCCGCTTTCCTAAAAATATTGAGGGTCTTCTACTGGTGACATGATGATCAATGCTTGACTGCTGTTTGACAAATAAAAATATTCTTGCTCTTATCCATAATAATCTTGTCATGTAGACTAGCCTACCCTCACAGCCTACCCGCACTGTATCTGCAAGCTGTTGACTAGAGCGCAGGTGCCAAGACCAGAGTAGGCACATTTTCTATTTAACGCAACAGATTTTGTTACAAAACTTTCAGTACAGTTGAAAACGTGATGGAAACACATTGAACTTTATATGTTTATTCTGTAGAAGAAAACCTGAGTGAGAAAGTACATTTTGTGTGAACTTCGCCATCACACACATTTTTATCCCCAACAAGTCTATTTAGTGGAAAAGTACCACTGGTGGGAAAATGGTCATATTTTCTTTATGCAGATTCTAGAATATTTGCATGAAAATCTGTTGCCAATTGGATGGAAACCTAGCTACTGAGAATGACAGATCTTGCATTTGTATCTGAAATGAACATAAAACTAAATAATAGGAAATGCTTGTTTGTTTTTTACCTCCTGTGCACAGGGCCGACAGCAGACCTCAGGCGAACACTAGCCGAGGCCCTCCTCCAAGAGCCAACCCCAACATCATTGTCAAAGACAGAGTGAGTCTCAGTCACCAAACTTTCCCATGAAAGTTTCATGGTGGCATGGATGTAATCTTTAAAACCACCAAAATTTTAAAATAATTCTCTAACCCATAAATGACAGACTTGAGGCTAGTAGATTCTCTCCCTGTATCTCATCTATCTGTCTTTGATTGAGAAACATTAAACGGGCTGTGCCCCAGGTTGTCTGAAAAGCAGAGGTTGCAACCAAAATAATTTTCCATTCATTTTGTTCTGAACAGTACCATTACTTTTTTTTTGTTCCGTTCTGAAATGGTTTAAACACCAAAAAAGTAAGTTTATATCGTTCCTTTTTTAAAAAATTTTTTTTCTTCACTTAGATGACATTCAATTATTTCACCAATGGATAGATCAGCGTGCTATGGAGCGGGAAAGCTATGTACATGCATTGGACAGACAAGTGTTTTGCGTAGGGTGCGACTGAAATTTTGCGGGTGAGGAGCGCTCTGTGTATGAAGCGCTGGGCATCTTGTTATGACATGCCAAGTCTGAATTAGACCCACGGAATTATACCTACGGAGGAGCGGCTTCTATGAAGGAACTTTGAATGTCTTTGAACTTCAGAGCGTTGGCTTAACTAATGTTGGACTAGAGCTAGCCCTTGATCATGACTCTCAGTTCCATTAATGAATCGGAGGTGAAAGATTTACCGCTCCTTCCGGACCAGGCCCAAATCCTCGTCATTCGCATGAAGAAGAGACGCCGATACACGGGCCGCAGATCTGGGTGCTTGGTGAGAATTTGTCGGAGAGTGGATAATCCGCCTTTACCTACTGTCCTACTGGTGAACGTGCAATCACTTGGAGAGTAAACTGCATGAGCTCCATTTGAGACTATCCTACGAACGGGACATCAATAACTGTAATATCTTATGTTTCAACAAGTCTTGGCTGAGTGAGGACATGGATAATATACAGTTGGCTGGGTTTTCCATGCCTCTGGAAAGACTAGGGGTGGTCTGTGTTTATTTGTCAATAACAGCTGGTTCGCGATCTCTAATATTAAGGAAGTCTCTTGATAAACTGTACACCACACTATATACTAAGAGTTTTCATCTATTTTTCAAAGCTGGCTATTTACCACCACAAACTGATGCAGGCACTAAGACCGTACTCAACAAGCTGTATAAGGCCATAAGCTAACAAGAGAATGCTCACCCAGAAGTGGCACTCCTAGTGGCTGGGGACTTCAATGCAGGAAAACTTAAATCCGTTTTACCTCATTTCTAACAGCATGTCAAGTGCAACCAGAGGAGAAAATACTCACACGGAGATGCGTACAAAGCTCTCGCTCACCCTCCATTTGGCAAATCTTAACATAATTATATACTCCTGATTCCTGCTTACAAGCAAAAACTCAAGCACAAAGTACCATTGACTCGTTCAATACGGAAGCGGTCAGATGACGCGGACGCTAAGCTACAGGACTGTTTTTGTAGAACAGACTGGAATGTATTCTGGGATTCATTGGGAGGCATTGAGTAGTATACCACATCTGTCACCGGCTTCATCAATAAGTGCATCGACAACGTCGTCCCCACAGTGACCGTACGTACATATCCCAACCAGAAGCCATGGATTACAGGCAACATCCGCACCAAGCTAAAGGCTAGAGCAGCCGCTTTCAAGGAGTGGGACACTAATCTGGACGCTGATAAGAAATCCCGCTATGCCCCCACGACGAACCATCATACAGGCAAAGCGTAAATACAGGACGAAGATTGAATCCTACTATACCGCCTTTGATGCTTGTCTTATGTGGCAGGGCTTGCAAACTATTACGGATTATAAAGGGGAACCCAGCCGCGAGCTGCCCAATGACGCGAGCCTACCAGACAAGCTAAGTGCCTTCTGTGCTCCGAGGCAAGCAACACTGAACCAAGCATGATGAGATCCCCAGCAGTTCTGGATGACTGTGTGATCATACTCTCTGTAGCCGATGTAAGACCTTTAAACAGGTCAACATTGCTTTGAAAGGCTGGTCATGGCTCACATCAACACCATCAGACCCACTAGAATTCGCATACCACTCCAACCGATCCGCAGATGATGCATTCTCTATTGCATGCCACACTGCCCTTTCCTACCTGGACAAAAGGAACGCCTAAGTGAGAATGCTGTTCATTGACTACAGCTCAGCGTTCAACACCATAGTGCCCTCAAATCTCATCACTAAGCTAAGGACCCTGGGACTAAACACCTCCCTCTGCAACTGGATCCTGTACTTGCTGCCAGGCTGCCCCCAGGTGGTAAGGGAAGGCAACAACACTTCTGCTACGCTGATCCTCAACACGGGGGCCCCTTGGGTGCGTGCTTAGTCTCCTCCTGTACTCCCTGTTCACCCACGACTGCGTGGCCACGCACAACTCCACAACCAAGTTTGCCGACAACAACAGTGGTAGGCCTGATCACCGATCAGCCTACAGGGATGAGGTCAGAGACCTGGCAGTGTGGTGCCAGGACAACAACCTCTCCCTCAATGTGAGCAAGACGAAGCTGTTTGTGAACTACAGGAAAAGGAGGGCCGAGCACGCCCCATTCATATCGACGGGGCTGTAGTGGAACGGGTCGAGAGCTTCAAGTTCCTTAGTGTCCACATCACTAACAAACTATCATGGTCCAAACACTCCAAGACAGTTGTGAAGAGGGCACAACAATGCCTATTCCCCATCAGGAGACTGAAAAGATCCTCATTGGTTGCATCACCGCTTGGTATGGAAACTGCTCGGCATCCGACCGCAAGGCGCTACAGAGGGTAGTGCGTACGGCCCAGTACATCACTGGGGCCAAGCTTCCTGCCATCCAGGACCTCTATTTCAGGCGATCTGAAGAAGGCCCTAGAAGTTGTCAGACTCCAGCCACCCGAGTCCGACTGTTCTCTGCTACCTCAGGGCAAGCAGTAGCGGAGCACCAAGTCTTGGTCCAAAAGGCTCATTAACAGCTTCTACCACCAAGCCATACGACTGCTAAACAGTTAATCAAATGGCTACCCAGACTATTTGCCCACCCCCCCCCCCCCCCCCCCCCCCTTTACGCTGATGCTACTCGCTGTTTAGTATCTATACCTATATGTACATATTACCTTACTTTTAAGAAAACTCTACATTGTTGGCTAAGGGCTTGTAAGTAAGCATTTCACAGTAAGGTCTACACCTGTTGTATTCGGCGCATGTGACATAATTGATGTGATTACATTACACCATAATGCCGCCTAGAGTTTTCGAAGACACTGGAATAAGTTTCTTAATGACAGTGAGGGCTTTGCATAGGCACTTTGTTGCAGAACATGAAATAACGTTATTACCTGGTTCCCATTCTTTTAAAATAAAAGTTCTGTTCCGTAACAGAATAGATCGCTTTCGTTCTGGTTCTGTTACTTGAAAAAATGTTGTTCCGTTTCTCGGTTCTGTTCCCTGAACCGATTCCTACCCCTGCTGAAAGCAACCTCTTTTACCATGTACGGAGGAGTCCATTGTAGCAACATTATGTTAAGTTGAGGCATGTTTACTGTAACCACTATTTCTGTTTTTAGCCACTTGAGTGTGTGACCAGGTCTTGGTGATATTCACTGTCTTGAAAGTCATAGACATAATCTGAGTCCCAAATAGTACCCTAATTCCTATACCATAGTGCACTATTTTTGATCAGGGTCCCTACACACACATTTGGTTGAGTCCTATGGGCCCTGGTCAAATTGTATGCACTAAATGGGGTGCCATTTGTGATGCAGACCTGTATTGATGGATGCTTTGTTTGGTAATGACGAGGCTCCTTCTTCTTTCCCCATGTAAAGCACCAAGCTCAGTTATTACCACCAGAGGAGGTAAAATACTCTAATTTGTTCTTAAGAGGGTCTGTGGGGCATTGCTTCTGTATTCCCTTTTATTCTTCTTTTCTACCAATCATTGGGGCTCTGCTGAATAAGACACAACACAAATATTTGAACACCACTATTTGAACACCATTCTGGGCTTTCTGTGTTATTCTGGGCTTTTCTTCTATAGAAAAGTTTAAAATGAGGAATGTGCTTATGTAACTATACATGCTAAATGTTTTGGCATCTACTGTACCCAACTTAAATAGAGGATTCTCTCTCAGCCCACTGGAGTGGCAGCAACACAGCAGTAATGCAACATGGCTCAGCACGGCCTTTTCAACTGAGGAGTTTTTAATTGCCACTGTTCTGCTGTAGGGCGCATGCTGTCCTATTCTATCCTAACCTTAGTCATTTACTCCCATACCAATCAATGTTGTAACCAAACCTAGGTCACGTACAAATGTAAAAAACTTTTAGTTATCATGTCTGCGGTGACCTAGCAGTTAGTTCCGCTGCCACCAACACCCGTTTGCATATGTGCATGGGTTCGAATCTGGCCCAAGCCTTTCTGACACACACTACATCCATCTTTCCCACTATCTCTCCTCTGTACAATAAAATACAGAAAATCCTTAAAAATATATAAAAAATACTTTAAAGTACTTGAGCTGCACATGATTTAGTTTGCCTGGTACAATTATACCAATGGAATAGTCCCAAAAGTGTACAGTCAAAGCGAAAACAAGCGCACCTCATTTGGAAGTATTTGACTTTTATACACTGCTCAAAAAAATAAAGGGAACACTTAAACAACACAATGTAACTCCAAGTCAATCACACTTCTGTGAAATCAAACTGTCCAGTTAGGAAGCAACACTGATTGACAATACATTTCACATGCTGTTGTGCAAATGGAATAGACAACAGGTGGAAATTATAGGCAATTAGCAAGACACCCCCAATAAAGGAGTGGTTCTGCAGGTGGGGACCACAGACCACTTCTCAGTTCCTATGCTTCCTGGCTGATGTTTTTGTCACTTTTGAATGCTGTCGATGCTTTCACTCTAGTGGTAGCATGAGACGGAGTCTACAACCCACACAAGTGGCTCAGGTAGTGCAGCTCATCCAGGATGGCACATCAATGCGATCTGTGGCAAGAAGGTTTGCTGTATCTGTCAGCGTAGTGTCCAGAGCATGGAGAAGCTACCAGGAGACAGGCCAGTACATCAGGAGACGTGGAAGAGGCCGTAGGAGGGCAACAACCCAGCAGCAGGACCGCTACCTCCGCCTTTGTGCAAGGAGGAGCAGGAGAAGCACTGCCAGAGCCCTGCAAAATGACCTCCAGCAGGCCACAAATGTGCATGTGTCTGCTCAAACGGTCAGAAACAGACTCCATGAGGGTGGTATGAGGGCCCGACGTCCACAGGTGGGGGTTGTGCTTATAGCCCAACACCGTGCAGGATGTTTGGCATTTGCCAGAGAACACCAAGATTGGCAAATTCGCCACTGGCGCCCTGTGCTCTTCACAGATGAAAGCAGGTTCACACTGAGCACGTGACAGATGTGACAGAGTCTGAAGACGCCGTGGAGAACGTGCTGCTGCCTGCAACATCCTCCAGCATGACCGGTTTGGCGGTGGGTCAGTCATGGTGTGGGGTGGCATTTCTTTGGGGGGCCGCACAGCCCTCCATGTGCTCGCCAGAGGTAGCCTGACTGCCATTAGGTACCGAGATGAGATCCTCAGACCCCTTGTGAGACCATATGCTGGTGCGGTTGGCCCTGGGTTCCTCCTAATGCAAGACAATGCTAGACCTCATGTGGCTGGAGTGTGTCAGCAGTTCCTGCAAGAGGAAGGCATTGATGCTATGGACTGGCCCGCCCGTTCCCCAGACCTGAATCCAATTGAGCATATCTGGGACATCATGTCTCGCTCCATCCACCAACGCCACGTTGCACCACAGACTGTCCAGGAGTTGGCGGATGCTTTAGTCCAGGTCTGGGAGGAGATCCCTCATGAGACCATCCGCCACCTCATCAGGAGCATGCCCAGGCGTTGTAGGGAGGTCATACAGGCACGTGGAGGCCACACACACTACTGAGCCTCATTTTGACTTGTTTTAAGGACATTACATCAAAGTTGGATCAGCCTGTAGTGTGGTTTTCCACTTTAATTTTGAGTGTGACTCCAAATCCAGACCTCCATGGGTTGATAAATTGGATTTCCATTGATTATTTTTGTGTGATTTTGTTGTCAGCACATTCAACTATGTAAAGAAAAAAGTATTTAATAAGATTATTTATTTCATTCAGATCTAGGATGTGTTGTTTAAGTGTTCCCTTTATTTTTTTGAGCAGTATATTTGACCCAGGTTTGGTGGTAAGATCACAGCAAGTTACTTTGTGTATACTTTGTGTTTATCGGTGTTCTGCTCTGTCACCATTTTTGTTTCTCCGCCACCTCTTCTGTCTGTGGTGGAAAATGGCAGCACATTTTCAGGGCAAATTCAAAGCAGGATATAGACATTTATTCACATAAATTGCAGACTTTCTGTTCATCATGATGGAATGGAGTTTTTTGTTCACATAAGAGTCAAATATGTTAGTAAACTTGAAATAGACAAATAATAGGAGTTTTGAGGGTATGTTGTTTTTATTGAACGTTAGTTGGGGAATCCTACTATTTAGTGAGTTTACTCATGTGTATTCATCCCTGCATTACAATCTTTCCTCAGTTATGATTCCTAACCCTACTCACACCCACCCACAGCTGCCATTACCTGCACCCCATACATAGGCTCACAATTGTTATGCTGAAGTTGTTTTGGTGTTACCTTCCACTGAGAGTGATATTTATGTTCATTGCAGGTTGTGCAGACGAGCAGGACCGTCTCTGTGCCATCTTATGTTGTCAGACCACCTCCTCCCTATTCAAGGTAAAGATTGTACTTGCTACTTACTACTCATTAGGCCTACCTTTTTATATGATGTAAGCGTCAGCCCTTAATTTACAAATGTTTGTTTATTTTTCTCTTAGACCAACACCTGCTGCAACACAACTTGTGCCTCAAAGACCTGCACCCCCACCCCCAGTCTAGCCCATGGAAACGCGGTCAGCCAAAATCCACACATGAAATGCAGTCACTTGACATAAGAGGCACACCTGCAATACAGAGTTGTAAAACGAACTGGACCAGTTTCTGATCCACTCCAAGGGGTCTTTTTTGTTGTTGTTGCAAGAAGCAGAGATGATGTTTGGCTATATAAGACCCCTGCTACCAATTGCATACACTTCACTTCTCCTTGAGCAACTGTCATAGGAATGTAAAGATGACATGCAAGCCCTTGATGATCATAGTGGGGAGTTTGTGTTGGTTAAGTAAAACATTTTAATTAACATTTTAGACAAACCTGATGGTGCTGGTGGGAATGTAATCCATGCGCCGGCTTAACTGATACTGCAGACATTTACCTGGTTTGGATCATACTGCCTGCAGTTTACCCTCTCTTTGGTCCTACTGTATGATGATGATTTGTGTACTTTATTCCATGAAGACATTTTTGACTCCTCAGATGCTTTAATCAGATTCAGACCACATGAGTTTAACATAAAACGTTTTTTTATTTTCACTTGGTTAATGGTAATATGCAGCCTTTCATCACTTGAGAACCCGCAGATATTTAAAGTTTTGCAGTATTAAATCTGGTTTGAATTAGTTGTCTTATAAGTGTGTCCCATACAGTACAATAATGTTGCTCTTACAACCTTAATCTTATGTTGCCGTTAATTTAGCTTAAAAAACATGCTGGATTTCTATCTTCATTTTTCACCTTTTGGAAATTAAGACGATATCGTGAACATATTGGATGATGAGCTAGACTATGCCTGGACCTTTTGACCGATAAATGGTTTCTGTATTTGGTCACCCAATACAGATATTCATAGCCTGTCCCTTTTGTTACAGTTCTTCTATTCAATACATTTTATTGGATACTTATATTTTCCAATTTAGCCATTACCCCCAATGGATTGCCCAAATTTAGACACCTTTATTAATCATTTGATTAATAAGCCGGGTCTAAGGGCATTCCGTTGCGACAGCTTGTGAGATAAACCCTGGTCCAATGACCGTACATGCTAGCAGCATGCGTGACGGTGTTCGAAATGACATCCATAATCGGTAGATGGGTCTGATTCATAGGTTGCCGTTTGCATCGCCGAGCAGTGAAGAAACTAGCAAATCACATTTTTAGATGCTAACCCTCCTCCCCAAATCAAAATCTAATATGGATGCCAATGTTTTGTTCTCGCTTTGTGCGCGCACATTCCCTCAACTTCCCACATGGTGCCTATATTGTGTGGCTGATTAGCTTGACAGACAGGTGTGAAACACAGACATGTGTTCACGCAAAATGAGAACACAATATAGAATCCATAATTGGTTTTGATTTGAGGAGGTGGGAGGTAGCATCTAAAAACTGGATTTAATAGTTTGGTCACTGTTTGCATCGCAGAAAACTGAATAATCAATCAGAACCATCTACCGATTACGGATGCCATTTCGGAAGCAGGACACAAGCTGCTAGCAGGTTTTTTAAATGTATTTTATTTAACCATTATTTAACTAGGCAAGTCAGTTAAGAACAAATTGTTATTTACAATGACGGTCTACCCTGGACAAACCCTAACCCGGACGACGCTGGGCCAATTGTGCGCTGCCCTATGGGACTCCCAATCACTGCCGATTGCGATACAGCCTGGAATCGAACCAGGGTCTGTAGTGACGCCTCTAATACTGAGATGCAGTGGCTTAGACCACTGCGCCACTTGGGAGCCCCAACAGGTACCGTCATTGGTGCATGACTTATCTCGCAAGCTGTCGCTATGGAATTCCCTTAGACCCAAGCTACATACATTTTTTGAATTATGAATTAATGATATATACCCATTGATCGCTTTATTGTTTCAACTGCTAATTGCCACTTTAATGTGTGTCCATTTTATTTGACTGGTTTCGTTGTATCCCTGATTTGTTTGAAAAAATTATTACATAAAATAAGTAAATATTTAAGGGCTATGTAACATTTCATGTGATCATGCCATGTTTGCATTTTGAGAAACTATATCGAGGTCAATGGCCTATGCATTGAAAACTGGTGAACGTTCTGAAATGTGTTTACTGTATATTCGGACATGATGATTTTCCAATGACGGGAAGGAAGCAGGTCATGTGGCTTTAGAAGCATCCTGTCTCAGACATTTGAAAGACACTGCCTGCATAAACGTTACTGAGGCATCCTATAGCAATATGGCAATCCTCCCACCTCTTTGATGCTGCATACAACAACCAACTTCCTTAGCCACAATAAAGACTGACTTCTTCAAGAACCAATGTCATCATGTCATACTTTAGTAGGCCACATGCTGAAGTAGACTTTTAACAAATGTTTGTTTGAGGATCATGTACGTATGTGGTTGACATTTCACGTTTTATGTTTGCAGAATGTGAAAATGATTTGATTGGCCTGATTGAACTGCATTTCCTACATCTTCCAGGTTCTCTGTATATGATTATGATGATGTGATAGCTGGCAATCGTGAAAATGTCTGACACTTTGTGATTCAAAGAAAGTCATGGCTGCCTTGATTGGACTAATAGGTGGAGGTGATTTTTGTAATGCATATGAAATAAAAATCCACATACTCACATAAATGCAGCCGTCGTTTAAATGTATAACATAATATGTTTTTTAAGCTTTGTACTAAAAGCATGTCTATGATATTAATGACTGAGAAGGCCCTTTCTCACACCGCTGAATGTGTGCGGTTATTCCATGATAATGCATATTGTACATTTTTGTTTGCTTACTTTAGATGACTAGGCCTATCCAGGCTGCTACATTCTCATCAAACAAGATTTCCCCATATACTGTGCCTTCAGAAAGTATTCGTGCCCCTTATTCCAGATTTTGTTGTTACAGCCTGAATTCAAAATGTATTACATGTTTTTTTCACCCATCTACACAATACCCCATAATGACAAAGTGAAAACAGGTTTTTGATATTTTTGCAAATGTATATAAAAAAACAACTGATACGTAATTATTTAGACCCTTTGCTATGAGACTTGAAATTGAGCCCAGGTGCATCCTGTTTCCATTGACCGTCCTTAATGTATCTACAACTTGATTAGAGTACATCTGTGTCAAATGCAATTGATTGGACATGATTTGGAAAGGCGCACACCTGTCTATATAAGGTCCCACAGTTGTTAGAGCAAAAACCAAGCAATGAGGTCGAAGGAGCAACATTGAAGGTCCCCAAGAGCACCGGCCTCCATCATTCTTAAATGGAAGAAGTTTGGAACCACCAACACTCTTCCTTGAGCTGGCCGCCCGGCCAAACTGAGCAATCGGGGGAGAAGGGCCTTGGTCAGGGAGGTGACCAAGAACCCAATGGTCACTCTGAAAGAGCTCCAGAGTTCCTCTGTGGAGATGGGAGAACCTTCCGTAAGGACAAAAAGTCTCCAGGCTATAATCGCTGCCAAAGGTGTTCAAAGTACTGAGTAAAGGGTCTGAATACTTTTGTAAATGGTTTATCAGATGTTTTTATAAACATTTGCAAAAATGTCTAAAAACCTGTTTTTTGCATTGTCATTATGGGGGGTATTTTGTGTGGATTTATGAGGGGGGAAAACGATACATTTTAGAACAAGGCTGTAGTGTAACAAAATGTGGGAAAAGTGAAGTGGCCTGAATACATAAGTATGTGGACACCCCTAATAATTACTGGATTTCTATCAAATCGAGCACACCACCATGCAATCTCCATAGACAAACATTGTGAGAAAATGGCCTTACAGAAGAGCTCAGTGACTTTCAACCTGGCACCGTCATAGGATGCCACCTTTCCAACAAGTCAGTTCGTCAAATTTCTGCCCTGCTAGAGCAGCCCCGGTTACCTATAACTGCTGTTATTGTGAAGTGGAAACGTCCAGGAGCAACAACAGCTCAGCTGCGAAGTGGTACTGTAGGCCACACGAGCTTACTGAACAGGACCGCCGAGTGCTGTAGCACGTAAAAATCGCCTATCCTCGGCTGCAACACTCGCTTCTGAGTTGCAAACTGCCTCTGGAAGCAACATAAGCAAAATAACTGTTTGTCGGGAGCTTCAAGAAATGGGTTTCCATGACCGAGCAGCCGCATACAAGCCTAAGATCACCATGCTCAATGCCAAGCGTCAGCTGGAGTGGTGTAGAGCTTGCCGCCATTGGACTCTGGAGCAGTGGAAACGCGTTCTTCGGAGTGATGAATCACACTTCACCATCTGGTAGCCCGACGGATGAATCAGGGTTTGGCGGATGCCAGGAGAACTCTACCTGCTCCAATACGTAGTGCCAATTTGTAAAGTTTGGTGGAGGAGAAATGATGGTCCGGGGGCGGTTTTTCATGGTTCGAGCTAGGCCTCTTAGTTCCAGTGAAGGGAAATCTTAGTGCCTCAGCATACAATGGCATTCTAGACGATTCTGTGCATACAACTTTGTTTTAGGTTATTGTCCTGCTGAAAGGTTCATTTGTCTCCCAGTGTCTGGTGGAAAGCAAACTGAACCAGGTTTCCTCTAGGATTTTGCCTGTGTTTAGTTCCATTCCGTTTCTTTTTTATCCTGAAAAACTCCCAGGTCCTTAACGATTACAACCACACCCATAACATGATGCAGCCACCACTATGCTTGAAAATATAGAGTGGTAGTCGGTAATGTTTTGGATTGGATTTGCCCCAAATACCACACTTTGTATTCAGGAAAATATTACTTCAGTGCCTTGTTGCAAACATGATGCATGTTTTGGAATATTTATATTCTGTACATGTTTCCTTTTCACTCTGTCAATTAGGTGAATATTGTGGAGTTACTACAATGTTGTTTTGAGTGTTTTGATACACCATACAAAGTGTAATTAATAATTTCACCATGCGCAAAGGGATATTCAGTGTCTGCTTTTTTTTTTAACCCATCTACCAATGGGTGCCCTTCTTTGTGAACCATTGGAAAGCCTCCCTAGTCTTAAATCTGTACTTGAAATTCACTGCTTGACTGAGGGACCTTACAGATAGTTGTATGTGTGGGGTACAGAGATGGGGTAGTCATTTAAAAACCATGTTAATTAAACTCTATTATTGCACACAGTGAGTCCATGCAACGTATTATGTGACGTCTTAAGCACATTTTACTCAACTTATTTAGGCTTGCCATAAGAAAGACATTTTAGCTTTTCATTTTTTATTAATTTGTAAACATTTCTAAAAACATATTTCCCCTTTGACATTGTGGGGTATTATGTTTAGATCAGTGACACAAATTTACATTTAATCCATTTAAAATTTAGGCTGTAACACAACAAAATGTGGAAAAAGTCAAGGGGTGTGAATACTTTCTAAAGGCACTGTAGGCTGGGTTTGCAGTTTTGCAACTATTTCATTTTTTAAGTCACCGTTGGCCTCATCGTGAAATCCCTGAGCTGTTTCCTTCCTCTCCGGCAGCGGAGTTAGGAAAATGACGCCTGTATCTTTGTAGTAACTGGGTATATTTATACACCATCCAAAGTGTAATAACTGCTCAAAGGGATATTAAATGTCTGCAGTCTTCTGGACCATAGACCAGGGGTTCTCAACCTTTTCTCTTCCGAGTCTCGGGTGAATCATTAATTCAAATGATTTGAAATCGCCTTTAAAAATAGGGTACAACAAGACTGTGTATTAGAAATCGCCTTTAAAAATAGGGTACAACAAGACTGTGTAGTGCACATAACTGGAGTTAGGAGGCAAACAAACTGCTTCTCTCACACTGCATTGAGATCTTTGTTGTCCAGTCACAGTGCAGATGCAAGTCACGTGATCTGTTGGCGAGCACACAATGCGGTGCAAAAGCTGCTGTATCTGATCACGGGGCAGATGCAAGTGACGTGCTGTTGGCGCACACGTATGCAGTCGCTCGCGGATCACGTGACTTGGACGATGCAGACCACCGCTCATGGTTAGCGTCGTTTTTTGGTGCTCTTTGCACCAGTAACTGATGGTAAGAACATGAATTCTCGACAGAAGCAGAAATATTCATAACCGATGGGCACTACATCAACATGCAAATTATCTTGCAATCTCGGGATAAAATGAAATGTTTGTGGCACAGTAATATCGCTATCGTTAATATGTATTATCACAACGGGTGATTACATTGAGAATTCTCTTACTGGAACTGGTCGTCGGTGCCCTATTGGGAAAACTCTCTTTGTTCATGGTAAAAAAAAAAAAAAAAACACACCCAAGCAAGTTGTAATTTCAGGCGGTCTTTTCAAACAGCTCTTACACTAAAAGTACATTATGATAATTTTACAGTATTATTCCAACCTCGGCGAGGAAATATATACAGTTGAAGTCGGAAGTTTACATACACTTAGGTTGGAGTCATTAAAACTCGTTTTTCAACCACTCCACAAATTTCTTGTTAACAAACTATAGTTTTGTCAAGTCAGTTAGGACATCTACTTTGTGCATGACACAAGTCATTTTTCCAACAATTGTTTACAGACAGATTATTTCACTTATAATTCACTGTATCACAATTCCAGTGGGTCAGAAGTTTACATACAATAAGTTGACTTTGCCTTTAAACAGCTTGGAAAATTCCAGAAAATGATGTCATGGCTTTAGAAGCTTCTGAGTCAATTGGAGGTGTCCCTGTGGATGTATTTCAAGGCCTACCTTCAAACTCAGTGCTTCTTTGCTTGACATCATGGGAAAATCAAAAGAAATCAGCCAAGACCTCAGAAAAACAATTGTAGACCTCCACAAGTCTGGTTCATACTTGGGAGCAATTTCCAAATGCCTGAAGGTACCATGTTCATCTGTACAAACAATAGTACACAAGTATAAACACCATGGGACCATGCAGCCATCATGCCGCTCAGGAAGGAGACGTGTTCTGTCTCCTAGAGATGAATGTACTTTGGTGCGAAAAGTGCAAATCAATCCCAGAACAACAGCAAAGGACCTTGTGAAGATGCTGGAGGAAACATGTACAAAAGTATCTATATTCACAGTAAAACGAGTCCTATATCGACATAACTTGAAAGGCCTCTCAACAAGGAAGAAGCCACTGCTCCAAACCGCCATAAATAAGCCAGACTACGGTTTGCAACTGCACATGTGCACAAAGATCGGACTTTTTGGAGAAATGTCCTCTGGTCTGATGAAACAAAAATAGAACTGTTTGGCCATAATGACCATCAATATGTTTGGAGGAAAAAGGGGGAGGCTTGCAAGCCGAAGAACATCATCCCAACCATGAAGCACGGGGGTGGCAGCATCATGTTGTAGGGGTGCTTTGCTGCAGGAGGGACTGGTGCACTTCACAAAATAGATGACATCATGAGGAGGGAAAATTATGTGGATATATTGAAGCAACATCTCAAGACATCAGTCAGGAAGTTAAAGCTTGGTCGCAAATAGATCTTCCAAATGGACAATGACCCCAAGCATACTTCCAAAGTTGTGGCAAAATGGTTTAAGGACAACAAAGTCAAGGTATTGGAGTGGCCATCACAAAGCCCTGACCTCAAACCTATAGAACATTTGTGGGCAGAACTGAAAAAGTGTGTGCATGCAAGGAGGCCTACAAATGTGACTCAGTTCCACCAGCTCTGTCAGGAGGAATGGGCCAAAATTCACCCAATTTATTGTGGGAAGCTTGTGGAAGGCTACCCTAAACATTTGACCCAAGGTAAACAATTTAAAGGCAACACTACCAAATACTAATTGAGTGCATGTAAACTTCTGACGAAATAAATAAAAGCTGAAATAAATCCTTCTCTCTACTATTATTCTGACATTTCACATTCTTACAATAAAGTGATGATCCTAACTGACCTAAAACAGGGAATCTCTACTGGGATTAAATGTCAGGAATTGTGATAAACTGAGTTTAAATGTATTTGGCTAAGGTGTATGTAAACTTCCAACTTCAACTGTATATAAAAAATAGGAAATGGACGCCTTTATCATTGTAGTAACTGTGTGTATTGATTCACAATCCAAAGTGTAATTTATAACTTCACTATGCTCAAAGGGATATTAAATGTCAGCTTTTTAAAAATTTTGACCAATCTACCAATAGCTGTCCTTCTTCGCGAAGCATTGGAAAACCTCCCTGGTCTTTGTGGTTGAATCTGTATGTGAAATTCACTGCTCGGCTGAGGTACACTTATCTGTATGTGTGGTGTACAGAGATGAGGTAGTCATTCAAAAATCATGTTAAACATTATTATTGCACACAGAGTGAGTCCATACAACTTATTGGGATAACCCATGTAATTTCAGGTGGTCTTTCAGCTCATACACTAAAAGAGCATTATGATGATTTCACAGTATTATTCCAACCTATATATAAAAAGCATATACACAATATCACACTCAATTTGTGCAAATATGTACAAAAAGTATTTCAGCAGATTTTGTGCTTTTTTGTGTGGCTTAATTCATGTGAAAAGACACACATCTTTATGCCATTTAATATGTAGGAAAAGACACATTTTTGTGCGACTTCATTCATAGGAAAATACATTTTTGTGGGGCAAACTAAGGAACAATATTTAGAAAGTTATTAGAGCAATGCATGATGGGCAATGATGTTCTACACTGCATTTTTTTGTGTCCCACATTTATTTATATATATATATTTTTAAACGTGTTAACACAATATTGTTAATCAACCAGGTTGTCACCAAAATAACTATGATATAATAGTAGCCTTACATTGTTGTTTTGTTTATTAATGCCAATACTGTTTTCTATGCTTGTTTTCGCTTAATACTTTGGGATAACTGGTGCACTTGTCGTCAGAAAGACCCTTTTTTTCCTGTAGGCAACAGTAGGCCTACACAATTTTCTTCATAACGCATTACATATTTCGTGGAGTCTACATTACACAATTTTCTTCATTATGCATTTTATACAAGGCTATGTTGAATTTTATGAGGGTTGCCAGATTGGAGTAAAAATAAAGATACACACACTCACTTTGTTTATACTCATGTTATAGCCAACTTTTGTATTAATTATTTTTTATACAATATTTGTATCTAGTTTTCATGTATTCATTATTATTAGCTAGTTAAATGTTTGTAGTTTGCATGTTTCAATAATGATTAAATAGTCATAAATCTCTGCTTGATTTAGCTTTTGGTATATTTGGCATTTGTATACATATTTTGTATTTTCACTGAAGAAAGCAATAATTAATCAACACACTACGGTAAATAAATTGACACTTTATGGAGAGCAAGGCTCTTATTTCTCTCCGTAAATAAGTGGTGAGAAATGCCCAGCCTGGGTTTTATAGACCAATATTAATGATACAAGTTATATCATCTTAAAAAGTGTTTATTTACAACCTTTGGGGTATAGGATGTTGGGAATAATGGTATAGGAGAGTCTGAAATAAATGAAATACACTAACCCTAAGCTATGTTAAATGTCAGCAGCAATTTCCAGTGAGAAATGATCAGTCTGAAGCCATATAATAATGATAGAAGTTATAGCACCTTTATAAGGGTTTATTTACAACTTATGGGGTATAACATGTTGGGCAAAGTGGTATAAGAGAGTCTGACATAACCCCAACTTGAGTTCACTCTTCGCCAATGAGAACTAAGAGGGGCCTAGCTTCGTCCTTCATGACTGGGAAAGGCCTCAATTCTAGGCCGTAGAAAATCCTACTTCCATCTCATTAGATCAGAACAGGATGGATGGCCTCCCGAGTGGCGCAGTGGGCTCGAACAGCCATTGCCATGAAATCCTAGTTGGTCTCTGGGCAGAGGCAGTAGGCCTACAATGCTGGCAAATGCCTTGTTACAGTAGCCTAAGTAAAAAATATGATTGACACGACTGTAATAATCATCATGAAACGGCCTTGGAAGTGCCATAAATTTAAGCCAACATAATTCATTATTTTACATTAACCTGTTTAACTGCATTGATATGCCTTAATTGATCATAAGTCTACTGTTTCCCCATATTTATTTATGAATTAATATCAGATCATGAAAATGTATCCCAATTCCCCAATCAAATACCTTCATTGATACCACACAAAGAAACGGAGAAATACAGCTGTTTACTCCTTCCTGACAACCCATAAAATCTGACATAGCACCAGTATCCCAAAGTATTAAGCGAAAACAAGCATAGAAAACAGCATTGGGTTTAATATATATATTTTTTTACGTACTGTAAGTCTACTATTATATTATAAGTAATTAGGGGACGACCTGGTTGATTAATAATACTGGGTTGTTAACACGTTTTTTATATATATAAATAAAGGTGGGACACACAAAAATTTTTCGAAAACACCATTGCCCAAAATGCATTGCTCCAATAACTTTCAAAAGATTGTTCCTACGTTTGCCAACCAAAAAAGTATTTTCCTACGAATGCACAAAAATTTGCATTTTCCTTCGAATTAAGTCACACAAAAAAGTGTGTATTTCACACGAATTAAGCCATACAAAATCTGCTGAAATACCTTTTGTACATACAGTACCAGTCAAAAGTTTGGACACACCTATTCATTCCAGGGTTTTTCATAATTTTTACTATTTTCTACATTATAGAATAATATTGAAGACATCAAAACTATAAAATAACACATATGGAATCATGTAGTAAGCAAAAAAGTTAAACAAATCAAAATATATTTTATATTTGAGATTATTCAAAGTAGCCACCCTTTGTCTTGATGACAGCTTTGCACACTCTTGGCATTCTCTCAACCAGCTTCATGAGGTAGTCATGGAATGCATTTCAATTAACAGGTGTACCTTGTTAAAAGTTAATTTCAATGCATTTGAGCCAAACAGTTGTGTTGTGACGAGGTGGGGGTGGTATACAGAAGATAGCCCTATTTGGTAAAAGACTGAGTCCATATTTTGGCAAGAACAGCTCAAATAAGCAAAGAGAAACGACAGTCTATCATTACTTTAAGACATGAAGGTCAGTCAATCTGGAAAATGTCACGGAAGTTTCTTCAAGTGCAGTCACAAAAACCATCAAGCGCTATGATGATACTGGCTCTCATGAGGACCACCACAGGAATGGAAGACCCAGAGTTACACTGCTGCAGAGGATAAGTTCATTGGAGTTAACTCCAACTCAGATTGCAGCCCAAATAAATGCTTCACAGAGTTCAATTAACAGACAAATCTCAACATCAACTGTTCAGAGGAGACTGCGAGAATCAGGCCTTCATGGTCAAATTGCTGCAAAGAAACCACTACTAAAGGACACCAATATTAAGAAGACTTGCTTGGGCCAAGAAACACGAGACCGGTGGAAATCTGTCCTTTGGTCTGATGAGATTTTTGGTTCCAGCCACCATGTCTTTGTGAGACACAGAGTAGGTGAATGGATTATCTCCGCATGTGTGGTTCCTACCATGAAGCATGGAGGAGGAGGTGTGATGGTGTGGGGTTGCTTTGCTGGTGACACTGTCTGTGATTTATTATAGAATTCAAGGCACACTTAACCAGCATGGCTACCACAGCATTCTGCGGCGATACGCCATCCCATCTGGTTTTTGCGCTTGGTGGGACTATCATTTGTTTTTCAACAGGACAATGACCTGAAATACACCTCTAGGCTGTGTAAGGGCTATTTGACCAAGAAGGAGAGTGATGGAGTGCTGCATCAGATGACCTGGCCTCCACAATCACCCAACCTCAACCAAATTGAGATGGTTTGGGATGAGTTGGATGGCAGGGAAGGAAAAGCGGCCAACAAGTGCTCAGCATATGTGGGAACTCCTTCAAGACTGTTGGAAAAGCATTCCTCATGAAGCTGGTTGAGAGAATGCCAAGAGTGTGCAAAGCATCAAGGCATAGGGTGTCTACTTTGAATAATCTGAAATATTAAATATATTTTGATTTGTTTAACACTTCTTGGATTACTACAAGATTCCATAGGTTTTTTTTCATAGTTGTGATGCTATTATTCTACAATGTTGAAAATACACTGCTTAAAAAAATAAAGGGAACACTTAAACAACACAATGTAACTCCAAGTCAATCACACTTCTGTGAAATCAAACTGTCCACTTAGGAAGCAACACTGATTGACAATAAATGTCACATGCTGTTGTGCAGATGGAATAGACAGCAGGTGTAAATTATAGGCAATTAGCAAGACACCCCCAATAAATGAGTGGTTCTGCAGGTGGGGACCACAGACCACTTCTCAGTTCCTATGCTTCCTGGTTGATGTTTTGGTCACTTTTGAATGCTGGCGGTGCTTTCACTCTGGTGGTAGCATGAGACGGAGTCTACAACCCACACAAGTGGCTCAGGTAGTGCAGCTCATCCAGGATGGCACATCAATGCAAGCTGTGGCAAGAAGGTTTGCTGTGTCTGTCAGCGTAGTGTCCAGAGCATGGACGCGCTACCAGGAGACAGGCCAGTACATCAGGAGACGTGGAGGAGGCCGTAGGAGGGCAAAAACCCAGCAGCAGGACCGCTCCCTCCGCCTTTGTGCAAGGAGGAGCACTGCCAGAGCCCTGCAAAATGACCTCCAGCAGGCCACAAATGTGCATGTGTCTGCTCAAACAGTCAGAAACAGACTCCATGCGGGTGGTATGAGGGCCCGACGTCCACAGGTGGGGGTTGTGCTTACAGCCCAACACCGTGCAAATGCCAGAGAACACCAAGATTGGCAAATTCTCCACTGGCACCCTGTGCTCTTCACAGATGAAAGCAGGTTCACACTGAGCACATGTGACAGACGTGACAGAGTCTGCAGACGCCGTGGAGAACGTTCTGCTGCCTGCAACATCCTACAGCATGACCGGTTTGGCGATGGGTCAGTCATGGTGTGGGGTGGCATTTCTTTGGGGGGCCGCACAGCCCTCCATGTGCTCGCCAGAGGTAGCCTGACTGCCATTAGGTACCGAGATGAGATCCTCATGCCCCTTGTGAGACCATATGCTGGTGCGGTTGGCCCTGGGTTCCTCCTAATGCAAGATAATGCTAGACCTCATGTGGCTGGAGTGTGTCGGCAGTTCCTGCAAGAGGAAGGCATTGATGCTATGGACTGGCCCGCCCGTTCCCCAGTCTTGAATCCAATTGAGCACATCTGGGACATCATGTCTCGCTCCATCCACCAACGCCACGTTGCACCACAGACTGTCCAGGAGTTGGCGGATGCTTTAGTCCAGGTCTGGGAGGAGATCCCTCAGGAGACCATCCGCCACCTCATCAGGAGCATGCCCAGGCATTGTAGGGAGGTCATACAGGCACGTGGAGGCCACACACACTACTGAGCCTCATTTTGACTTGTTTTAAGGACATTACATCAAAGTTGGATCAGCCTGTAGTGTGACTCCAAATCCAGACCTCCATGGGTTGATAAATTGGATTTCCATTGATTATTTTTGTGTGATTTTGTTGTCAGCACATTCAACTATGTAAAGGAAAAAAGTATTTAATAAGATTATTTAATTCATTCAGATCTAGGATGTGTTATTTTAGTGTTGCCTTTATTTTTTTGAGCAGTGTAGTAAAAACACATTTAAAAAAACTTGAATGAGTAGGTTTGTCCAAACTTTTGAGTGGTACTGTATTTGCATGAATTGAGTGTGAAATTGTGTTGTTTAATCACTACTCTCAAGAAAAGGCTCTTTCAGGGGCCCACAAATCCCAATTCTTGGCAATTTCTTGCCTGGCTCAAGTGTTGGTGGCACTATGTTAAAATAGCCACAATAAGGATTAACCACAATAGTGGGATTTGCAATGCACCTATAAAATAAAAGTCCTTAATTGAAAGTGAACCAAATGGTTCTAGATAATACTAAACACGCTACGATGCTAATATTTGTGTTAACTGTGGGTGTCATCACTTGTGTACCACAGACCCCAGCAGCCCCCGTGAGGCGGTGGAACCCACAGGCTTTGGGAGCACCCAGCTCCCCACATAAAAGTATTATTTTGGAGGTATAGAAATTAGAATACTAGGATGGACATGAACCTTCATATGGAGAATATATCTGCACTGAATGTTTGTCATATTTTTTATGTTTTATTTAGTTTGTTATTTTATGGGGCCATCCCTTGTATCATTTTCTAGGCCTCCTAGGTATAATGTATATGATTACTGCCAACTAGGGGGAGCTGTGACGTCAAATGGGAGCGTTAGTGAGATTGTGAGGCCTCGGAGGCAGTGTTGCCAACTTATATTTAGTTAGTATTCAGACCCCTCTAGCGACACATTTTCAAAAAAGCGACTAGCGACAAATTGACTTTTTCTGGTGTTATTGGAGACTTTTGGAGACTCGGACGTGAAAGCACGTATTGTTCTTACTCTTCTCAACGAGCAGCGGGTGCTGCCGTGGGCCCCACCCTCGCGCATGCGGGAAGCCGCTGCTGTCTGATCCTGCCCTGGTTTACATTTTAAAAAAACAATTAACCTGAATTACGGCCAGACTAGTTACCATAATGTTCTCACATTGCCATTGACTGTTTTTTCTATTGTCTCTTTTTGGTCCATTTAGATTGTTAATGTAGATTGTATACAAAAAAATGTAAAAAATGTTATGGTTAAAAATGTTCATGTTTTACTGTGACTTGTTGTAGGCTCCTAAGTGGACCATAAGGTTAAAAACCAAACCAAATTAAGAAAACTAAACTAAAAAACAATAAAATAAAAAACTAAGTAATTCCGCCAGAGTGTCTCTTTTGGGTCACTTTTGCTAGTCCCGGATAAAGGAGTAGGGTTGGAATTGTGACATAAAAAAAAAACAAGAATCGACAGAAGAAAGTTCATTTGCAGTTATAAACATATTTAGGGTGTTTTTTACTCACTTTTTGTCTCTCCCACGATGTTATTCCTCTCTCCTACAGCGTCCATCACAATTACATGCACATGGCCAATTATGCAAATTGTGTGATGACGTCATTTAGCGACTTTTAGGACAGCCAATAGCTACTTTCCTTACTAAGGAGTTGGCAACACTGCTTGGAGGTTCTTCTTCAATCTTGGAGAATGCCTACTACTAAACACCTCTAACCTTTCTCCATCTCATCATTTTATTCTGTTAATTCAGGTATGTAATGTACAAAAGTGCAATATGACTCTCAAAATATTGAGGTTACATGGTTAAGTACATAGTCCATAAGTTTGGTGATGTTTGAAGGCAACTGGAGAGAGTTTTAATTGAGTGAAAAACTTGTTGGTATTTTCCCCATTGTAAGTAATGGAGGTGTGCTAGGTTGATAATGGTTTATATGTAAGAAAGGATTAAAAAAAAAAGTCCCACTTTTATTTAACTAGGCAAGTCAGTTAAGAACAAATTCTTATTTAGAATGACGGCCTTCACTGGCCAAACCCGTACGACGCTGGGCAAATTGTGCACCGCCCTATGGGATTCCCAATCCCGGCCGGTTGTGATACAGCCATAGACTGCTGGCGTCTGAACTTTTTGTACTTTTTTTAAAACATCGTTTTAGCTCATATTTGTGATGTGACAATAAAATGTGGTAAAGTGTTGATATTTGTACAGAAATAACTTTTAACAGTTCGCTAGATGATGCTTACCGAATTTAGCTTGGCTGGGCTCTAGCTAGCCCTAGGCTAGTTGGTTTCGGTCAATGTTAGCTTACATGTTGGGGGTTTATAGTGTAATGGTTGTAGCATTGTGTAGCAAAGGCCTCCAGTAATTTACATCTTTTTCGAGATTGACACTGATGGTACAGTAAGTTATATACAGTGCATTCAGAAAGTATTCAGACCCCTTCCCTTTTACACATTTTGTTACGTTAGAGCCTTATTCTAAAATGGATTAAATAAAAAAATGTCCTCATCAATCTACACACAATACCCCATAATGACAAAGCGAAAACAGTTTTTTTGATTTTTGGGCAAATGTATGAAAAATAAACAACATAAATACCGTATTTACATAAGTATTCAGACCCTTTGCTGTGAGACTCGAAATTGAGCACAGGTGCATCCTGCTTCCATTAATCATCCTTGGAATGTTACTACAACTTGATTGGAGTCCACCTGTGGTAAATTCAGTTAATATATAAAGTCCCACAGTTGACAGTGCATGTCAGAGCAAAAACCAAGCCATGAGGTTGAAGGAATTGTCCGTAGAGCTCTGAGACATAATTTTGTAGAGGCACAGATCTGGAGAAGGGTACCAAAAAAACATTTCCAGAAGTTCAACCATCTCTGCAGCACTCCACCAATGAGGACTTTACAGTAGAGTGGCCAGACTGAAGCCACTCATCAGTAAAAGGCACGTGACAGCCCGCTTGGAGTTTGTCAAAAAGCACCTAAAAGGACTCTGACCATGAGAAACAAGATTCTCTGATCTGATGAAACCAAGATGGAACTCTTTTGTCTGACTGCCAATCGTCACATCTGGAGGAAACCAGGCACTGCTCATCACCTGGCCAATACCATCCCTACGGTGAAGCATGGTGGTGGCAGCATCATGCTGTGGGGATGTTTTTCGGCGGCAGCCACTGGGAGACGAGTCAGGATCAAGGGAAAGATGAACAGAGCAAAGTACAGAGAGATCCTTGATGAAAACCTGCTCCAGAGCGCTCAGGACCTCAGACTGGGGCAAAGGTTCACCTCCCAACAGGACAATGACCCTAAGCACACAGCCAAGACAATGCAGGAGTAGCTTCGAGACAAGTTTCTGAATGTCCTTGAGTGGCCCAGCCAGAGCCTGGACTTGAACCCGATCAAACATCTCTGGAGAGACCTGAAAATAGCTGTGCAGCGATGCTCCACATCCAACCTGACAGAGCTTGATCGGATCTGCAGAGAAGAATGGAAGAAACTCTCCAAATACGGGAGTGCCAAGCTTGTAGCGTTATACCCAAGAAGACTCAAGGCTGTAATCGCTGCCAAAGGTGCTTCAACAAAGTACTGAGTAAAGGGCTGAATACTTGTGTAAATGTGATATTTCTGTTTTTTTGTTTTTAATACATTTGCAAAAATGTCAAACTGTTTCTGCTTTGTCATTATGGGATACTGTGTGTAGATTGATGAGCAATTTAAAAAAAAAAAATTAGAATAAGGCTGTAACATAGCTAAATGTGGAAAAAGTCAAGGGGTCTGAATCTTTTCTGAATGTACTGCATAATTTGAATGTGTAGAAGTATTGTTTTTGAACCTGTGACCATTTATTTTTGGGGATACTGGAATATGGAATGGGAAGATTTAATACTACGATAGAGTTGTAATTTATAATTGATTTTGACAACAAAAATATGAAGAAAATATAGTTTAATCAATCTTGGAGAGTGCCTACTACTGAACACCAACAAAGTTTCTCTGTCTCATCATTTTATCCTGTTAATTCAGGTTTATTATCTGCTGACCACGTCTCAGTCCGAGGCGTGTAACATTTGTTAGCTAGCTAGCCAGACAGTTTTAGAGGAATGATTCCATAACATTAACCTCCGATATGACATTACATTCAAACAATGCAGTCAATCCACAGCCATACACTGTCTGAAATCAGTAGATTGTAGGATTTAGACAAGTTGTAAATGCAATAAGTACTGATATTGTATCATATCTCAACACTCTCAGCTTTCCAAGTAAACAAACAAAAATTGAGACATGATCTGTTACATATATTTTAGAGGCTATTTAGACAGAACATTGTATAAACTCTTTATAGACTGGTTTGGATTTCTCTCTGACCAATATGGCTGCCATTTTCAACCCATTCTGGTACTTTGAGGGTTTAGTAATTTAATAGGATCTCTAGCTTTAAAACAGCAACATTTTCCCTCAACCTCATCGCAAAATATGTAGAATAGCATGAGATTAGCTATAAAACTGAAAATAGTAGGTTGACTGGTAGAACTGGTAAGATTGTGGTTTATTTCACAGTGGTTTTAGAGTCCCGCAATAAGAGCTGCGATGCTAATATTTGTGTAAATTGTTCACAGTTGTGTTCTGTGGGTGTCACTGAGTAGAATGATACCCCATTTCATTGATCCACAATCCATAGGTAATGCTGTACAGTGCAATATGAATGTCAATATGCACAATATTCTGACTGGGGAGATGATTTCCCACATCAAAGGTCCCGCAATAAGAGCTACAACGCTAATATTTGTGTAAATTGTTCACAGTTGTGTTCTGTGTGTGCCACTGAGTAGAATGATACCTATTTTCATTGAGTCACAATCCATAGGTAAGGTTGTGCAGTGAAATAGTATGCCCCCAATGCAATTCTGAAGTCACAGCCACAGTGTGATTTCTTTTGTCAAATTAACTAATTATCTTTTGTTGAATTTATACAACACTCCAACCTTGTTTAGCATATTCTAGTCCAAATATGGCATGATTCCACTTTTTCTAATCATTTGCATCACTTTCAATGAGTAACTTTTATTTTGAAGGCACACCGCAAATTGCACTACTGTGGCCAATCCTCATTGTGGCTAGCTTCACATAGGTGTCTCTCTCACACCGCAGTTGCTTTTGGTGTTGCTACTCGCTGTCATTTCCATTAAGACAGAGGGCAACGCGGCAGAACAGAGGTGGGTGAGCCGTGATTTAAATCTTTAAACGACTGGATATTTGAAGTAAGTGCTTTTGATGTTTGAACGAGGAACACCCGGTACAGCAGTCGCTGCCATAAAGTACGTTAGCTTAACTAACGTCAGGGTTTCTCGAGGAGTTGGCTCGCTAGTTAGCGTTAGCTAAACTAGCGAATCAAAAGAGACTAGCAAGTCATATTTTTTCCCACATTTTCCAATTGTATCTTTTAATTAGAAACATTCACACGTTATGTTTTGTGGTCAGTCATAGTAGATAACTAACGTTAATAGTTAGTGGCTACAAGTTAGCTAGGTAACGACGTTGGTTAGCTAGCGTAGTAGCTTGATCGTTAGCCAGCTAGTTATCTGGTGTGAGTGAGAATGTAATTGAAGCAGGTCCCTCGCCTCTTTGTTTAATAACATAGTCAAGTTATATAGTAGACTATATAACTCATATGAAGATACAGATCAACAGTTGTGAGAATAAAACATTTGCTAGCTTGTTAGTTAGCTAGAAATATTTTTGGAAACCAATGTTTAAACGATAAAGTGATTGACGTTTTGCAGGACGACTGGTACATGGTCTGGTACTATTTTTAACCGGGATTTCGTTTAGAGAACCAGTGGGCTCCTCAGAAAATAACTTGGGCGGGTTCGCATTGGGCGATGAAGGGGAGTGGAGAATGTTTGAAGTATGGTAACCTATGCGGTTCCACAAAAGCGCTAACATCCGGTTTTCAGGGTTACTGTCAGAGATACATTTGAGGAGATGGGGAAACTTCATTTGAATCATACAAGCCCCCGCCCCATTGTGTACTTTGCCTATGCGTCGGCCACGGGCTGAGCGGTGCATTCTGGGAGATTTTGAGACAAAGCGAGCTCTCCTTCAAGGAGGGAATGGGAGTCAATTGGGCGTGACATTACCTACTTTTGAGGAAAATGGGCAGGTTTCTTGATCCATAGCCTGACTTTGAGAAGTGAGTGCCTGACGATTATCTTATCAACCAAGTGACGCAGCATGACGATGTGAACGCGATTGATCAACAGTCTGCTTGGTGAGGCGTTATGGTTCTCCATTCATATCCAATGTGGTGTCCATCTCATTTCTCTAATATCTCTAAGTATTTTGCAACTTCCGTTTCCCCTGAAAAACGGAAGTAGGGACTCTGCGTAGGCGTCATTCTACACCTGCTATGACCTCTGAGAAGCCAGCAAGAATAAGCAAGACCTTGCAAGAATAAAGCGCTGACCTTGGCGATTTCCCTTCAAAATATAAGTCACGCAAAGATTATAAAAGATATACAAATGGCCGACACAACATTTTATTACGAAATGTTAGCAGACTTTAAATTTTGTTTAACAATATCAAAGTGAATAGCCTTAATAGCACAAATAATATTATAGCATTGACAATATATTTTTTAACAGCATTAAAATGAAGGATTACAGGAGTTATGGTAACAGTAATTAAAATAACAAAACATGATGTATAATAATATTGCTATTATATCAACTTTATACATTTTAAATCCCGTTGTTATTTAGCCCATTTGTATTACACTATGTTCAGTATGTATTTTATTTTGGACCTGCACGTTAACACTAGAAGCGTATTACTTAAAATGGATCAATGGAAAGTGTGTTCACAGCTCCAATCCAGATGTGTTGGTCATTACTGAGACAAGTGTTTTGAATACTGACGTTAACCTTTCTGCTTATAACGTTTTTCGGCAAGACAGCTTCCAAATGTGGGGGAGTGGCAATCTTTACCAAGGATCACCTTCAGTGCTCGGTTGTCTCCACCAAGTCTGTACACCAAAAATGTGATTAGCTGGTTTTATGCATTAAACTTTCAAATAACTTACCTGCTGCTGGGTGCTATCGTCCTCCATCAGCACCGGCCTGTACCTTACATGCCCTAAACTCTCTACTGGCCCCCTACACTAAGTCTGAATTTGTCCTGCTTGGTGACTTAAACTGTGACATGCTTAAACCACCTGACCAAGTCCTAAAGCAATGGGACTCCCTAAATATTTCTCAGATTATTTACCAATCCCACAAGGTGTGACTCCAAACACTCAGAAAAGGCTACTCTCCTCAATGTTATCCTCACAAATAATCAGTCTGGTGTTTTCTGTAATGACCTTTGTGATCACTGTTTTACAGCCTGTGTTCGTAATGGCTGCTCAGTGAAACAACCTGTCCTGATTTGTCAAATTTTAATGAGCAAGCCTTCCGTCATGAACTGGCCTCTGTAAAATGGTATATGATCAGCTTGGACCTTTTTAAAAATCATTTTCAGTGGTATTGTTAACAAACATGCCCCCATAAAGAAAATTCAAAACAGATTAAGCCCATGGTTCGACCATGTTCTTGCAGAGTTACTCCACCTCAATAATTGCATTTGTTGAAAGGCTCGGCACACGCATACTCAGGCAAACTGGCTCTCGTTCAGGCAAATGAGAAATAAGTGTGCTCACGCTATCCAGAAGGCCGAAGTTAGTTACTTTAAGGAGCAGTTCTCTCTCTGTGGGTCTAACCCCAAGAAGTTCTGGAAAACGGGTAAAGAGCTGAAGAATAAACCCTCCTCCTCACAGCTGCCTATGTCCCTTAAAGTTGATGTGATGTTACTGACAAGAAGCACATGGCTGAGCTTTTTAAATAACCACTTCATTAAGTTAGGATTCCTATTTGACTCAGCTATGCCTACTTGCCCGTCCAACATTTCCTCATCTCCCACCCCTTCTAATGCGACTAGGCCCGACGCTCCTCCCTCTTTTTCCCCTGCCCCGCTACAAAGTTTCTCCCTGCAGGTGGTCACTGAGTCCGAGGTGCTGAAGGAGCTCCTTAAACTTGACTCCAAAAAGCCATCTGTGTCAGATGGTTTAGACCCTAATTTAACCTCCCTGGGCAAGGTGGGATGTTTAGTCAACAGCCAGTGGAATCGCGTGGCGCGAAATGCAAATACCTCAAATGCTATAACTTCAATTTCTCAAACATATGACTATTTTACACCATTTTAAAGACGACTCTCATTAATCTAACCACATTGTCCGATTTCAAAAAGGCTTTACAGCGAAAGCAAAACATTAGATTATGTCAGGAGAGTACCCTGCCAAAAATAATCACACAGCCATTTTCAAAGCAAGCATATATGTCACCAAAACCACAGCTAAATGCAGCACTAACCTTTGATGATCTTCATCAGATGACACTCCTAGGACATTGTTATACAATACATGCATGTTTTGTTCAATCAAGTTCATATTTATATCAAAAACCAGCTTTTTACATTAGCATGTGATGTTCCAAACTAGCATACCCACCGCAAACTTCTGGTGAATTTACTAAATTACTCACGATAAACGTTCACAAAAACATAATTATTTTAAGAATTATAGATACAGAACTCCTTTATGCAATCGCGGTGTCAGATTTTAAAATAGCTTTTCGGCGAAAGCACATTTTGCAATATTCTGAGTACATAGCTCGGCCATCACAGGCTAGCTAATTTGACACCCACCAAGTTTGGCGCTCACTAAACTCAGAATTACTATAAGAAAAATTGGATTACCTTTGCTGTTCTTCTTCAGAATGCACTCCCAGGACTTCTACTTCAGCAACAAATGTTGTTTTGGTTCCAAATAATCCATAGTTATATTCAAATACCTCCGTTTTGTTCGTGCGTTCAGGTCAGTATTCGAAGGGTGACGCGCGAGCGCATTTCGTGACAGAAAATTCAAAATATTCCATTACCGTACTTCGAAGCATGTCAAACGCTGTTTAAAATCAAATTTTATGCTATTTTCCTTGTAAAATAGAGATAATATTCCAACCGGGCGACGTTGTATTCATTCAAAGGCTGAAAGAAAAAAAAATTGGAGAATTCTCATGAATGCGCATCTCCAGTGTCACTGTACAGAGCTGCTGTACTTAGCCCAGAGACTGCAGACACCCCATTACACTTTCTGGTGCCTTCTGAGAGCCAATGGAAGCCTTAGAAAATGTCACGTTACAGCAGAGATGCTGTATTTTCGATAGAGATGCCACAGTAGGAGAACAAATTGTCAGACAGGGCACTTCCTGTATGGAATCTTCTCAGGCTTTGGCCTGCCATATGAGTTCTGTTATACTCAGACACCATTCAAACAGTTTTAGAAACTTTAGGGTGTTTTCTATCCAAATCTACTAATAATGTGCATATTCTCGTTTCTGGGCAGGAGTAGTAACCAGTTTAAATCGGGTACGTTTTTTTATCCGGCCGTGCAAATACTGCCCCCTAGCCCCAACAGGTTAACAAGTTCCACAGACGTGACTAACTGAAATGGAATAATGTGTCCCTGAACAAAGGGGGGGAGGTCAAAATTGAAAGTAACAGTCAGTATCTGGTGTGGCCACCAGCTGCATTAAGTACTGCAGTGCATCTCCTCCTCATGGACTGCACCAGATTTGCCAGTTCTTGCTGTGAGATGTTACCCCCCCCCCCCCTCTTCCACCAAGGCACCTGCAAGTTCCCGGACATTTCTGGGGGGGGAATGGCCCTAGCCCTCACCCTCTGATCCAACAGGTCCCAGACGTGCTCAATGGGATTGAGATCCGGGCTTTTCGCTGGCAGTGCGTAACAGTGCAGGAAATCACTGGCAGTGAGGAAATCACGCACAGAACGAGCAGTAAGGCTCGTGCCATTGTCATGCTGGAGGGCCATGTCAGGATGAGCCTGCAGGAAGTGTACCTCATGAGGGAGGAGGATGTCTTCCCTGTAACGCACAGCGTTGAGATTGCCTGCAATGACAACAGGCTCAGTCTGATGATGCTGTGACACCGCCCCAGACCATGACGGACCCTCCACCTCCAAAACAATTTAGCTCCAGAGTACAGGCCTCAGTGTAACGCTCATTCCTTCGACGATAAACGCGAATCTGGCCATCACCCCTGGTGAGACAAAACCGCTTCTCATCAGTGAAGAGCGCTTTTTGCCAGTCTTGTCTGGTCCAGCGACAGTGGGTTTGTGCCCATAGTTGTTGCCGGTGATGTCTGATCAAGACTTGCCTCACAACAGGCCTACAAGCTCTCAGTCCAGCCTCCCTCAGCCTATTGTGGACAGTCTGAGCACTGATGGAGGGATTGTGCGTTCCTGGTGTTACTCGGGCAGTTGTTGTTGCCATCCTGTTCCTGTCCCACAGGTGTGATGTTGGGATGTACCAATCCTGTGCAGGTGTTACACGTGGTCTGCCACTGCGAGGATGATCAGCTCTCCGTCCTGTCTCCCTGTAGCTCTGTCTTAGGCGTCTCACAGTACGGACATTGCAATTTATTGCCCTTGCCACATCTGCAGTCCTCATGCCTCCTTGCAGCATGGCTCAGGCACATTCACGCAGATGAGCAGGGACCCTGGGCATCTTTTGGTGTTTTTCCAGAGTCAGTAGAAAGGCCTCTTTAGTGTCCTATGTTTTCATAACTGAGACCTTAATTGCCTACCGTCTGTAAGCTGTTAGTGTCTTTATGACCGTTCCACAGGTGCATGTTCATTAATTGTTTAATTGTTTATGGTTCATTGAACAAGCATGGGAAACAGTGTTTAAACCCTTTACAATGAAGATCTGAAGTTTGGGATTTTTCTGAATTATCTTTGAAAGACAGGGTCCTGAAAAAGGGACGTTTCTTTTTTGCTGAGTTTATATTGTACTGGAAAAAATGCAGTTATAAATTGTCCTCCAGTAGACTTGCTTTAAATGTCCAATATCCCCGTGCGCGTGGAATTTCTATGAGTTATGTGAAGGCCAATTAGATGATGATCCGATTGCATTCTCTCCTATCAATACTTTTTTAAACAATCGGTCTAGCTAGATCAAGTCTCCTCCACGTATATCAAGTTAAACTTATCAAATCAAAGTTTATTTGTCATGTGCGCCGAGTACAACAGTGAAATGCTTACTTACAGACTCTAACCAATAGTGCAAAAAACGTATTAGGTGAAGAAAGGTAAGTAAAGAAATAAAACAACAGTGAAAAGACGGGCTATATACAGTAGCGAGGCTATAAAAGTAGCGAGGCTACATACAGACAGGTTAGTCAGGCTGATGTGAGGTAGGATGTACATATGGTTAAAGATATAGATATGGTTGAAGTGACTATGCATATATGATGAACAGAGAGTAGCAGTAGCATAAAAAGAGGGGTTGGTGGGTGGAACACAATGCAGATAGCCTGGTTAGCCAATGTGCGGGAGCACTGGTTGGTCGGCCCAATTGAGGTAGTATGTACATGAATGTCTAGTTAAAGTGACTATGCATACATGATAAACAGAGAGTAGCAACAGTGTAAAAAGAGAGGTTGGGGGGGCACACAATGCAAATCGTCCTGGTAGCCATTTGATTACCTGTTCAGGAGTCTTATGGCATTGGGGTAAAAACTGTTGAGAAGCCTTTTTGTCCTAGACTTGGCACGCCGGCACCGCTTGCCATGCGGTAGTAGAGAGAACAGTCTATGACTGGGGTGGCTGAGGTCTTTGACAATCTTTAGGGCCTTCGCCTGACACCGCCTGGTATCGAGGTCCTGGATGGCAGGCAGCTTAGCCCCAGTGATGTACTGGGCCGTACGCACTACCCTCTGTTGTGCCTTGAGGTCAGAGGCCGAGCAATTGCCGTACCAGGCAGTGATGCAACCGGTCTGGATGCTCTCGATGTTGCAGCTGTAAAACCTTTTGAGGATCTCAGGACCCATGCCAAATCTTTTGTTTCCTGAGGGGAATAGGCTTTGTCGTGCCCTCTTCACGACTGTTTTGGTGTGTTTGGATCATTCTAGTTTGTTGTTGATGTGGACACCAAGGAACTTGAAGCGCTCAACCTGCTCCACTACAGCCCCGTCGATGACAATGGGGGCGTGCTCGGTCCTCCTTTTCCTGTAGTCCACGATCATCTCCTTAGTCTTGGTTACACTGAGAGATAGGTTGTTATTCTGGCACCACCCGGCCAGGTCTCTGACCTCCTCCCTATAGGCTGTCTCGTCGTTGTCGGTGATCAGGCCTACCATTGTTGTGTCATCTGCAAACTTGATGGTGTTGGGGTTGTGCCTGGCCATGCAGTCGTGGGTGAACAGGGAGTACAGGAGGGGACTGAGCACGCTCCAGTGTTGAGGATCAGCGTGGAAGATGTGTTGCTACCTACCCTCACCACCTGGGGGCGGCCCGTCAGGAAGTCCAGGATCCAGTTGCAGAGGGAGGTGTTTAGTCCCAGGATCCTTAGCTTAGTGATGGGCTTTGAGGGCACTATGGTGTTGAACGCTGAGCTGTAGTCAATGAATAGCATTCTCACATAGGTGTTCCCTTTGTCCAGGTAGAAAAGGGCAGTGTGGAGTGCAATAGAGATTGCATCATCTGTGGATCTGTTTGGGCGTAATGCAAATTGGAGTGGGTCTAGGGTTTCTGGGATAATGATGTTGATATGAGCCATTACCAGCCTTTCAAAGCACTTCATGGCTACGGACGTCAGTGCTACGGGTCTGTAGTCATTTAGGCAGGTTTCCTTTGTGTTCCTGGGCACAGGGACTATGGTGGTCTGCTTGAAACATGTTGGTATTACAGACTCAATCAGGGACATGTTGAAAATGTCAGTGAAGTCACCTGCCAGTTGGTCAGCACATGCCCGGAGCACACGTCCTGGTAAACCGTCTGGCCCCGCAGCCTTGTGTATGTTGATCTGTTTAAAGGTCTTACTCACGTCGGCTATGGAGAGCGTGATCACACAGTCGTCCGGAACAGCTTATGCTCTCATGCATGCCTCAGTGTTTCTTGCCTCGAATCGAGCATAGAAGTGATTTAGTTAATCTGGTAGGCACGTGTCACTGGGCAGCTCGCGGCTGTGCTTCCCTTTGTAGTCTGTAATAGTTTGCAAGCCCTGCCACATAAGATGCGCGTCGGAGCCGGTGTAGTATGATTCAATCTTAGCCCTGTATTGACGCTTTGCCTGTTTGATGGTTCATCGCAGGGCATAGCAGGATTTCTTGTAAGCTTCCGGTTTAGAGTCCTGCACCTTGAAAGCGGCAGCTCTACCCTTTAGCTCAGTGCGAATGTTGCCTGTAATCCATGGCTTCTGGTTGGGGTATGAACGTACTGTCACTGTGGGGACGACGTCCTCGTTGCACTTATTGATAAAGCCAGTGACTGATGTGGTGTACTCATCAATGCCATCGGAAGAATCCCGGAACATGTTCCAGTCTGTGATAGCAAAACAGTCCTGTAGTTTAGCATCTGCTTCATCTGACCATTTTTTTATTGACCATTTTGCTGGTGCTTCCTGCTTTAATATTTGTTTGTAAGCAGGAATCAGGAGGATAGAGTTGTGGTCGGCTTTACCAAATGGAGGGCATATGAGAGCTTTGTACGCGTCTCTGTGTGTGGAGTACAGGGGATCTAGAATTTTTTTCCCCTCTGGTTGCACATTTAACATGTTGATAGAGATTTGGTAGAACTGATTTAATTTTCGCTGCATTAAAGTCTCCGGCCACTAGGAGCGCCGCCTCTGGGTGAGTGGTTTCCTGTTTGCTTATTTCCTTATACAGCTGACTGAGTGCGATCTTAGTGCCAGCATCTGTCTGTGGTGGTAAATAAACAGCCACGAAAAGTATTGCTGAGAACTCTCTAGGCAAGTAGTGTGGCCTGCAATTTATCACAATTTACTCTATTTCGGGTGAGCAAAATCTAGAGTCTTCCTTAGATTTCGTGCACCAGCTGTTTACAAATATCCACAGACACCCCTCCCCCCGTCTTACCGGAGTGTGATGTTCTATCTTGCCGGTGCAGCGTATATCCTGATGGCTAAATATCCATGTCGTCATTCAGCCACGATTCCGTAAAACATAGGATATAACAGTTTTTGATGTCCCGTTGGTAGGGTGTTCGTACCTCGTCTAATTTATTGTCCAATGATTGCACGTTGGCGAGTAGTATTGTAACGGCAGCTGTCCCACTCGCCTTCTCCGGGTCCTGACCAGACATCCGGCTCTTTGTCCTCTGTACCTGCGTCGCTTCCTCTTGCAAATAACGGGGATGTCGTGTTAATGCAGTGTTAACCTGTTATGGCTAGGGGGCAGTATTTTCACGGCCGGATAAAAAACGTACCCGATTTAATCTGATTATTACACCTGCCCAGAAACTAGAATATGCATATAATTATTAGCTTTGGGTAGAAAACACTCCAAAGTTTCTAAAACTGTTTGAATGGTGTCTGTGAGTATAACAGAACTCATTTGGCAGGCCAAAACCTGAGAAGATTCCTTACAGGAAGTGCCCTGTCTGACCATTTCTTGCCCTTCTTGATTATCTCTATCCAATACAGGGGATCTCTGCTGCTACGTGACACTTCCTACGGCTCCCATGGGCTCTCAGAAAGCTGAATCGTGGCTTTGCAGGCTCTGGCTGAAAAAAAGTAGCGCGTTTGGATAGTGGCCAGTTACAGTACTATGAAACTCAGGCTCGTGCACGAGGGGATCCCATGCTTTTATTTTCTCTCTCTTTGTACGTATACACGCTTTCCCGGTCGGAATATTATCGCTTTTTTACGAGAAAAATGTCATAAAAATTGATTTTAAACAGCGGTTGACATGCTTCGAAGTACGGTAATGGAATATTTAGAATTTTTTTGTCACGAAATGCGTTGTGCTCGTGACCCTTATTTACACTTCGGATAGTCTCTTGAACGCACGAACAAAACGCTGCTATTTGGATATAACAATGGATTATTTTGAACCAAACCAACATTTGTTATTGAAGTAGCAGTCCTGGGAGTGCATTCTGACGAAGACAACAAAGGTAATCAAACTTTTGTAATAGTAAATCTGACTTTGGTCAGGGCTAAACTTGGTGGGTGTCTAAATGGCTAGCCGTGATGGCTGGGCTATCTACTGAGAATATTGCAAAATGTGCTTTCACCGAAAAGCTATTTTAAAATCGGACATATCGAGTGCATAGAGGAGTTCTGTATCTATAATTCTTAAAATAATTATGTTTTTTGTGAACGTTTATCGTGAGTAATTTACTAAATTGTTAGTAAATTCCCCGGAAGTTTGCGGGGGGTATGCTAGTTCTGAACGTCACATGCTAATGTAAAAAGCTGTTTTTTGATATAAATATGAACTTGATTGAACAAAACATGCATGTATTGTATAACATAATGTCCTAGGTGTGTCATCTGATGAAGATCATCAAAGGTTAGTGCTGCATTTTGCTGTGGTTTTGTTTTTTGTGACATTATATGCTAGCTTGAAAAATGGGTGTCTGATTATTTCTGGCTGGGTACTCTGCTGACAATCTAATGTTTTGCTTTCGCTGTAAAGCCTTTTTGAAATCGGACAGTGTGGTTAGATAAAGGAGAGTCTTGTCTTTTAAAATGCTGTAAAATAGTCATATGTTTGAAAAATTGAAGTTTTTGTATTTTTGAGGAATTTGTAATTCGCGCAACGCCTATCATTGGATATTGGAGCAGGTGTTCCGCTAGCGGAACGTCTAGATGTAAGAGGTTAATGCAGAATTGTCTTGCCGAGTTTTGTAAATGTTGATTTTAAATGTTTGCAATTTCTTTGTGCTTCAGTTGTACTTCTAAACTCAATT